>NC_041391.1:165888019-165896138 GCF_002162155.2 Triticum dicoccoides | reverse complement strand
CTAAACCGGACGAAGTGATCTGTTGACCACTATGCCGGGTTGTGCGACGTTCTTCTACTTGTCGTTTCTTCAAAGAAAATTTTGGATCCAAATGAGCAAGGGGGTGAGATTGTTTTACTTTCCGAACTGTACGGCGAGTTCTTTGAACCGGCACAGGGTCCGAGTCGGAAGAAAGAAGAATTACCTCAACATGATCTGCATGGCTGGCTTCAGCATCATCCTGAAGATGATCATTGTCGATAAGATGTATAAAAAAGGATCCAAGTGAGTCAAGTCCTACCTCAGCATCTGATTCTTCTTCCTCCGGCGGTTCAGAAGAATCGGCAACTTTCTTCTTTCCGGCCTTCTTGGTGACCTTGGTTTTTACACAAGGAGCACGGGCCGGTTTATTACGTTTCTAGAAAGAGCTGTTGGCCTGAAATTAAGGCAAAGAAAGGTTAGTAAACGATCGATGTGGAAATCAGTAAAGTATGTACATGAACTTACCGCCCACGGTTTATTGGAGACGCAAAACAGAGCCAAACCGGTTTGGCTGCATGCAGCGACCGGTTCATCAAGCATCCTCTTTACACATTCAGTGATTTCAAGCTCGGTCATTATTACTTCATGATACCGTTGAGGGTCTTTTACACTTCCGGTATACTCATGCATCAATCCGGGGCGGCGGCTCAAAGGCAGAATGCCCCATGAAACCCAGCAGTGGACAAGATCAATGTCGGTTAAACCGTTGGCCATCAGAGCCCGGAGCTTGGCGAGTTGAGGAGAAAAATTCTTCCGTTCTGTGGTGGTTAGACGCGGAGGCATTGGGTGGCCGTTGCTAAGCCGGTGAGGGCGGTAGCCCGGCAAGGGATTTTCTCCATTAGGAGCAGTATTCCGGTAGTAAAACCAGGTCTGGTTCCAATCTTTAGGATGGCTATGGTGTTTGGCATGAGGGAAATCAACTTCTTTCCTCTTTTTAATTGATACGCCACCAAGCTCTGTGTTGGGGCCATCTGAGAATTCTGTGCGACAGTTCAGATGAAAAAAATCTCGGAACAGCTCCACGTTTGGCTCTTCTTGAAGGTAAACTTAGCAGAATACTTGAAAGTTGCATATGTTTGATACAGAGTTCGGACCAATATCTTGCGGATGGAGTTGGAAGCTGGCAAGGACATCCCGAAATTTTTTTGATCCGGGCGGACTAAATCCCCGGTCTAAATGTTGCATAAAAACAATCACCTCTCCCTCTTGAGGTTCAGGTGGACATTCCGATTCCGGAATTCTCCAGTGGAGAATTTTCTTCGAAGCTAAAGCACCAGTGATGACATAACCATTGATCTGTGTCTCTGTGATCCGGGATGGAACCCAATTGCAAGCAGAAAATTGCTTCGACATTCCGGAATGAGGAACTGAAAATAAAAAGTGCCGGTTTAAGGCGTCTAATTCAGTGTTAAACCGGAGAAGGATACTATGCGATTTCAGTTGGCGGTTTAAGAGAGGGCTAATGTTATATGGCGGATTGACTTTTAAGGAGTTAAACCCCTATAGGCAGGATGGCCAGAATTCGAAATTTCTGCTAAGTGTTACAAAAATAGGTTTCGCAATATGGCAGTATAATTTTGGATCTACCGTGGATGATCTAACAAAATGTTCCCGAGCCCTACAATGGCCCTAAAGAGGAACAGAGACGAACCAGACGGAGTCTATTCGGAAACAGTAAGATACTACGGTACGGTGAACTAACAACATGGATCTAGCCGCAGTTCAAAGCTATCAGGCACACATATGTATACTCAACAGGAAGACCAGAAGGAGGAACACAAAAGAACTGATGAACGGTGATGAACATGGATGAACTTGAAACCCTAATGAAGATCTAGGGCTACAGGGAAGCGAACTTACCAGGGCCACACGGCGGCGGAAGAGTGCGGCAGGGTCTCTGGAACAAACAGGGTGATGCAGCGGCCTTGGTCGGTGCAGATTCGAAGATCGACGGCGGCGGCCGCGCTGGGGTTTCTTCCGGTCGCGAGGAAGAAGAGAAGAAAGGGGAGAAAATGAAAGTACCTGTCGGGTGTATTTATAACAGGTCAAGGAGATAAGTGACAGGCGCGAGAATTGAGGAATCCAAAGCAGCAAGTGGCGCGGCTGTCGCCTCGATTTCCGGGATGGCATTAAATAAAGGGAATCTTTTTATTTATTTTTTTACAGAGATGACGTCATGATGATCCGTTGCTGTATCCAGAGGATGACGTCACGGCGGTTTAACAAAGTTTATAAAAGAAGGCATCATGGCGGTTTACAAGGAATGAAGTAAGGCGTTCACAGGATTATGCTAAGTATCAAAGATTAACATGAACAGGTTCAAATCAATCTGGGGCCTAATGTTGGGGATATAACTACTGAGTATAAACCGCCCAGGAGGGGGCCGGTTCACGTTCAACCATATTGAAGCCCACGAAGACCCGGAAGGTGGCGCTTTACTATGAAGCTTAGAGGCCCAGAGCCCAAAGGCGGATTAGGGCCCATAGTGGTAAACCGCATAGTCATATAGCATGTATTGTAAGATAAGGAAAGGAGAGACCGAGCCGAACACTTGTATAAGTCGGCCTCGGGACTCTGTAAACTGGCAGGGTGTCAACCCGTGTATATAAGGGGACGACCCGGCGGCGGTTCAGGGACAAGAAACAACAACTCGAGACTCAGGCAAGCGGATTGCGCTCCCTGATCATCGAAACCCAATCAATCCCATCACAACTAGACGTAGGCTTTTACCTTCATCGAAGGGGCCGAACTAGTATAAATACCCGTGTCCCTTGTCCGGATTAACCCCTTCAAGCTAACCCGTTGTGATGGCTCCACGACTAAGTCCTTTCACAAGGACATCTGACGTGATAATTCCACGACAACTGGGTATATGTTTACTCTTGGAGGTGGCGTTGTTTCCTAGAAGTCTTGCAAGCAAACGATCTTAACAAGATCGACAATGGAAGCAGAATTAACAGCATTAGACACTTCTGGTGTTGAAGCAGGATGGCTTCAAGATCTTTTGATGGACTTGCCACTGGTTGATAAACCGGTTCCGGCTATCCTTATGAACTGTGATAATCAGACTGTCATCACCAAGGTGAAGAGTTCAAAGGAAAACATGAAGTCCAACAAACATATAAGAATGAGATTAAAAGCTGTCAGAAAATTAAGAAACTCCGGAGTGATAGCGCTGGACTATGTCCATACGGCTAAGAATCTGGCAGATCCCTTTACGAAAGGGCTATCACGTGTAGTGATAGATAGTGCATCGAGGGAGATGGGTATGAGACCCACATGAGTTCCCATGGTGGTAACCCAACCTAGTGATCGGAGATCCCGTGAAGTAGGACTTGGGAAACAAGCCAGTCGTGAACTGAGGAGAGTAACTTTACTAACCCACTCCGTTGGAGATGCAATACTCTCGGAAACTGTATGGAAGGATGACTACTGTCTTAACGTGTTCCAAGGCTTATATGTATGAACAAGATGCTATCCTACAGAGCGATCTTTGGAGGAACACACCTATGTGAGCCAGACTGCTAGTCACAGTCTATGAGATTGGGGTGATCTCTAGTAAGCTCATGAATAGGTCAGGAGTGTGACTTATATGCTCCACCCGAGGGGTCAGCCTTCGGCAGCCCAGTACTAGTAAGACATGTGGTGAAACTTCTTTACGCCAAACTGACAATTCAAGGCATAGTCCATTATTCAGTTGTGAAGGAGTGTAGCTACTTGCTCTAGGTGAAGCTCAACCTTAACAGGTCTTCACTGAAACACTAGTATATCAAAACAGCGTTTGGAACAAAGGACAAAGTGGGCCCCTGAGATCTGGTGGGGGATTGTTGAAATGTGAGATGGGCCTAGAGCCCATATGACAATTTCAGATTTGATCTCTAAGGTCCCATGTAGGTGGCATGACAAGGTGGTGGGAAGTTTAGTCCCACCATGCTAGTGGAAGGAAAGTTGGAGTGGTTTATAAGGGTGGCTCTTCTACATGCTATTGGAGCTTGAGAAGAGAAGAGGCCCTCGCGAGCTCCTCCTCCGCCGCCCGCCTCACCTCGCCTCGTCACGACGCACCGCGGGTTGCGGTAATGAGCCGAGCCGAGCTCACACCTATGCGCTTATTTTTTCCAGTCACTAACAGAGAGGTTCTGACAGCAGGGCCACGATCCGAGACGTCGGATCATGGGCTGTCACGGACTCGGACGTGGGTCAAGCCCACGTCTCTCCACGCGGCTGCGTCTATATAAGTGTGTTGTGTCCCCTAACCCTAGCCGCCACGATCAGATCACATCTGCTCCACGCGCACCGCCGACCGTCGTTCCTTTGCTGCTACTGCCGCCGGTGACTCCATCCCGTCCGCCGCGTACACGGTCGATGGGAGAGCAGGTCTCTGAAACTCCGTCTCTCTGGTTCCTGTATGGGAGAGAGAGGAATAGGTTTTTGGGAAGCGACTACGCGATTGCTCGCCTCTGATCCACTACTTCCTCTACGTCCGCGCCATCTCCGTCATCACCATGTCCAGCAACGCCGAATGCGCCGCCGCCGAGAAGACCGAGGCCGACAAGAAGGCCGCCGAGGATGCTTCTGTTGCTACCACCGCGGCGGCGGCTTCTGCATGGCCTACTGGAGGGTATACCGCGTTTATCCCTCTCATGATAATTTCTGTATTAGCAGTGCTAGCATCATGTGTAGATTTGTCTACTATTTGCGTAGTACGTGCTCATTTAGATCAGTACCAGTATGTTGTTAGTTCTGTCAATGCCATGCTAGTTATCTACTTATGGATTAAATTAGTCGAAAAAATGCCTATTTTCTTAGCAAGCACCGATCTCCATTATCGCCCACCGGCTGAATGGACCGGTCCCCCAAGTGCAGGATCCTCTTGTTCGACTCGCGACCCGCATCCCGCGCTGGATACCCTCGATCGACTGCGGCTGGATCCTCTCGATCGACTGGCAATGGATGCCCTCGCACGTGGCACACATAGCCTAGATCCGGCCGTAGGCCGCCCGACCCGGCCGCATCGAGCGCCGCCTGCATCCCCCCTCTCACTCTCTGTATCGACCGCTGAGGTTTGTTCGTTTGTGTTGGGCTGGGAAAATGGGCTGATGCATCTGCCCTCGCGACATTCAGCCCACTTCGCTATTAACTTATAGTTAAACGCGAATACAACGGTGAAGAATGCTTAGTTGACGAAATCCAACGGACAGAAATGCCTAATTACTGAGAGGGCAGGAATTAGGTGCAGTTTTACTGTTCTTAATATTGATGGGATGGTGTGCTCAATGTAACCACGGTGGGACCTGCTACGACAAATTCGTTCGTTACTCTTTGGATATTGCCTTGGCTCCCGTCGCCGACGTGGAATGGCCATGGTTTGCACTAGTAAAAAACAGGGCTTTCATTCGTGCCTGGCCGGCCCATGAGTCCCGGTTCAGGTATGAACCGGGACCCATGGGGGAATTCGTCCCGGTTCGTGAGCCCAGGGGGCGGCCGGGGCCTCGTGGGCATTGGCCCCCGTTGGTGTGGACCCAGTTGTCCCGGTTCCAGGCACGAACCGGGACTAATGGTCCTCGCTCCTAGCCCATAACCATTGGTCCCGGTTCGTGGCTTGAACCGGGACATAATGCTGGGATTTAGTCCCGGTTTCTACCACGAACCAGGACAAATGAGTTGCCTATATATACCCCATCGCCACAACAGAGCACTCCATAGTGCTCTGTTTTTTCTGGCCGGCGAGGAGAGGGCATTCGGGTGCTCTAGCTCACCTCCTATGCACATGAGGTGTTCGATGAAATGTCCAAGCCACACTAGTTAATCTTTCTCATGTCGAAACTCGACCTCCGAGCTCCATTTTCCCTGAGATTTGTCTAGGTTTAGCGGTCCATCCCGTCCCGTCCCCGTCTTCACCGCCGTCGATCGCCCGCGCCGATCTCGTCGCCGGCACCACCGTGGTGAGCCTCTTGTTCTTATCTTCTTTCTGAAAGAAAAAAAATTCTTACTTCAGATAGATACTTGTCTAATTTTCTTACTTTTATTATTCCTTGTTATTATATAGTGCGATGGTTTTGGTATCCGCCCCCGTCGGCCCTCGTCCTGTCTATGATTCGGATGTGGTATATATTATATTTTGATAACTATTTGGTTCACTTATTGTTTATGACAATTATGCCGACCAACGTGACATAGACTTTATTAATCTAGGAGGTGGTTGAACCGGAAATTGCAGCCGACCCTATTGTCGAAAGGTTAAATTTAGTTGAAGAAGAAAACAATTACTTGACAAAAAAAATAAAAAAAATGAGGAGGAGAAGATGATATTGGAGTTGCATGTTGCGGATGTCGTCGATGATCACAAGATCAAGATGGATGCAATACAGTTGAAGATTAGAAAGATTAGAAAATATGCCATTCATACCGAGGATCGATATAATTATGCAGCTGGATCATGTGTTACCTTTAGTTGCGATTATGATCACATTTGTTGTTGCATTGAAATGTTTTACATAATTTCAATGTATGGTTTAAATAGATGCTCTGGAGAGCTATATGTTTATCAATGAGAACTATGTATGTACTTTGGTTTTAATGTGATGATCAACTTGTATTAATTTAGCCAGTTATCTATTCATGAGAGGGTTGAAAATTGATGATGTGGCTTTGAATGATGAATTTTGAACACAGAAAAACTATGGCGTTCAAATAAGTTCAAAAAAATAAAATCCATTTGTAACAGACGAGTTTTCGTATGAAACCCTGATACTTCGAAAGAGATTGTCCGTTTTGTACACGAAGTGCATCCAGTTTTTGCCGTAACCCTCTCTACTTTCTTGAACATGCTATGTGGATGAAATGATGATACCATGCCAACTTTCAACCTTTTCAGAGTTCATTTCAAATGCTTTTCAATTTCATGGTCTTATAGCTCAAAATAATCAGTAAATGCATGAAAAATAACAAATGAAGTCAGAAAGGGTTGAAAATTGATGGTGTGGCTTTGAATGGTGCATTTTGAACACAGAAAAACTATGGAGTTCAAATAAGTTCAAAAAAATGAAATCCCTTTGTAACAGACGAGTTTCCGTATGAAACCCTGATACTTCGCAAGAGATTGTCCATTTTGTACACGAAGTGCATCCAGTTTTTGCCGTAACCCTCTCTACTTTCTTGCACATGCTATGTGGGTGAAATGATGATACCATGCCAACTTTCAACCTTTTCAGAGTTCATTTCAAATGCTTTTCAATTTCATGGTCTTATAACTCAAAATAATCAGTAAATGATTGAAAAATAACAAATGATGTCAGAAAGGGTTGAAAATTAATGACATGGCTTTGAATGGTGCATTTTGAACACAGAAAAACTATGGAGTTCAAATAAGTTCAAAAAAATGAAATACCTTTGTAATAGACGAGTTTCCGTATGAAACCCTGATACTTCGAAAGCTATTGTCCGTTTTGTACACGAAGTGCATCCAGTTTTTGTCGTAACCCTCTCTACTTTCTTGCACATGCTATGTGGGTGAAATGATGACACCATGCTAACTTTCAACCTTTTCAGTGTTCATTTCAAATGCTTTTCAATTTCATGGTATTATAGCTCAAAATAATCAGTAAATGCATGAAAAATAACAAATGAAGTCTTAAAGGGTTGAAAATTGATGATGTGGCTTTGAATGGTGCATTTGAACATAGAAAAACTATGGAGTTCAAATAAGTTCAAAAAAATGAAATTCTTTGTAACAGACGAGTTTCCGTATGAAACCCTGATACTTCGAAAGAGATTGTCCTTTTTGTACACGAAGTGCATCCAGTTTTTGCCATAACCCTCTCTACTTTCTTGCACATGCTATGTGGGTGAAATGATGATACCATTCCAACTTTCAACCTTTTTAGAGTTCATTTCAAATACTTTTCAATTTCATGGTCTTATAGCTCAAAATAATCAGTAAGTGCATCACTACTAGGGAAAAGCCTATACACAGAATCTTACCAGCAGCGCTCCACAAAATACCACGCTGCTGCTACTTAGCAGCAATGCGTGTTAGAGAAACGCGCTGCTGACAGGAAAATAGCAGTAGCGCGTCCACCAAAAACCGCGCTACTGCTAT
>NC_041391.1:165877650-165887310 GCF_002162155.2 Triticum dicoccoides | reverse complement strand
CCTCCCACCGCCCTCGACCTCGCCTCCCCTAGCTACCTCTCCGTCGCCCCCCACCCCCTGCCACTAGTTAGTACTAGATTTAGTAGTTGTAGATGTTAATTTAGGGTTCATAGCTAGTACTAGATGTTGCTTAGTTAGTACTAGATTTTTAGTAGTAGTAGATGTTAATTACTAGTAGTGATGGTACTAGTTAACTAGATGTTGCTTAGTTAGTACTAGATTTTTAGTTGTAGTTGAACTAGTTTACTAAGTAAATTAATATAACTAGTTGAACTACTTTATTTTTAGAAAGAACTAGTTTTTTTCTATTTATAGTAAGTTTATATTTAGTCAGAACTAGTTGAATTAATAAAACTAGTTGAACATGTCATATTTGTTGTTATTTTTTAGTTTAAGCAATTATTCGGGATGTATTAGTGATAACTTATATGGTTTCTCAGGTGACCACCGTCGTCCCCGTCACTGACCCCCTCCAACATACCCGCCGTCGTCCCCGTCACCGACCCCCTCCGACATCCCCGTCGTTGTCCCAGTCACCGACCCCCTCCGACATCGAGGTGAGACCAGCCAAATATCCTTGTATATCTTGTGTTGTTGCTCAAATAGGATATGAGGTTGCCCAAGTGGCTGTTCATGTTCAGTTTACATCTCCGAGTGGCCTATGTTTTGCCGGAGTGTTGAATAATTTCCGTTCCGGCAAAGTTCAGGCGCTCGATATGTCCTTTTTTAGCAAAGGTCATGTCGGATTTTTTCGTGAATTCTGGCATGACTTGTGCTAGAATATGTACAAGTTTAATCTTTGAATTATGAACGTAGGAAATGTCGTACTCGGACGATGACAGTCTCCTGGGGGAGTGTAGCTGGTGCCACGATGATCGAGGTATGTGCGACAAGTTCGTTCAGCTGGACGAAGATCGGCGCTTAAGCATTAAGCTCGAGGAGACCTTCGATTGTGAAACGGTACGCAACAACGACAAGTGTTTTTTTCGTAATTAAGCATGACTTCAACTATTTCAACGTCTAATTTTCATATTTTACAATTCGACTAGCTTATCCCATGCCATGCAAGACACTATGTCTTGGAGAGGATGGGTTTTGAAGACCATGAAAATTTCGAAACAAAGAAAATACACCTAAGGACCCATCATGATATGGATTTTGAAGTAAATCTGTGCAATGCTCAGAGCGTAACCCATTTTGGTTGCCAAAATTGGGAAGCACTTTGCAAAATGTATGGTTTTTATGAGGGTATGATTGTCACCATGGATCTTGGTGATCCTGACATCGAGTAAGACAATATGGACATTCGGGTCCTTGTTGATACGCTTCCGATTATATACCGCTATGTGAGTTTCTCAAACATAGTTATTAACTAATTTATATTTTTTATTTCAAAATTCTTGATAGCTTATTTCCATTGACAACTTATTTTGATTCTTCAAAGACTGTGCGGAAGATGGTAGATAAAACCCACTACACCGATGGCACCGAATTAACGTATAAGGAGAAAAATCATCTGATCGCATTTTGTACTCTTCTTGAGAATTACAATAACTATTATCGAACTCCTCCAAATTATGGTGAATACGTTCCACTAGTGCATGTGTTGAACCACGGTAACTTCTATGGAGATACCCTGGTAAGATTTTTTACTATTACGACATCCGTGCATCTTTTGCATACTTCTAAAACTAGTACATCATTGCTAACTACGAAGTTATTATTATGTTTTTCAACAGAAACTCCCGATGGATTGTGTGCCTCATCTGATGTCTCTGAATGGTCGCCTCTCAGTTCTGAACATAATGCCAGGTAAATCTAAGGAGCTCACCTGTGCATATCGGATTTCTAAAACCGGTGAACACATGATCATCAAATAATGGAAGAAATGTATGGACATTCGCAAGGAGGTTTTTGGATGTAACATTCAGCGAAAGGCAAGAATTGGAGACAGGCTAATCTCCATTCTCCATAATGGAGAGTCAGGGGCTATCTTGTTTTTTGCTATTTTACCTTAGAAAATGTAGTAGGTCTTAATTGAATGTAGTAGGTCCTATGAGGTACAATATGTTTATTATGTGGTAATGTGTTAGAGTTGATAATGAGGAGTACTTGTGATTACGACTAGTGACCAATTTGCTATGTGATGTCATTGATGAAAACGATGATCTTGAGGAGGTGTTATATGACAATGATGTATTATGATGATAAGTTGTTAATGATATGATGATGATGATGATATTATTATATCATTGGGTGAAAGAACCGCGGATTAGTTTCAAGTGGATGGACATCCACTTGAAACTAGTCCACGGTTCTTTCACCCCATGATCTAATAACTCATTATGATCTAAAAACAATCTCTAAATTCCTGTTGTATGAAAACTTGTGTAAAGGTGTATGAATACAACATGAAACAAAAAAGAAATACAATACTAAATAGTAGTAGTAGCACGGGAAAGGAGAAGCACTACTACTAATTACCAGTAGCGCGGTCCTGAAGAAGCGCTACTACTAAATCAATTTAGCAGTAGCGTGGATCCAGGCGCGCTATTGCTAAGCATTAGCTGTAGCGCCTTATCAGTAGCGCTCCTGCCCACGCTACTGATAGGCCTAAAACGCACGCTGTTGCTAGGCTTTTCCCTAGTAGTGCATGAAAAATAACAAATGAAGTCAGAAAGGGTTGAAAATTGATGATGTGGCTTTGAATGGTGCATTTTGAACACAAAAAAACTATGGAGTTCAAATAAGTTCAAAAAAATGAAATCCCTTTGTAACAGACGAGTTTCCGTATGAAACCCTGATACTTCGCAAGAGATTGTCCGTTTTGTCCACGAAGTGCATCCAGTTTTTGCCGTAACCCTCTCTACTTTCTTGCACATGCTATGTGGGTGAAATCATGATACCATGCCAACTTTCAACCTTTTCAGAGTTCATTTCAAATGCTTTTCAATTTCATGGTCTTATAACTCAAAATAATCAGTAAATGCATGAAAATAACAAATAATATCAGAAAGGGTTGAAAATTAATGATATGGCTTTGAATGGTGCATTTTGAACACAGAAAAACTATGGAGTTCAAAAAAATGAAATACCTTTGTAACAGACGAGTTTCCGTATGAAACCCTGATACTTCGAAAGCTATTGTCCGTTTTGTACACGAAGTGCATCCAGTTTTTGCCCTAACCCTCTCTACTTTCTTGCACATGCTATGTGGGTGAAATGATGACACCATGCCAACTTTCAACCTTTTCAGTGTTCATTTCAAATGCTTTTCAATTTCATGATACCTCAAAATAATTAGTAAATGCATGAAAAATAACAAATGAAGTCAGAAAGGGTTGAAAATTGATGATGTGGCTTTTAATGGTGCATTTGAACACAGGAAAACTATGGAGTTCAAATAAGTTCAAAAAAATGAAATCTCTTTGTAACAGACGAGTTTCCATATGAAAACCTGATACTTCGAAAGAGATTGTCCTTTTTGTATACGAAGTGCATCCAGTTTTTTCCATAACCCTCTCTACTTTCTTGCACATGCTATGTGGGTGAAATGATGATACCATGCCAACTTTCAACCTTTTTAGAGTTCATTTCAAATACTTTTCAATTTCATGGTCTTATAGCTCAAAATAATCAGTAAATGCATGAAAAATAACAAATGAAGTCGGAAAGGGTTGAAAATTGATGATGTGGCTTTGAATGGTGCATTTTGAACACATAAAAACTATGGAGTTCAAATAATTTCAAAAAATGAAATCCCTTTGTAACAGATGAATTTCCGTATGAAACCCTGATACTTCGAAAGAGATTGTCTGTTTTGTACACGAAGTGCATCCAGTTTTTGCCCTAACCCTCTCTACTATATTGCACATGCTATGTGGGTGAAATGATGATACCATGCCAACTTTCAACCTTTTCAGAGTTCATTTCAAATGCTTTTCAATTTCATGGTCTTATAGCTCAAAATAATCAGTAAACGCATGAAAAATAAAAAATGAAGTCAGAAAGGGTTGAAAATTGATGATGTGGCTTTGAATGGTGCATTTTGAACACAAAAAAACTATGGAGTTCAAATAAGTTCAAAAAAAATGAAATGTCTTTGTAACAGACGAGTTTCCGTATGAAACCCTGATACTTCGAAAGAGATTGTCCGTTTTGTACATGAAGTGCATCCAGTTTTTGCCGTAACCCTCTCTACTTTCTTGCACATGCTATGTGGGTGAAATGATGATACCATTCCAACTTTCAACCTTTTCAGAGTTCATTTCAAATGCTTTTCAATTTCATGGTCTTATAGCTTAAAATAATCAGTAAATGCATGAAAAATAACAAATGAAGTCAGAAAGGGTTGAAAATTGATGATGTGGCTTCGAATGGTGCATTTTGAACACAAAAAAACTATGGAGTTCAAATAATTTCAAAAAAATGAAATCCCTTTGTAACAGACGAGTTTCCGTATGAAACCCTGATAACAAAAATGAAATCCCTTTGTAACAGACGAGTTTCCGTATGAAATCCCTTTGTTTCAGAGTTCACAAATAACGTTTTTGTTACAAACTTTAATAGCAAAAAGAATTATCATAAAATAAAATAAATAAGTAATTTGAAACAAAATAATATAAACTTTAATAAAATATATAAGTAGAAACAAAATAATATAAAATAAAGTAAACTTTAATAACATAAATAAAATTTATGAAACTAAAATTATCAAATTATTTTCTATTCAAAACATTATAAGAAACCTCTAGTATTATTGAAACTAAAATTATATTAAATTGATGCAACTAAAATTATCAAAGTATTTTCTGTTCAAAATCATTAAGAGCAAAAAGAATTTTCATAAAGAACCTTTTTTGTTAGAAACTTTAATAGCAAAAAGAATGATCATACAATAAAATAAATATGTAATTATAAACAAAATAAAAAATAAGTATTTTGTTGTAAGTAGAAACAAAACAAAATAAATAAAGCAAAAAAGAAAACAAAAAACTGGGAAAATAAAAAAATGCCACCTACTAGGCCACCTCGGCCTGAATATGACTACAAACTCATCCATGGACCATGATTCAGGCCCGCAGAAGGCCCAGTAGGCCCATCAGGTATATCAGTCACAATTAGGCCCATAAGCCTGCAATGGAGAGGAGCTCGAGAGGGGTGCGGCAGTAGGGCTTATAAACCACTGCGCGCCCCTCTCAACTAGCGAGGTGGGACTAAACTCCCACCACCACGCCGTTGTGCAAGGCCTTTGGTCCCGGTCGGTGGCACCAACCGGGACTAAAGGGTCTCATTGATACCTGCTTGTAGCACCAACCGGTACCAATGCCCCCCTTTAGTCCCGGTTGGTGTCACCAACCGGGACCAAAGGCCTCTGCTTCCCGCCCTTTGGGCTGCTGAAAAGTGACCTTTGGTCCCGGTTGTTGGCACCAACCGGGACTAAAGGGTGCATTGGTCCCGGTTAATGCCACGAACCGGTACCAATGCCCTGGGTATATAAGAAAACACTTAGCAGTTTCGACCAAATCCATCATTTCTTCTCCCCCGACGCCCCTGCTCCTTCCCGTTGTCACCGCCCGACGCCCCTATCCACCTTGCCGTCGCCGCCACCACCAACGCCGACAGGCTGCTCGACGTCGCCGTCGCCGCCGCCACCGACGTTGTCAGGCTGCTCAACGCCGTCGCCGCCGCTGCTAACGCCCTCTGCCCCGACGATGGCATCGACCCTCTCGCCCCTGTCGGCCCCGACGCGCCGCCCACAGTGCCCTGCCGCCCCCTATGAGCACCAGCCTGCTCCCGCACCCCTCCCCTGCCCCGCCAGCGCCGGCACCAGCCCCTCCGTCGTGCCCCTCCGCCCCTGCGCTGTGCTATTATTAGATTTTTAGATGTTTTTAGATGCTATTTTTAGATGTTTTTACATGTTTTTTAGATTATTTTAGTTTATGTATAGTTTAGTTTTAAGATTAGGAAAATTTCAGATGTGTAATTATATTTTTTTTATATGTGTAGTTAATTTAGATGTTGTAATTTGTTCATAAAAATTGTGCACTTTTGTATAGAAACTTTATTTTTTTTCATATGTACGAAAATGTAGAGTGAAAACGAAAACAAACATATAAGAAAAAACAAAGGAAAAATGAAGTAGGAAAAGAAAACCGCCCGGCTCGGCCACCACCGCGTTTTCATAAAGTGTTTCCACCGCATTTACATGAGGGGGGACGTCGGAAAAAATAAGAAGAGGAAAAAGAAGAAAAAAGAGAGGAGAAGAAGAAGGAATAGAGGAGTGGAAGACTTTTTTCTTCTACTCCTCTGTTCCTTCTTCTTCTCCTCTTTTTTTTCTTCTTCTTTTTTATCGTGAACTAGGGCAGAGGGTCGAGGGTCGGGAACTGGGGCAGAGGGTCGAGGGTCACCCTCTCAACCGTGATAACCTATACCACGGGAGCACCTCCCCCGGCCCTCTCGCGTGACCAAAACTCTCAAGGACACCCAAACCGTCAAAAACAATGTCGGTCTCCTACCCCCTCCCGCCGCGCCCCTGCCCGACAAACTCTCTTGAGGCCACCCAAATTTACCAAGTTAAAAGAGCATCGTCGAGGCCACCTCAAACCTTTGAAGTTCGTTCCAGACAGAGAGAAGGACGAGCTCACAATGGCCCTCGGGAATCCTGAGCACCCTGGACGGACACGAGGCACACCAGGCTCCATTCCGTGGAAGGCTGGGTTTCCGGACGCAGAGGGTTACAAATGCCAGGAGAGGAGGAATAAAGTGGAGCATAGCCAACTGCAGGCGCTGCACGCAAGGGTACAAGTGATAGAGGAACGAGAAGAAAATCGCAGCAAACGACCTACCGAAGCTTGCCCTGAAGCTACCCCGCCATCTCAGCGGAGAAGTAGCATGGCTTCCACCGAGCATCTTCAGCTGGAGCCTGTCTTCATGGTTCCTGCTAGCTACCCCATGGATGCTATCACGGAGTCTCAACATTGCCACCTTATGACGCAATGGATGAAATTGAAAGTCAAGGCGGCTGTTGGCTCTGTTTTACCTACTGAAGCTGGCACAACCTACCACTGCCGGTCGATTCCAGAAGGATATGCTAGGGTGATGGTGGATGAAATAACAGACGGATTTAAGGAACTCAAGCTTGACCACCCTACGGGTGAAGGGGAGATTCAGCTAGGTTCTTCTCTGAGGACTCCATGCCTATGGCAGAAGGAGCTCATCAACCTTCCAAACTGGATGCCTCCACCTCCTCCTCCTCCTCCTCCGGTGAGTCAGGGCACTCCGCCTCCTCCTCCACCTCCTCCTCCGACGAGTGATCAGGGCACTCAGCCTCCTTCTCCGGCGCATGGCGGCACCCCGCCTCCTTCTCCGTGCGCCGGCGTGCCCGAGCAGCCAGCCTCCTCCTTCTTCGCCTCATCAACAAGGGCGGAAGAGACCCGCCGCAGCTCTGGCTGCTCCGGTGCATCGTAGTCCTTCTCTTCCGCCTTGTAAGAAAGGAAAGACAGCCGCAGTCGCTCCGGCTGCTCTGGCGCATCGTAGTCCTTCTCCTCCGCCTCGTAAGAAAGGAAAGACAGCCGCAGTCGCTCCGTCTGCTCCGGCGTCTAGCAGTACAGCCAGAGGCGGGAGGCAATACAGATTCGGTCCTTCTCTGAAGACTCCAGAGAAGTTACCCTACGAGAGGAGCCTGGAGGAAAACGCGAAGATTGTGCGATCCAAAGTGAAGAACTTCTTTGAAGGGGTGAAAGCAAAGAAACATCAACCTCCAGAGGAGAAGATAGATCCGTTGAAAGCGAAGCGTACTCTGGCTGCCCTAAAGAAACCACCAAAGTCTCCGCCGAAAGGAAACTATGAGTGCATTATTGAAAAGTCATTTATCAAAGCGGAGCGGTCGGGAAGTACTGTCAGTGATCAAAGGTTAGCAGAACGACGAGCTGGGAGACAAATTGCCCAGCTCGGTGAACAAGCGAACCAATCGTTCCCACCACTCCAGGTGTCTAGCGTCGTCGTTAATGATCCGGGGATGGTGCCCGGTTATAACGATCTTGGAGATTACCTGCCCGACGATGTACATTATGATTTCTTGGAGGTGGACGAACACAAATACAAGTACGAGAAGCCTCTCGTCAAAGATGAAAGATCTCTAAAAATGATGATGCGAAGATTCCATGATTGGTACATGAAAACCTGTAGAGAGTCTGGGGGACGAATATTTTGATGCTGAGAGTTAAAGAGGAGCATGACCTCATTGGAATTGAGCTGTTGAATGTTCCATTTGAGGAGTTCTTCCAGTTTTTCAATCAAAAGGCCCTCGATAAATTAAGGGTCAGTTGCTACTGTATGTAAGTACTACTACTTCTGTCATTAAGTCTCTGTATATAGGTCAGCTCTTTCATTGCATGTATTTTTAATTATCCTCACTATATTATGCAGATTGAAGATCGCCGAATTGAAGAAAAGACAAATCGGTGATGTTGGGTTCATTAACACAAATCTCATAGATGCATATATGGTTGAATTTCAGGCCAGAGATACCGAGGCCAAGCTGCTACAATCGTTTGTATTAAATCAAAACAGCTATAATACTCTTTCCTTATAACTTCAAGTGAGTGTTATTGTCTTGTGCATATTCGGTTTCCCTTATTAGTCGAGGCTATAGTAATGTAATTGATGAGTTATGCAGCAGCTTCCACTATATACTCCTAGAGATTAAGCTTGAGCAGTGACTAGTAACCATCTTAGAATCGAGACGAAAAGATCCCAAGGAATATGCGGACATGACTAAAATTCTAGAGAAGTAAGTTAAATCGATCATTATCGCACCATATCGGCAACTTTGTTCATTTCCTGATATCAAGTAATTGTTTTCTTTGTCTGGCAGGGTTTGGAAAAAATTCACCTCAAAAACTCCGGGACTACCGAAGAAGCTGCAATTTAAACACCCGAAAGTAAGTACTATAGTAGCATGTTCCGCGCATCTCCTAGTGATTCAAGCGCTAGTTTCATCAATACAATTTAGCATGCTTGCTTATTAGTTTGATTGACCTATATTTCTTGTAAAGTGGTTGTGGCAGGAACAAGGGAATGATTACTGTGGATACTACATTTGCGAGTCCATCCGCCACACGATCTGTGAGCGGGGCTACTCTGACAAACAATAAGAAGTGCGTAAATAATAATATTCACAAGTTTATTTTATTACCATCATTTGTGTTGAGTTTCATTTATTCATATATATGTATTGACCCCCTTCTTCAAATTAGATATTTTGGATGCGGGATGAACTCCTACCACCAGATCGTATGCGAGCAATTCAAGAGGAATTGGCGGCATTCTTTCTTGACCACGTGATCGATAAAGATAGAGAATACCATGTGGACCATGAGTTCATATATAATTAGGAGATTATTTTGTAAGAGATAATTATATTGTATATATGTAGAACTTGTTGTTTGACCAATCTCTCAGAGAAGGAGAGGTGGTCGATATCACTTCTCTCTGTATGCATATGTTCATGACGATCTTCTATTTCCTTCATTTGCTTACTAGCTAGCGTGTCTAGTCCTCTCTATACGTATAGTATGTAGCGTCGACCAAGCACGGAGATAAGAGAGGACACTTCTCTCTATTAATTAGCTAGCTAACACAATATATGAAACATCT
>NC_041391.1:165845189-165877503 GCF_002162155.2 Triticum dicoccoides | reverse complement strand
CACCAACCGGGACCAAAGGGCCTCCTTCCTGGGCTCACCACACTGGCCACGTGGAGGCCCATCTGTCCCGGTTTGTATAAGAACCGGGACTAGAGTCCTAGGGCATTAGTAACGACACTTTAGTCCCGTTTCAACAACCGGGACAAATGGCCCTTACGAACCGGGACAATAGGCCCTTTTTCTACTAGTGTGATGCCGCAACCTCGGCGAATGCAGCTCTTCTACTCCAACCCTGGTAGGTCTCCGGTCTCCTCACTCCCTGTCTGTTGTTATATATGGTGCCTTCAAAGTAACTCCATCACGCTGACCCAAATGGACACACGCTTTGTCCGCTTTTTGTTCATTTGGGTCGGTCGCCACTCGTCGTCCGCCCTGTGTTGCGTTTGGGTCAGCCGTGCACCTAACGTGCCCGACCCATTTCATGTCCGCACAAATTTTTTAAAAGGCCCGCGGCCATAGATCATTGTCAGGGGTCATGCCGTCGCCCAAAATTCATGTCTGCACCATGGCAGCTGTCGCCATACATGCCAGCCTCCAAAAAACACTGCACAGTTCATGTTGGCGCACTTCCTAGTAGCCGACACACATGCCTGCACACAAAGAAGGGGCGGGAGTTCAACCATGCCATCTTGGACATGGTCATGCCAGCACACTTGTCGGCATATAGAAAAAAGGATGGCGCTCTCCGCCATAGATCACTTGTCATCGAACTTGAGCATGTCGGCCTGCATCTTCTCAAACCATGATCTCTTCCTCGGCGACATCGTGCTCAAGTCCATCTTCATGATCTCCACCCCCGTCCTCATGCTAGTGAGTGCCACTTATTTTTCCTTGGGTTTGGCATTGGCAGCCACGATCTCTAGCATCTTCATTTTCTTCTCCTCCTCTAACTCGAGCATCATGGTTTGCTTCTCCGCATCGAGCTCAAGCCTCCTCCTTTGGATCTCCATGAATGCGTTCATTTGCTCTTCCTTGTCTTGTCGATGCTTCTGCTTCCTTGTGTCCTTTTGGGTAATTATGCCCTTTAAAGTGGCATGCAAGAAAATGGACGCCGCCTCACGTTTGTCCTCCTTCTTCGAGTTGGTCTTCCCTCGCGGTCGTGGCTTCTCGCCCTCTTCATGCTTGATACGTCTCCAAGGTATCTATAATTTTTGATTGTTCCATGCTGTTATATTATCATTCTTGGATGTTTTACAATCATTTTGTAATAATTTTATATCATATTTTGTACTAACCTATTAACATAGTGCCAAGTGCCAGTTGCTGTTTTCTGCTTGTTTTTTACATCGCAGGAAATCGATACCAAACGGAGTCCAAACACAGCGAAACTTTTTGTGGATTTTTTCTAGACCAGAATACACAAGATGGGCTGAAGAAGTACCAAAGGGGTGCCCCGAGGAGGGCACAACCCACCAGTGCGCGCTTGGGAGCCAAGGCGCGCCCAGGTGGGTTATGCCCACCTCGATGGCCTCCCGCACCGCCTCTTTGCTCTATAAATACCCCAATATTCCATAAACCCAGGGGGATTCAATGAAAATAAATTCCAACTGCCGCAAGTTCCAGAACCACCAGATACAATCTAAACACCATCACAGAGGGGGTTCATCATGTCCATTGGTGCCTCTCCGATGATGCGTGAGTAGTTCATTGTAGACCTACGGGTCCGTAGTTAGTAGCTAGATGGCTTCCTCTCTCTCTATCTCTCTTGATTCTCAATATAATGGTCTCTTGGAGATCCATATGATGTAACTCTTTTTGCGGTGTGTTTGTTGGGATCCGATGAACTTTTGATCAGATCTATGTTTTTATCCATGAAAGTTATTTGAGTCTTCTTTTAATCTCTTATATGCATGATTGATTATAGCCTCGTATTTCTTCTCCGATATTTGGGTTTTGTTTGGCCAACTTGATCTATTAATCTTTCAATGGGAAGAGGTGCTTTGTGATGGGTTCGATCTTACGGTTCTTGATCCCAGTGACAGAAGAGGAAATGACACGTATGTATCATTGCTATTAAGAATAACAAGATGGGGTCTATTTCTACATAAATGGATATTGTCTACATCATGCCATCATTCTTATTGCATTACTCAGTTTTTCCATGGTTTCACCAAGATCCATCTATGAGTTCATCTAAGCAACGAGTCATGGGAGAGAAATTGCATCTACATACCACTTTGTAGATCGCGTGCGAAAGCGTTCAAGAGAATGGTGATGATGGAGTCGTACTCGCCGTGATCCAAATCACCGATGATCAAGTGCCGAACGGACAGCAGCTCCGCGTTTAACACACGTACGGAGCGGATGACGTCTCTGTTGGGGAACGTAGCAGAAATTCAAAAATTTTCCTACGTAACACCAAGATCTATCTATGGAGAGACCAGCAACGAGTAGAAAGGGGAGTGCATCTACATACCCTTGTAGATCGCTAAGCGGAAGCGTTCAAGTGAACGGGGTTGATGGAGTCGTACTCGTCGTGATTCAGATCACCGATGATCAAGTGCCGAACGGACAGCACCTCCGCGTTCAACACACGTACAGCCCGGTGACGTCTCCCACGCCTTGATCCAGCAAGGAGAGAGGGAGGGGTTGAGGAAGACTCCATCCAACAGCAGAACAACGGCGTGGTGGTGGTGGAGGAGCGTGGCAATCCCGCAGGGCTTCGCCAAGCACCATGGGAGAAGAGGAGGAGAACTTGGGAGAGAGGGAGGGGCTGCACCAAAGGCATAAGGTGTGTTTGGGAGGCCCTCCTACCCCACTATATATAGGGATCCCAAGGGGGGGTGCGCCAGCCCCTAGGAGATCCAATCTCCAAGGGGGCGGCGGCCAGGGGAGGAGTCCTCCCCCCCCCAAGGCACCTAGGAGGTGCCTTCCCCTGCTGGGACTCTTCCTTTAGGGTTTCCCCAGGCGCATGGGCCTCTTGGGGCTGGTGCCCTTGGCCCATGTAGGCCAAGGCGCACCCCCTACAGCCCATGTGGCCCCCCGGGGCAGGTGGCCCCACCCGGTGGGCCCCCGGGACCCTTCCGGTGGTCCCGGTACAATACCGATGACCCCGAAACTTGTCCCGATAGCCGAAACAGGACTTCCTATATATAAATCTTTACCTCCGGACCATTCCGGAACTCCTCGTGACGTCCGGGATCTCATCCGGGACTCCGAACAACATTCGGTAACCACATACAAGCTTCCTTTATAACCCTAGCATCATCGAACCTTAAGTGTGTAGACCCTACGGGTTCGGGAGACATGCAGACATGACCGAGACGTTCTCCAGTCAATAACCAACAGCGGGATCTGGATACCCATGTTGGCTCCCACATGTTCCACGATGATCTCATCGGATGAACCACGATGTCAAGGACTTAATCAATCCCGTATTCAATTCCCTTTGTCTAGCGGTATTTTACTTGCCCGAGATTCGATCGTCGGTATCCAATACCTTGTTCAATCTCGTTACCGGCAAGTCACTTTACTCGTTCCGTAACACATCATCCCGTGATCAACTCCTTGGTCACATTGCGCATATGATGATGTCCTACCGAGTGGGCCCAGAGATACCTCTCCGTTTACACGGAGTGACAAATCCCAGTCTCGATCCGCATAAAACAATAGATACTTTCGGAGATACCTGTAGTGCACCTTTATAGTCACCCAGTTACGCTGTGACGTTTGATACACCCAAAGCACTCCTACGGTATCCAGGTGTTACACGATCTCATGGTCAAAGGAAGAGATACTTGACATTGGCAAAGCTCTAGCAAATGAACTACACGATCTTTTGTGCTAGTCTTAGGATTGGCTCTTGTCCATCACATCATTCTCCTAATGATGTGATCCCGTTATCAACGACATCCAATGTCCATAGCCAGGAAACCATGACTATCTGTTGATCACAACGAGCTAGTCAACTAGAGGCTCACTAGGGACATATTGTGGTCTATGTATTCACACGTGTATTACGATTTCCGGATAATACAGTTATAGCATGAATAAAAGACAATTATCATGAACAAGGAAATATAATAATAATACTTTTATTATTGCCTCTAGGGCATATTTCCAACAGTCTCCCACTTGCACTAGAGTCAATAATCTAGTTCACATCGCCATGTGATTAACACTCACAGGTCACATCGCCATGTGACTAATACCCAAGAGTTTACTAGAGTCAGTAGTCTAGTTCACATCACTATGTGATTAACACTCAATGAGTTTTATGTTTGATCATGTTGCTTGTGAGAGAGGTTTTAGTCAATGGGTCTGAACCTTTCAGATCCGTGTGTGCTTTACAAATCTCTATGTCATCTCCTAGATGCAGCTACCACGCTCTATTTGGAGCTGATCCAAATAACTGTTCTACTTGGAGCTATTCTAAATTGTTGCTCCATTATATGTATCCGGTATCTCTACTTAGAGCTATCTGGATAGGTGTTAAGCTTGCATCGACGTAACCTTTACGACGAACTCTTTTACCACCTCCATAATCGAGAAAATTCCTTAGTCCACTAGTTACTAAGGATAACTTTGACTGCTGTCCTATGATCCATTCATGGATCACTCTTGTACCCCTTGACTGACGCATGGCAAGGCACACTTTCGGTGCGGTACACAGCATAGCATACTGAAGAGCCTATGTCTTAAGCATAGGGGACGACCTTCGTCCTTTCTCTCTATTCTGCCGTGGTCGAGCTTTAAGTCTTAACTTCGTACCTTACAACTCAGGCAAGAACTCCTTCTTTGACTGGTTCATCTTGAACACCTTCAAGATCATGTCAAGGTATGTGCTCATTTGAAAGTACCATTAAGCGTTTTGATCTATCCTTATAGATCTTGATGCTTAATGCTCAAGTAGCTTAATCCAGGTTTTCTATTGAAAAACACCTTTCAAATAACCCTATATGCTTTCTAGAAATTCTACATCATTTCTGATCATCAATATGTCAACAACATATACTCATCAGAAATTCTATAGTGCTCCCACTCACTTCTTTGGAAATACAAGTTTCTCATAAACTTTGTACAAACCCAAAATCTTTGATCATCATCAAAGCATACTTTCCAACTCCGAGATGCTCACTCCAGTCCTTAGAAGGATCGCTGGAGCTAGCATACCTTTTAGCATCCTTAGGATCGACAAAAACTTTCTGATTGTATTACATACAACCTTTCCTCACGAAAACTGGTAAGGAAACTCGTTTTGATATCCATTTGCCAGATTTCATAAATACAGCTAATGCTAACATGAATCCGACGGACTTTAAGCATCGCTACGAGTGAGAAAATCTCATCGTAGTCAAATCCTTGAACTTGTCAGAAAACACTTCGCCACAAGTCGAGCTTCATAGATGGTGACATTACCATCCACGTCCGTCTTCTTCTTAAAAGATCCATTTATCTCAATGAATTGCCGATCATCGGGCAAGTCCATCAAAGTCCATGCTTTGTTCTGATATATGGATACTATCTCGGATTTCACGGCTTCTAACCATTTGTCGGAATTCGGGCCCACCATCGCTTCTCCATAGCTTGTAGGTTCATTGTTGTCTAGCAACATGACCTTCAAGACAGGATCACCTTACCACTCCGAAGTAGTACGTGTCCTTGTCGTCCTACGAGGTTTGGTAGTGACTTGATCTGAAGTTTCATGATCAATATCATAAGCTTCCACTTCAATTGGTGTAGGTGCCACAGGAACAACTTCCCGTGCCCTGCCACACACTAGTTGAAGAGATGGTTCAATAACCTCATCAAGTCTCCACCATCCTCCCACTCAACTCTTTCGAGAGAAACCTTTCCTCGAGAAAGGACCCGATTCAAGAAACAATTCATATTGTTTTCGGATCTGAATTAGGAGGTATACCCAACTGTTTTGGGTGTCCTATGAAGATGTATTTTATCCGCTTTGGGTTCGAGCTTAATCCTGAAACTTTTTCACATAAGCGTCACAGCCCCAAACCTTTAAGAAACGACAACTTAGGTTTCTCCAAACGGTGTCATCTCAACGGAATTACGTGGTGCCCTATTTAAAGTGAATGTGGTTGTCTCTAATGCCTAACCCACGAACGATAGTGGTAATTCGATAAGAGACATCATGGTACGCACCATATCCAATAGGGTGCAACTATGATGTTCGGACACAGCATCACATTATGGTGTTCCAGGCGGTATTAATTGCGAAACAATTTCCACAATGTCTTAATTGTGTGCCAAAACTCGTAACTCAGATATTCATCTCTATGATCATATCATAGACATTTTATCCTCTTGTCACAATGATCTGCTACTTCACTCTGAAATTACTTGAACCATTCAATAATTCAGACTTGTGTTTCATCAAGTAAATATTCTCAACATCTACTCGAATCATCTGTGAAGTAAGAACATAACGATATTCACTGCATGCCTCAGCACTCATTGGACTGCACACATCAAAATGTGTTACTTCCAACAAGTTGCTATCTTGTTCCATCTTATTGAAACCGAGGCTTTTCAGTCATCTTGCCTATGTGGTATGATTTGCATATCTCAAGTGATTCAAAATCAAGTGAGTCCGAATGGTCCATTTGCATGGAGCTTCTTCATGCATATATACCAATAGACATGGTTCGCATGTCTCAAACTTTTCAAAAATGAGTGAGTCCAAAGATCCATCAACATGGAGCTTCTTCATGCGTTTTATACCATTATGACTTACATGGCAGTGCCACAAGTAAGTGGTACTATCATTACTATCTTATATCTTTTGGCATGAAAATGTGTATCACTACGATCGAGATTCAATAAACCATTTATTTAGGTGCAAGACCATCGAAGGTATTATTCAAATAAATAGAGTAACCATTATTCTCCTTAAATGAATAACCGTATTGCGATAGACATAATCCAATCATGTCTATGCTCAACGCAAACACCAATCTCGGTGGTAGAGGGAGCGTGCGATGCTTGATCACATCAACCTTGGAAACACTTCCAACACATATCGTCAGCTCACCTTTAGCTAGTCTCCTTTTATTTCGTAGCTTTTTATTTCGAGTTACTAACACTTAGCAACTGAACCGGTTTCTTAATACCCTGGTGCTACTAGGAGTACTAGTAAAGTACACATAATGTATATCCAATATACTTCTATCGACCTTGCCAGCCTTCTCATCTACCAAGTATCTAGGGTAATGCTGCTCCAGTAGCTGTTCCCCTTATTACAGAAGCACTTAGTCTCGGGTTTGGGTTCAACCTTGGGTTTCTTCACTAGTGCAGCAGCCGATTTGCCGTTTCATGAAGTATCCCTTCTTGCCCTTGCCCTTCTTGAAACTAGTGGTTTCACCAACCATCAACAATTGATGCTCCTTCTTGATTTCTACTTTCGCGGTGTCAAACATCGCGAATACCTCAAGGATCATCATATCTATCCCTGATATGTTATAGTTCATCACGAAGCTCTAGCAGCTTGGCGGCAATGACTTTGGAGAAACATCACTATCTCATTTGGAAGATCAACTCCCACTTGATTCAAGTGATTGTTGCACTCAGACAATCTGAGCACAAGCTCAACGATTGAGCTTTTCTCCCTTAGTTTGTAGGCTAAGAAAATTGTCGGAGGTCTTATACCTCTTGACGTGGGCACGAGCCTGAAATCCCAATTTCAGCCCTCGAAACATCTCATATGTTCCGCGACGTTTCGAAAACGTCTTTTGTGCCTCTACTTAAACCATTTAACTGAACTATCACGTAGTTATCAAAACGTGTATGTTCGATGTTCGAAACATCCACAAACGACGTTTGGGGTTCAGCACACTGAGCAGTGCATTAAGGACATAAGCGTTCTAGTGTCCGCATAAACGCTACTTTCAACTTTCAACTATATTTTCTCTAGGAACATATCTAAAACAGTAGAACTATAGCGCGAGCTACGACATAATTTGCAAAAGGTCTTTTGACTATGTTCAAGATAATTAAGTTCATCTTATGAACTCCCACTCAGATAGACATCCCTCTAGTCATCTAAGTGATTACATGATCCGAGTCAACTAGGCCGTGTCCGATCATCACGTGAGACGGACTAGTTAACGTCGGTGAACATCTTCATGTTGATCGTATCTACTATACGACTCATGCTCGACCTTTCGGTCTCCGTGTTCCGAGGCCATGTCTGCACATGCTAGGCTCGTCAAGCTAACCCTAAGTGTTTTCGCTGTGTAAAACTGTCTTACACCCGTTGTATGTGAACATAAGAATCCATCACACCCGATCATCACGTGGTGCTTAGAAGCGACGAACTGTAGCAACGGTGCATAGTTAGGGGAGAACACTTCTTGAAATTTTGTAAGGGATCATCTTATTTATTACCGTCGTCCTAAGTAAACAAGATGCATAGACATGATAAACATCACATGCAATCAAATAGTGACATGATATGGCCAATATCATTTTGCTCCTTTTGATCTTCATCTTCGGGGCTCCATGATCATCATCGTCACCGGCACGACACCATGATCTCCATCATCATGATCTCCATCATCGTGTCTTCATGAAGTTGTCACGCCAACAACTACTTCTACTTCTATGACTAACGCGTTTAGCAATAAAGTAAAGTAGTTTACATGGCGTTCTTCAATGACACGCAGGTGATACAATAAATAAAGACAACTCCTATGGCTCCTGCCGGTTGTCATACTCATCGACATGCAAGTCGTGAATCCTATTACAAGAACATGATCAATCTCATACATCACATATCATTCATCACATTCTTCTTGGCCATATCACATCACATAGCATACCCTGCAAAAACAAGTTAGACGTCCTCTAATTGTTGTTGCATGTTTTACGTGGCTGCTATGGGTTTCTAGCAAGAACGTTTCTTACCTACGCAAAACCACAACGTGATATGCCAATTGCTATTTACCCTTCATAAGGACCCTTTTCATCGAATCCGTTCCGACTAAAGTGGGAGAGACTGGCACCCGCTAGCCACCTTATGCACCAAGTGCATGTCAATCGGTGGAACCTGTCTCATGTAAGAGTACGTGTAAGGTCGGTCCGGGCCGCTTCATCCCACAATACCGTCGAAACAAGATTGGACTAGTAACGGTAAGCATATTGAACAACATCAACGCCCACAACTACTTTGTGTTCTACTCGTGCAAAGAATCTACGCAATAGACCTAGCTCATGATGCCACTGTTGGGGAACGTAGCAGAAATTCAAAAATTTTCCTACGTAACACCAAGATCTATCTATGGAGAGACCAGCAACGAGTAGAAAGGAGAGTGCATCTACATACCCTTGTAGATCGCTAAGCGGAAGCGTTCAAGTGAACGGGGTTGATGGAGTCGTACTCGTCGTGATTCAGATCACCGATGATCAAGTGCCGAACGGACGGCACCTCCGCGTTCAACACACGTACAGCCCGGTGACGTCTCCCACGCCTTGATCCAGCAAGGAGAGAGGGAGAGGTTGAGGAAGACTCCATCCAACATTAGCACAACGGCATGGTGGTGGTGGAGGAGCGTGGCAATCCCGCAGGGCTTCGCCAAGCACCATGGGAGAAGAGGAGGAGAACTTGGGAGAGAGGGAGGGGCTGCACCAAAGGCATAAGGTGTGTTTGGGAGGCCCTCCTACCCCACTATATATAGGGATCCCAAGGGGGGGTGCGCCAGCCCCTAGGAGATCCAATCTCCAAGGGGGCGGCGGCCAGGGGAGGAGTCCTCCCCCCCAAGGCACCTAGGAGGTGCCTTCCCCTGCTGGGACTCTTCCTTTAGGGTTTCCCCAGGCGCATGGGCCTCTTGGGGCTGGTGCCCTTGGCCCATGTAGGCCAAGGCGCACCCCCTACAGCCCATGTGGCCCCCCGGGGAAGGTGGCCCCACCCGGTGGGCCCCCGGGACCCTTCCGGTGGTCCCGGTACAATACCGATGACCCCGAAACTTGTCCCGATGGCCGAAACAGGACTTCCTATATATAAATCTTTACCTCTGGACCATTCCGGAACTCCTCGTGACGTCCGGGATCTCATCCGGGACTCCGAACAACATTCGGTAACCACATACAAGCTTCCTTTATAACCCTAGCGTCATCGAACCTTAAGTGTGTAGACCCTACGGGTTCGGGAGACATGCAGACATGACCGAGACGTTCTCCGGTCAATAACCAACAGCGGGATCTGGATACCCATGTTGGCTCCCACATGTTCCACGATGATCTCATCAGATGAACCACGATGTCAAGGACTTAATCAATCCCGTATTCAATTCCCTTTGTCTAGCGGTATTTTACTTGCCCGAGATTCGATCGTCGGTATCCAATACCTTGTTCAATCTCGTTACCGGCAAGTCACTTTACTCGTTCCGTAACACATCATCCCGTGATCAACGCCTTGGTCACATTGCGCATATGATGATGTCCTACCGAGTGGGCCCAGAGATACCTCTCCGTTTACACGAAGTGACAAATCCCAGTCTCGATCCGCATAAAACAATAGATACTTTCGGAGATACCTGTAGTGCACCTTTATAGTCACCCAGTTACGTTGTGACGTTTGATACACCGAAAGCACTCCTACGGTATCCAGGTGTTACACGATCTCATGGTCAAAGGAAGAGATACTTGACATTGGCAAAGCTCTAGCAAATGAACTACACGATCTTTTGTGCTAGTCTTAGGATTGGGTCTTGTCCATCACATCATTCTCCTAATGATGTGATCCCGTTATCAACGACATCCAATGTCCATAGCCAGGAAACCATGACTATCTGTTGATCACAACGAGCTAGTCAACTAGAGGCTCACTAGGGAAATATTGTGGTCTATGTATTCACACGTGTATTACGATTTCCGGATAATACAGTTATAGCATGAATAAAAGACAATTATCATGAACAAGGAAATATAATAATAATACTTTTATTATTGCCTCTAGGGCATATTTCCAACAGTCTCCTCCTTCTTGATCCAGCAAGGGGAAAGGGGAGGTTGATGATGATCCAGCAGCACAACGGCATGGTGGTGGATGCAGCAGAACTCCGGCAGGGCTTCGCCAAGCTGCTGCGGGAGGAGGACAAGGTGTAGCAGGGGGAGGGATGTTGGGGAACGTTGCAGAAAATAAAAAATTTCCTACGGTTTCACCAAGATCCATCTATGAGTTCATCTAAGCAATGAGTGAAAGGGGAGATGCATCTACATACCACTTTGTAGATCGCGAGCGGAAGCGTTCAAAAGAACGGGGTTGAGGTAGTCGTTCACGTCGTGATCCTATCACCGGAGATCCTAGCGCCGAACGGACGGCACCTCCGCGTTCAACACACGTACGGTCAGCGTGACGTCTCCTCCGTCTTGATCCAGCAAGGGGGAAGGAGAGGTTGATGATGATCCAGCAGCACGACGGCGTGGTGGTGGATGCAGCAGAACTCCGGCAGGGCTTCGCCAAGCTGCTGCGGGAGGAGGACGAGGTGTAGTAGGGGGAGGGACGCACCAAGACTTGGGTGCGTCTGCCCTCCCCCCTGCCCTCCTTTATATAGGCCCTCAGGGGGGCGCCGGCCCTGGGAGATGCAATCTCCCAAGGGGGCGACGGCCAGGGGGGTGGAGTGCCCCCCAAGGCAAGTGGTGCGCCCCCCCCCCCACCTCGGGTTTCCAACCCTAGGCGCAGGGGGGGGCCAAGGGGGCGCACCATCCCACTAGGGGCTGGTTCCCCTCCCACTTCAGCCCACGGGGCCCTCCGGGATAGGTGTCCCCACCCGGTGGACCCCCGGGACCCTTCCGGTGGTCCCGGTACAATAGCGGGTGACCCCGAAACTTTCCCGATGGCCAAAACAGCACTTCCTATATAGTTTTCTTTACCTCCGGACCATTCTGGAACTCCTCGTGACGTCCGAGCTCTCATCCGGGACTCTGAACAACATTCGGTTTGCTGCATACTCATATTCATACAACCCTAGCGTCACCGAACGTTCGCTACGGGAGAGAAAGTCTCATCGTAGTCAATCCCTTGAACTTGCCGATAACCCTTAGCGACAAGTCGAGCTTTATAGATGGTGACATTACCATCTGCGTCCGTCTTCTTCTTAAAGATCCATTTGTTTTCTATCGCTCGCTGATCATCGGGCAAGTCAGTCAAAGTCCATACTTTGTTTTCATACATGGATTCTATCTCGGATTGCATGGCTTCTAGCCATTTGTTGGAATCTGGGCCCGCCATCGCTTCTTCATAGTTCGAAGGTTCACCGTTGTCTAACAACATGATTTCCAGGACAGGGTTGCCATACCACTCTGTTGTGGAACATGTCCTTGTGGACCTACGAAGTTCAGTAGCAACTTGATAAGAAGTACCTTGATCATCATCATTAATTTCCTCTCCAGTCGGTGTAGGCACCACAGGAACGTTTTCCTGAGCTGCACTACTTTCCGGTTCAAGAGGTAGTACTTCATCGAGTTCTACTTTCCTCCCACTTACTCCTTTCGAGAGAAACTCATTTTCCAGAAAGGATCCGTTCTTGGCAACAAAGATCTTGCCCTCGGATCTTAAGTAGAAGGTATACCCAATGGTTTCCTTGGGGTATCCTATGAAGACGCATTTTTATGACTTGGGTTCGAGCTTTTCAGGTTGAAGTTTCTTGACATAAGCATCGCATCCCCAAACTTTTAGAAATGACAGCTTAGGTTTCTTCCCAAACCATAATTCATACGGTGTTGTCTCAACGGATTTAGATGGTGCCCTATTTAAAGTGAATGTAGCTGTCTCCCTAGCGTATCCCCAAAATGATAGCGGTAAATCGGTAAGAGACATCATAGATCGCACCATATCCAATAGAGTGCGATTACGACGTTCGGACACACCGTTACGCTGAGGTGTTCCAGGCGGCGTGAGTTGTGAAACGATTCCACATTTTCTTAAGTGTGTACCAAATTCGTGACTTAAATATTCTCCTCCACGATCCGATTGTAAGAATTTTATCTTTCGGTCATGTTGATTCTCTACTTCATTCTGAAATTCCTTGAACTTTTCAAAGGTCTCAGACTTGTGTTTCATCAACTAGACATACCCATATCTACTCAAGTCATCAGTGAGAGTGAGAACATAACGATATCCTCCGCGAGCCTCAACACTCATTGGACCACATACATCAGTATGTATGATTTACAATAAGTTGGTTGCTCGCTCCATTGTTCCAGAGAACGGGGTCTTGGTCATTTTGCCCATGAGGCATGGTTTGCATGTGTCAAATGATTCATAATATAGAGACTCTAAACGTTCATCATCATGGAGCTTCTTCATGCGCTTGACACCAATGTGACCAAGGCGGCAGTGCCACAAGTATGTGGGACTATCGTTATCAACTTTACATCTTTTGGTATTCACACTATGAATATGTGTAACATTACGTTCGAGATTCATTAAGAATAAACCATTGACCATCGGGGCATGACCATAAAACATATCTCTCATATAAATAGAACAACCATTATTCTCGGATTTAAATGAGTAGCCATCTCGCATCAAACGAGATCCAGATACAATGTTCATGCTCAAACTTGGCACTAAATAACAATTATTGAGGTTTAAAACTAATCCCGTAGGTAAATGTAGAGGTAGCGTGCCGACGGCGATCACATCGACCTTGGAACCATTCCCAACGCGCATCCTCACCTCGTCCTTCGCCAGTCTCCGCTTATTCCGCAGCTCCTGCTGTGAGTTATAAATGTGAGCAACGGCACCGGTATCAAATACCCAGGAGTTACTACGAGTACTGGTAAGGTACACATCAATTACATGTATATCAAATATACCTTTAGTGTTGCCGGCCTTCTTGTCCTCTAAGTATTTGGGGCAGTTCCGCTTCCAGCGACCCTTCCCCTTGCAATAAAAGCACTCAGTCTCAGGCTTGGGTCCATTCTTTGACTTCTTCCCGGCAAGTGGCTTACCGGGCGCGGCAACATCTTTGCCGTCCTTCTTGAAGTTCTTCTTACCCTTGCCCTTCTTGAACTTAGTGGTCTTATTGACCATCAACACTTGATGTTCTTTCTTGATTTCAACCTCTGCTGACTTCAGCATTGAAAATACTTCAGGAATGGTCTTCACCATCCCCTGCATATTGTAGTTCAACACAAAGCTCTTGTAGCTCGGTGGGAGCGACTGAAGGATTCTGTCAATGACCGCCTCGTCCGGGAGGTTGATCTCCAGTTGGGACAGGCGGTTGTGCAACCCAGACATTTTGAGTATGTGCTCACTGACAGAACTGCTTTCCTCCATCTTACAACTATAGAACTTGTCGGAGACTTCATATCTCTCGACCCAGGCATGAGCTTGAAAAACCATTTTCAGCTCCTCGAACATCTCATATGCTCAGTGTCGCTCAAAACGCTTTTGGAGCCCCTGTTCTAAGCTGTAAAGCATGCCGCACTGAACGAGGGAGTAATCATCAGCACGTGATTGCCAAGTGTTCATAACGTCTTAGTTCTCTGGGATGGGTGCTTCACCTAGCAGTGCATCTAGGACATAATCTTTCTTGGCTGCTATGAGGATGATCCTCAGGTTCCGGACCCAGTCCGAATAGTTGCTGCCATCATCTTTCAGCTTGGTTTTCTCTAGGAACGCGTTGAAGTTCATGTTGACATGAGCATTGGCCATTTGATCTACAAGACATATTTTGCAAAATTTTAGACTAAGTTCATGATAGTTAAGTTCATCTAATCAAATTATTTAATGAACTCCCACTCAGATTAGACATCCCTCTAGTCATCTAAGTGTTACACGATCTGAGTTGACTAGGCCGTGTCCAATCATCACGTGAGACGGACTAGTCATCATCGGTGAACATCTCCATGTTGATCGTATCTTCCATACGACTCATGTTCGACCTTTCGGTCTCTGTGTTCCGAGGCCATGTCTATACATGCTAGGCTCGTCAAGTTAACCCTAAGTGTTCTTCATGTATAAATCTGTCTTACACCCGTTGTATGTGAACGTAAGGATCTATCACACCCGATCATCACGTGGTGCTTCGAAACGACGAACTTTAGCAACGGTGCACAGTTAGGGGGAACACTTTCTTGAAATTATTATGAGGTATCATCTTATTTACTACCGCCGTTCTAAGTAAACAAGATGCATAAAACATAATAAACATCACATGCAATTATATAGTAGTGACATGATATGGCCAATATCATATAGCTCCTTCGATCTCCATCTTCGGGGCTCCATGATCATCTTCGTCACAGGCATGACACCATGATCTCCATCATTGTGTCTTCATGAAGTTGTCACGCCAACGACTACTTCTACTTCTATGGCTAACGCGTTTAGCAATAAAGTAAAGTAATTTACATGGCGTTCTTCAATGACACGCAAGTCATACAAAAAATAAAGACAACTCCTATGGCTCCTGCCGGTTGTCATACATCGACATGCAAGTCGTGATTCCTATTACAAGAACATGATCTCATACATCACAATATATCATTCATCATTCATCACAACTTCTAGCCATATCACATCACATGACAATTGCTGCAAAAACAAGTTAGACGTCCTCTAATTGTTGTTGCATCTTTTACGTTGCTGCAATTAGGTTCTAGCAAGAACGTTTTCTTACCTACGAATAACCACAACATGATTTTGTCAACTTCTATTTACCCTTCATAAGGACCCTTTTCATCTAATCCGCTCCAACTAAAGTAGGAGAGACAGACACCCGCTAGCCACCTTATGCAACTAGTGCATGTCAGTCGGTGGAACCTGTCTCACGTAAGCGTACGTGTAAGGTCGGTCCGGGCCGCTTCATCCCACAATACCGCTGAAGCAAGAAAAGACTAGTAGCGGCAAGCAAGTTGACAAGATCTACGCCCACAACAAAATTGTGTTCTACTCGTGCAATAGAGAACCATGCATAGACCTAGCTCATGATGCCACTGTTGGGGAACGTTGCAGAAAATAAAAAATTTCCTACGGTTTCACCAAGATCCATCTATGAGTTCATCTAAGCAACAAGTGAAAGGGGAGATGCATCTACATACCACTTTGTAGATCGCGAGCGGAAGCGTTCAAAAGAACGGGGTTGAGGTAGTCGTTCACGTCGTGATCCTATCACCGGAGATCCTAGCGCCGAACGGACGGCACCTCCGCGTTCAACACACGTACGGTCAGCGTGACGTCTCCTCCGTCTTGATCCAGCAAGGGGGAAGGAGAGGTCGATGATGATCCAGCAGCACGACGGCGTGGTGGTGGTTGCAGTAGAACTCCGGCAGGGCTTCGCCAAGCTGCTGCGGGAGGAGGACGAGGTGTAGCAGGGGGAGGAAGGCGCCAAGACTTGGGTGCGGGTGCCCTCCCCCTTACCCTCCTTTATATAGGCCCCCAAGGGGGGCGCCGGCCCTGGGAGATGCAATCTCCCAACGGGGCGGCGGCCAGGGGGGGTGGAGTGCCCCCCAAGGCAAGTGGTGCGCCCCCCCCCCACCTAGGGTTTCCAACCCTAGGTGCAGGGGGGGCCAAGGGGGGGGTGCACCAGCCCACTAGGGGCTGGTTCCCTCCCACTTCATCCCACGGGGCCCTCCGGGATAGGTGGCCCCACCCGATGGACCCCCGGGACCCTTCCGGTGGTCCCGGTACAATACCGGGTGACCCCGAAACTTTCCCGATGGCCGAAACAGCACTTCCTATATAGTTTTCTTTACCTCCGGATCATTCCGGAACTCCTCGTGACGTCCGGATCTCATCCGGGACTCCGAACAACATTCGGTTTGCTGCATACTCATATTCATACAACCCTAGCGTCACTGAACCTTAAGTGTGTAGACCCTACGGGTTCGGTAGACATGCAGACATGACCGAGACAGCTCTCCGGTCAATAACCAACAGCGGGATCTGGATACCCATGTTGGCTCCCACATACTCCTCGATGATCTCATTGGATGAACCACGATGTCGAGGGTTCAAGCAACCCCGTATACTATTCCCTTTGTCAGACGGTATGTTACTTGCCCGAGACTCGATCGTCGGTATCCCAATACCTCGTTCAGTCTCGTTACCGGCAAGTCACTTTACTCGTACCGTAATGCATGATCCCGTGACCAGACACTTGGTCACTTTGAGCTCATTATGATGATGCACTACTGAGTAGGCCCAGTGATACCTCTCTGTAACACGGAGTGACAAATCCCAGTCTCGATCCGTGTCAACCCAACAGACACTTTCGGAGATACCTGTAGTGCACCTTTATAGTCACCTAGTTACGTTGTGACGTTTGGTACACCCAAAGCACTCCTACGGTATCCGGGAGTTACACGATCTCATGGTCTAAGGAAGAGATACTTGACATTGGAAAAGCTCTAGCAAAACGAACTACACGATCTTGTGCTCTGATTAGGATTGGGTCTTGTCCATCACATCATTCTCCTAATGATGTGATCCCGTTATCAACGACATCCAATGTCCATAGTCAGGAAACCATGACTATCTGTTGATCAACGAGCTAGTCAACTAGAGGCTCACTAGGGACATATTGTGGTCTATGTATTCACACGTGTATTACGATTTCCGGATAATACAGTTATAGCATGAATAAAAGACAATTATCATGAACAAGGAAATATAATAATAATCCTTTTATTATTGCCTCTAGGAAATATTTCCAACAAGGGAGGCGCCAAGACACAGGGTGCGGCTGCCCTCCCCCCTGCCCTCCTTTATATAGGCCCCCAGGGGGGCGCCGGCCCTGGGAGATGCAATCTCCCAAGGGGGGCGGCAGCCAGGGGGGTGGAGTGCCCCCCAAGGCAAGTGGTGCGCCCCCCCCCCCACCTAGGGTTTCCAACCCTAGGCGCAGGGGGGGCCCAAGGGGGGCGCACCAGCCCACTAGGGGCTGGTTCCCCTCCCACTTCAGCCCACGTGGCCCTTCGGGATAGGTGGCCCCACCCGGTGGACCCCCGGGACCCTTCCGGTGGTCCCGGTACAATATCGGGTGACCCCGAAACTTTCTCGATGGCCGAAACAGCACTTCCTTTATATAATTCTTTACCTCCGGACCATTCCGGAACTCCTCGTGACGTCCAGGATCTCATCTGGGACTCCGAACAACATTCGGTTTGCTGCATACTCATATTCATACAACCCTAGCGTCACCGAACCTTAAGTGTGTAGACCCTACGGGTTCGGGAGACATGCAGACATGACCGAGACGGCTCTCCGATCAATAACCAACAGCGGGATCTGGATACCCATGTTGGCTCCCACATACTCCTCGATGATCTCATCGGATGAACCACGATGTCGAGGATTCAAGCAACCCCGTATACCATTCCCTTTGTTAGACGGTATGTTACTTGCCCGAGATTCGATCGTCGGTATCCCAATACCTCGTTCAACCTCGTTACCGGCAAGTCACTTTACTCGTACCATAATGCATGATCCCGTGACCAGACACTTGGTCACTTTGAGCTCATTATGATGATGCACTACCGAGTGGGCCCAGTGATACCTTTTCGTAATACGGAGTGACAAATCCCAGTCTCGATCCGTGTCAACCCAACAGACACTTTCGGAGATACCTGTAGTGCACCTTTATAGTCACCCAGTTACGTTGTGACGTTTGGTACACCCAAAGCACTCCTACGGTATCCGGGAGTTACACGATCTCATGGTCTAAGGAAGAGATACTTGACATTGGAAAAGCTCTAGCAAAACGAACTACACGATCTTGTGCTCTGATTAGGATTGGGTCTTGTCCATCACATCATTCTCCTAATGATGTGATCCCGTTATCAACGACATCCAATGTCCATAGTCAGGAAACCATGACTATCTGTTGATCAACGAGCTAGTCAACTAGAGGCTCACTAGGGACATATTGTGGTCTATGTATTCACACGTGTATTACGATTTCCGGATAATACAATTATAGCATGAATAAAAGACAATTATCATGAAAAAGGAAATATAATAATAATCCTTTTATTATTGCCTCTAGGGCATATTTCCAACAAGGGAGGCGCCAAGACATAGGGTGCGGCTGCCCTCCCCCCTGCCCTCCTTTATATAGGCCCCCAGGGGGGCGCCGGCCCTGGGAGATGCAATCTCCCAAGGGGGGCGGCAGCCAGGGGGGTGGAGTGCCCCCCAAGGCAAGTGGTGCGCCCCCCCCCCCCCACCTAGGGTTTCCAACCCTAGGCGCAGGGGGGGCCCAAGGGGGGGCGCACCAGCCCACTAGGGGCTGGTTCCCCTCCCACTTCAGCCCACGTGGCCCTTCGGGATAGGTGGCCCCACCCGGTGGACCCCCGGGACCCTTCCGGTGGTCCCGGTACAATATCGGGTGACCCCGAAACTTTCTCGATGGCCGAAACAGCACTTCCTTTATATAATTCTTTACCTCCGGACCATTCCGGAACTCCTCGTGACGTCCAGGATCTCATCTGGGACTCCGAACAATATTCGGTTTGCTGCATACTCATATTCATACAACCCTAGCGTCACTGAACCTTAAGTGTGTAGACCCTACGGGTTCGGGAGACATGCAGACATGACCGAGACGGCTCTCCGGTCAATAACCAACAGCGGGATCTGGATACCCATGTTGGCTCCCACATACTCCTCGATGATCTCATCGGATGAACCATGATGTCGAGGATTCAAGCAACCCCGTATACCATTCCCTTTGTCAGACGGTATGTTACTTGCCCGAGATTCGATCGTCGGTATCCCAATACCTCATTCAACCTCGTTACCGGCAAGTCACTTTACTCGTACCGTAATGCATGATCCCGTGACCAGACACTTGGTCACTTTGAGCTCATTATGATGATGCACTACCGAGTGGGCCCAGTGATACCTTTTCGTAATACGGAGTGACAAATCCCAGTCTCGATCCGTGTCAACCCAACAGACACTTTCGGAGATACCTGTAGTGCACCTTTATAGTCACCCAGTTACGTTGTGACGTTTGGTACACCCAAAGCACTCCTACGGTATCCGGGAGTTACACGATCTCATGGTCTAAGGAAGAGATACTTGACATTGGAAAAGCTCTAGCAAAACGAACTACACGATCTTGTGCTATGATTAGGATTGGGTCTTGTCCATCACATCATTCTCCTAATGATGTGATCCCGTTATCAACGACATCCAATGTCCATAGTCAGGAAACCATGACTATATGTTGATCAACGAGCTAGTCAACTAGAGGCTCACTAGGGACATATTTTGGTCTATGTATTCACACGTGTATTACGATTTCCGGATAATACAATTATAGCATGAATAAAAGACAATTATCATGAACAAGGAAATATAATAATAATCCTTTTATTATTGCCTCTAGGGCATATTTCCAACAGTCTCCCACTTGCACTAGAGTCAATAATCTAGTTAGATTGTGATGAATCGAACACCCATAGAGTTCTGGTGTTGATCATGTTTTGCTCGCGGAGGTTTAGTCAACGGATCTGCGACATTCAGATCTGTATGTACTTTGCAAATATCTATGTCTCCATCTTGAACATTTTCACGGATGGAGTTGAAACGACGCTTGATGTGCCAGGTCTTCTTGTGAAACCTGGGCTCCTTGGCAAGGGCAATAGCTCCAGTGTTGTCACAGAAGAGTTTGATCGGCCCCGGCGCATTGGGTATGACTCCTAGGTCACGATGAACTCCTTCACCCAAATTGCTTCATCCGCTGCCTTCGAGGCTGCCATGTATTCCGCTTCACATGTAGATCCCGCCACGCCTCTCTGCTTGCAGCTGCACCAGCTTACTGCCCCACCATTCAACATATACACATATCCGGTTTGTGACTTAGAGTCATCCAGATCTGTATCGAAGCTAGCATCAACGTAACCCTTTACGACGAACTCTTCGTCACCTCCATAAACGAGAAACATGTCCTTTGTCCTTTTCAGGTACTTCAGGATATACTTGACCGTTGTCCAGTGTTCCTTGCCGGGATTACTTTGGTATCTTCCTACCAAACTTACGGCAAGGTTTACATCAGGTCTGGTACACAGCATGGCGTACATAATAGATCCTATGGCTGAGGCATAGGGGATGACACTCATCTCTTCTTTATCTTTTGCCGTGGTCGGGCATTGAGCCGAGCTCAATCTCACACCTTGCAATACAGGCAAGAACCCTTTCTTGGACTGATCCATTTTGAACTTCTTCAAAATCTTATCAAGGTATGTGCTTTGTGAAAGACCTATGAGGCGTCTTCATCTATCCCTATAGATCTTGATGCCTAGTATGTAAGCAGCTTCTCCAAGGTCCTTCATTGAAAAACACTTATTCAAGTAGGCCTTAATGCTGTCCAAGAATTCTATATCATTTCCCATCAAAAGTATGTCATCTACATATAATATGAGAAATGCTACAGAGCTCCCACTCACTTTCTGGTAAACGCAGGCTTCTCCATAAGTCTGCATAAACACAAACGCTTTGATCATATCATCAAAGCGAATGTTCCAACTCCGAGATGCTTGCACCAGCCCATAAATGGATCGCTGGAGCTTGCATACTTTGTTAGCATTCTTAGGATCGACAAAACCTTCCGGCTGCAACATATACAGCTCTTCCTTAAGATAACCGTTAAGGAGCGTACCATATCTCATAATCATAGTATGCGGCAATTGCTAACATGATTCAGACGGACTTAAGCTTCGCTACGGGAGAGAAATTCTCATCGTAGTCAATCCCTTGAACTTGCCGATAACCCTTAGCGACAAGTCGAGCTTTATAGATGGTGACATTACCATCCGCGTCCGTCTTCTTCTTAAAGATCCATTTGTTTTCTATCGCTCGCCGATCATCGGGCAAGTCAGTCAAAGTCCATACTTTGTTTTCATACATGGATTCTATCTCGGATTTCATGGCTTCTAGCCATTTGTTGGAATCTGGGCCCGCCATCGCTTCTTCATAGTTCGAAGGTTCACCGTTGTCTAACAACATGATTTCCAGGACAGGGTTGCCATACCACTCTGGTGTGGAACGTGTCCTTGTGGACCTACGAAGTTCAGTAGCAACTTGATCCGAAGTACCGTGATCATCATCATTAATTTTCTCTCCAGTCGGTGTAGGCACCACAGGAACATTTTCCTGAGCTGCACTACTTTCCGGTTCAAGAGGTAGTACTTCATCGAGTTCTACTTTCGTCCCACTTACTCCTTTCGAGAGAAACTCTTTTTCCAGAAAGGATCCGTTCTTGGCAACAAAGATCTTGCCTTCGGATCTAAGGTAGAAGGTATACCCGATGGTTTCCTTAGGGTATCCTATGAAGACACATTTTTCCGACTTGGGTTCGAGCTTTTCAGGTTGAAGTTTCTTGACATAAGCATCACATCCCCAAACTTTTAGAAATGACAGCTTAGGTTTCTTCTCAAACCATAATTCATACGGTGTCGTCTCAACGGATTTAGACGGTGCCCTATTTAAAGTGAATGTAGCTGTCTCTAGTGTGTATCTCCAAAATGATAACGGTAAATCGGTAAGAGACATCATAGATCGCACCATATCCAATAGAGTGCGATTACGACGTTCGGACACACCGTTACGCTGAGGTGTTCCAGGCGGCCTGAGTTGTGAAACGATTCCACATTTCCTTAAGTGTGTACCAAATTCGTGACTTAAATATTCTCCTCCACGATCTAATCATTGGAACTTTATCTTTCGATCATGTTGATTCTCTACCTCATTCTGAAATTCCTTAACTTTTAAAGGTCTCAGACTTGTGTTTCATCAAGTAGACATACCCATATCTAGTCAAGTCATCAGTGAGAGTGAGAACATAACGATATCCTCCGCGAGCCTCATTGGGCCGCACACATCGGTATGTATGATTTCCAATAAGTAGGTTGCTCGCTCCATTGTTCCGGAGAACGGAGTCTTGGTCATTTTACCAATGAGGCATGGTTCGCACATGTCAAATGATTCATAATCGAGAGACTCTAAAAGTCCATCAGTATGGAGCTTCTTCATGCGCTTGACACCTATGTGACCAAGGCGGCAGTGCCACAAATATGTGGGACTATCGTTATCAACTTTACATCTTTTGGTATTCACACTATGAATATGTGTAACATTATGTTCGAGATTCATTAAGAATAAACCATTGACCATCGGGGCATGACCATAAAACATATCTCTCATATAAATAGAACAACCATTATTCTCGGATTTAAATGAGTAGCCATCTCGCATCAAACGAGATCCAGATACAATGTTCATGCTCAAACTTGGCACTAAATAACAATTATTAAGGTTTAAAACTAATCTCGTAGGTAAATGTAGAGGTAGCGTGCCGACGGCGATCACATCGACCTTGGAACCATTCGCGACGTGCATCGTCACCTCGTCCTTCACCAGTCTCCGCTTATTCCGCAGCTCCTGCTGTGAGTTACAGATATGAGCAACGGCACCGGTATCAAATACCCAGGAGTTACTACGAGTACTGGTAAGGTACACATCAATTACATGTATATCAAATATACCTGTAGTGTTGCCGGCCTTCTTGTCCGCTTAGTATTTGGGGCAGTTCCGCTTCCAGTGACCCTTCCCTTTGCAATAAAAGCACTCAGTCTCAGGCTTGGGTCCATTCTTTGACTTCTTCCTGGTAACTGGCTTACCGGGCGCGGCAACATCTTTGCCGTCCTTCTTGAAGTTCTTCTTACCCTTTCCCTTCTTGAACTTAGTGGTCTTATTGACCATCAACACTTGATGTTCTTTCTTGATTTCAACCTCTGCTGACTTCAGCATTGAAAATACTTCAGGAATGGTCTTCACCATCCCCTGCATATTGTAGTTCAGCACAAAGCTATTGTAGCTTGGTGGGAGCGACTGAAGGATCCTGTCAATGACCGCCTCGTCCGGGAGGTTGATCTCCAGCTGGGACAGGCAGTTGTGCAACCTAGACATTTTGAGTATGTGCTCACTTACAGAACTGTTTTCCTCCATCTTACAACTATAGAACTTGTCGGAGACTTCATATCTCTCGACCCGGGCATGAGCTTGAAAAACCATTTTCAGCTCCTCGAACATCTCATATGCTCTGTGTCGCTCAAAACGCTTTTGGAGCCCCGGTTCTAAGCTGTAAAGCATGCCGCACTAAACGAGGGAGTAATCATCAGCACGTGATTGCCAAGTGTTCATAACGTCTTGGTTCTCTGGGATGGGTGCTTCACCTAGCGGTTCATCTAGGACATAATCTTTCTTGGCTGCTATGAGGATGATCCTCAGGTTCCGGACCCAGTCCGAATAGTTGCTGCCATCATCTTTCAGCTTGGTTTTCTCTAGGAATGCGTTGAAGTTCATGTTGACATGAGCGTTGGCCATTTGATCTACAAGACATATTTTGCAAAGACTTTAGACAAAGTTCATGATAATTAAGTTCATCTAATCAAATTATTTAATGAACTCCCACTCAGATTGACATCCCTCTAGTCATCTAAGTGTCACACGATTCGAGTCGACTAGGCCGTGTCCGATCATCATGTGAGACGGACTAGTCATCATCGGTGAACATCTCCATGTTGATCGCATCTTCCATACGACTCATGTTCGACCTTTCGGTCTCTTGTGTTCCGAGGCCATGTCTGTACATGCTAGGCTCGTCAAGTTAACCCTAAGTGTTTCTGCATGTGTAAAACTATCTTACACCCATTGTATGTGAACGTAAGGATCTATCACACCCGATCATCACGTGGTGCTTCGAAACGACGAACTTTAGCAATGGCGCACAGTTAGGGGGAACACTTTCTTGAAATTATTATAAGGGATCATCTTATTTACTACCGTCGTTCTAAGTAAACAAGATGCATAAACATAATAAACATCACATGCAATTATATAATAGTGACATGATATGGCCAATATCATATAGCTCCTTTGATCTCCATCTTCGGAGCTCCATGATCATCTTCGTCACCGGCATGACACCATGATCTCCATCATCATGATCTCCATCATCGTGTCTTCATGAAGTTGTCACACGAACGACTACTTCTACTTCTATGGCTAACACGTTTAGCAATAAAGTAAAGTAATTTACATGGCGTTCTTCAATGACACGCAGGTCATACAAAAAATAAAGACAACTCCTATGGCTCCTGCCGGTTGTCATACTCATCGACATGCAAGTCGTGATTCCTATTACAAGAACATGATCTCATACATCACAATATATCATTCATCATTCATCACAACTTCTGGCCATATCACATCACATGACAATTGCTGCAAAAACAAGTTAGACGTCCTCTAATTGTTGTTGCATCTTTTACGTGGCTGTAATTGGGTTCTAGCAAGAAAGTTTTCTTACCTACGAATAACCACAATGTGATATTGTCAACTTCTATTTACCCTTCATAAGGACCCTTTTCGTCGAATCCGCTCCAACTAAAGTAGGAGAGACAGACACCCGCTAGCCACCTTATGCAACTAGTGCATGTCAGTCGGTGGAACCTGTCTCACGTAAGCGTACGTGTAAGGTCGGTCCGGGCCGCTTCATCCCACAATACCACTGAAGCAAGAAAAGACTAGTAGCGGCAAGCAAGTTGACAAGATCTACACCCACAACAAAACTGTGTTCTACTCGTACAACAGAGAACTACGCATAGACCTAGCTCTGATACCACTGTTGGGGAATGTTGTAGAAAATTAAAAAATTTCCTATGGTTTCACCACGATCCATCTATGAGTTCATCTAAGCAACGAGTCATGGGAGAGAGATTGCATCTACATACCACTTTGTAGATCGCGTGCGGAAGCGTTCAACAGAACGGTGATGATGGAGTCGTACTCACCGTGATCCAAATCACCGATGACCAAGTGCCGAACGGATAGCACCTCCGCGTCAACACATGTACGGAGCGGATGACGTCTCCTCCTTCTTGATCCAGCAAGGGGAAAGGAGAGGTTGATGATGATCCAGCAGCACAACGGCGTGGTGGTGGATGCAGCAGAACTCTGGCAGGGCTTCGCCAAGCTGCTGCGGGAGGAGGACGAGGTGTAGCAGGGGGAGGGAGGCGCCAAGACACAGGGTGCGGCTTCCCTCCCCCTGCCCTCCTTTATATAGGCCCCCAAGGGGGCGCCGGCCCTGGGAGATGCAATCTCCCAAGGGGGGCGGCGGCCAGGGGGGTGGAGTGCCCCCCAAGGCAAGTGGTGCGCCCCCCCCCCCACCTAGGGTTTCCAACCCTAGGCGCAGGGGGGGCCCAAGGGGGGCCACACCAGCCCACTAGGGGCTGGTTCCCGTCCCACTTCAGCCCACGGGGCCCTCCGGGATAGGTGGCCCCACCCGGTGGACCCCCGGGACCCTTCCGGTGGTCCCGGTACAATACCGGATGACCCCAAAACTTTCCGATGGCCGAAACAGCACTTCCTATATATAATTCTTTACCTACGGACCATTTCGAAACTCCTCGTGATGTCCGGGATCTCATCCGGGACTCCGAACAACATTCGTTTTGCTGCATACTCATATTCATACAACCCTAGCGTCACCGAACCTTAAGTGTGTAGACCCTACGGGTTCTGGAGACATGCAGACATGACCGAGACGGCTCTCCGGTCAATAACCAACAGCGGGATCTGGATACCCATGTGGGCTCCCACATACTCCTCGATGATCTCATCGGATGAACCACGATGTCGAGGATTCAAGCAACCCCGTATACCATTCCCTTTGTCAGACGGTATGTTACTTGCCCGAGATTCGATCGTCGGTATCCCAATACCTTGTTCAACCTCATTACAGGCAAGTCACTTTACTCGTACCGTAATGCATGATCCCGTGACCAGACACTTGGTCACTTTGAGCTCATTATGATGATGCACTACCGAGTGGGCCCAGTGATACCTCTCCGTAATACGGAGTGACAAATCCCAGTCTCGATCCGTGTCAACCCAACAGACACTTTCGGAGATACCTGTAGTGCACCTTTATAGTCACCCAGTTACGTTGTGACGTTTGGTACACCCAAAGCACTCCTACGGTATCTGGGAGTTATACGATCTCATGGTCTAAGGAAGAGATACTTGACATTGGAAAAGCTCTAGCAAAACGAACTACACGATCTTGTGCTATGCTTAGGATTGGGTCTTGTCCATCACATCATTCTCCTAATGATGTGATCCCGTTATCAACGACATCCAATGTCCATAGTTAGGAAACCATGACTATCTGTTGATCAACGAGCTAGTCAACTAGAGGCTCACTAGGGACGTATTGTGGTCTATGTATTCACACGTGTATTACGATTTCCGGATGATACAATTATAGCATGAATAAAAGACAATTATCATGAACAAGGAAATATAATAATAATCCTTTTATTATTGCCTCTAGGGCATATTTCCAACACTTAATACACTAGATGCATGTTGGATAGCGGTCGATGTGTAGAGTAATAGTAGTAGATGCAGGCAGGAGTCGGTCTACTAATCTTGGATGTAATTCCTATATAATAATCATTGCATGGATATTGTCATGAGTATTTGAAGTTCTATCAATTGCATAATAGTAATTTGTTTTCTCACTGTTTGCTATTTTTCTCGAGAGAAGCCACTAGTGAAACCTACGGCCCCCGGGTCTCTTCTTTAATATATTTGCCTTCGCGATCTATTTTTATTTGCTTTTATTTTCAGTTCTGTTAAACCAAAAATACAAAAATACCTTGCTGCATTTTTTAGTAATTTATATTATCTCGCATTCCTGCAAGATCTATTTATCCAATCTACTACGATTTTATCTATCTTTTTACCCGTGAGGGATTGACAACCCCTCTCTTACGTCGGGTTGCAAGTATTTGTTCTTTATGTGTAGGAGTTGTTTACATGGTGTTGCGTGGTTCTCGTACTGGTTCGATAACTTTGGTCTCATCACTAAGGAAAATACCTATTGTTGTTGTGCTACATCATCCCTTCCTCTTTGGGGAAATACCGACGTAGTTCAAGAAAAAATCAAAAGGAATTTCTAGCGCCATTATCGGGGAGGATCACGTCAAGATAGTCTTCCGTCAACATGCTTTCTGGTGCCATTACCGGGGAGATATCATCAACATCAACCAGGTTCCTAATCACAAATCTCATCTCCTTGCAATTTACATTATTTGCCTCTCGTTTTCCTCTCCCCCACTTCATAAAAGTTTGCCATTTTATTCGCCCTCTTTTTTGTTCGCCGTTTTCTCATCAGATCTATCTTTTTGCTTGCAATCAAAAGTGATTTTGGTATGGCAGAAACAGATGATGGCCTAACTCCTAAAATGGAGCGTACAGGTAATATGGATGCCAAAACTTTTTCTTGGGGCAAGGGAATTTTATGGGAAAAGAACATATCCAAGAAATATTTAATTGTGTTGGAAAATTAAGTATTGATGATGCTCCTATACTTAAAAGGACTAAATCTTATGCGGAAGCTATTTCGGCACTAGTTCTGAAACTTGAAAATAAATTTATTCGTACTCATCCTACCTCGCAAAGATTGTTCTATGAGTTACCTGTTATAAAGAATCCTAAAGCTAAAAAGTTAGCCAATCTTCTTCTCATGAATGAATTTGACTACATAATACGGGAAGCTAGGGAAATCTTTGATTTTTATGGTATGAATCATGAAAAACATGCGACAGATGAAATTATTTATAATAGTGATTATGCATTGAGACATTTGCTTGGGAATAATCAAATCTTTGATGAGAATCTTAAAAAGCAAATCCCTGTTTTAGACATGATCCAACAAGTTTTCAATGATGTTAATCAACACAATTCTTCGATTGCTGCAGGAAATCAAAAGGGTTATTGTGATAAGCAACTTGATAGTGCTAAGGTTTCCATGGATAATGTGTTTTATGTTTTATTTGCAAAACCCTCTGACACAAATACCCCCAAGAAAAACAAGGATAAAGATGACAACACTTAGATCCTTCGCATGCCTAGCTAGGGCGTAAAACGATAGCGCTCGTTGGGAAGCAACCCAACTTGTATCTTTTTACCTTTTGATTTTCTTGTTGTTTTCAATAAAATACCCAATTATGCCTCTGATTAGATGTGTTTTTGTGGTTTAAATTAGTGTTTGTGCCAAGCAAGGCCTTTGGGATGATTTGGGTAAGAGTTGATTTGATCTTGCCGAAAAACAGAAACTTTTGTGCTCACGGAAATAATTCCCCTTTTTAGCAGAAGAGTGGTTTTGAGTTGATTCTTTTTGCATAAAATTAATAAAAAAATTGTACATGTTGTCCTAATTTTTCAGAATTTTTGAAGTTACAGAAGTATTCAAAGTTTCCAGATTGCTACAAACTGTTCTGTTTTTGACAGATTTTGTTTTCTTTGCGTTGTGTGCTTGTTTGGATGATTCTATGGTTTTCTTTGAAGAATTTTTGTCATAGAAAAGTTGGAATACAATAGATATAATGCAAAAATAAAATATGAATAGGTTTGCAACAATACTTATAATAGTGGTTTGCTTTCTTATACTAATGGATTTCACGAAGGTTTTGTTGAGTTTTGTGTGATTGAAATTTTTAAGTTTTGGTTGATATTACAATGGACGAAGGACTAAGGATTAGCAAAAGGCTAAGTTTGGGGATGCCCGAGGCACCCCAAGATAATATTTAAGAAGTACTACCTCCATCCGGGTTTATTGGTCCCCATTGGATTTCGTGTCAAATTTTGACTATAGATTAAACTAACAAAATGTTCACGCATGTCACCAAACATTATATTTTTGAAAACTATGTTCAAATACGAATCCAATGAGATAATTTTTCCTGACATGCATTAATATTTTGTTAGTTAAATCTTTAGTTAAAATTTGGCACAAACTACAAAGAGGACCTATAAACCAGGAGGGAAGTAGTAGCAAGCAACTAAGCTTGGGGATGCCCCCGAGTGGCATCACATCTTTCTTCTAACGACCATCGGTATTTTACTTAGAGCTATATTTCTATTCGTCACATATTATGATTTTGCTTGGAGTGTCTTGTATGACATGAGTCTTTGCTTCTTTTACTTTGTATTTTAAGTCTTGAATCCTTGTTGGACACACCTTTTTAAGGGAGCCAAAAATTATGTTATGCTTGCTTTTATGCTTCACTTAAATTTTTAGAGACACGGAATTGTTCTAGTACTTCAATTATATCTTTTTGAGCACATTGTGCTTTGTTATTTTTTAAGAAATGCTCCCACGCTCCACTTAGATTTATTTTTTAGCACGGAGAAGCAGGAGGTTTGCAGATAGACATGGAAGCCGGGAATCGGTTGTATAGTAGACGCGTGTAGCGACTCTGGTAGTAGCACCCGAGGGAATGCCGACGAGCCCGTGCTAGCCGTGGCCACGGCGGCGCTGACGAGCCCGTGATGGCCAAGGTTTAATCCTAGGTAGAGCAGGGCCTTCCTCGTTGCTGCAGCGGCTCGGACATTGGTTTCCTCCCGCTGTGCGGCAGCGCCCGTGGCTTCGAGCTTGCGGTTGCTCTTGGCTGACTGCACGGACCGCTCCTCGGGCGTCAACTACTTCTTCATCTTCGGCGGCGCTGCAGTAGCGGGGCGCGCGGGGCTTTCCTTCGGCGTAGGCGACGAAGGTGATGCCTGAGGAAGCGAGGGAGGCGAGGCCGGCGGCGTCGTCGAGGGTCGGCACTCGTCCATGATGAGTAGCCGGGAGCTTTTTGGGAGAATGGGGGGAAATGGTTGTGGTTGTCCCGCCGACTGGCGGGCCAGGGGGTGAGTACGCGAGTGTCACGCGCGTCCGTTTCATGTCCGCCTCGACGCAATGTGGCTTAAATTTGGACCCGGAATGAGTCGGTGGACGGACGAAAAACGGACACGCGTACGTTTTGGTCAGCGTGTTGAGCCGATTTTTTTTGTCCGTTTGGACCCAAACAAAAACACGCGGACGAAATGAATCGAGGCGTTGGAGTGGCTCTTAGAGCATCTACAATCAGGATGCACAAATATGGCACTCAAACGTGGGCGGACACGCCACCTCCTATTTTTTTTTAGCACACAACCACATGAGGCCACAATCCCCATTTTGAGTCCCTGCTTTTCCTTTCTATTGAGGACATTACGTCAAACACGTCGTGCATCATCCAACGGGGCCCAACAACTCGGTCACGGGGAGAGGAGAACGGACAGCACGCACGTCACGGGGAGAGGAGAACGCACGCCGCGGCTGAGAATGCAAGCACGCGGTTGCGTGGCTGGGGAGCACGCACGCGGCTGCATCCGGCCAGCACGCACACAAGCACGCGGCGGCTGCGCAGCACGCACGCGGCGGTTGCGACCAGCGCGCGGCGGCAACGGGCAGCACAAGCCCCAACACATGCACGCACCCCATGCAGGTCGGGAGATGAATAACGGCGGCCGTGGCGCGCTTTGGAGGACGAACATAAGACACGGAAGTTGGCTGCTCGATGTCTCCGCTTTTGTTCAACTTTGTGGTTGATGCTCTCGCGGCTATGCTACGGGGAGTGACCACGGCTGGCCACATCAAGGGAGTGGTCGGGCATCTTATCCAGGGGATTTCGCACTTGTAGTATGCAGATGACATCCTGCTACTATTTCAACCGGATACTCATAGTACAGCAACGGTGAAAGCACTTCTGCTGAGCTTCGAACTGATGTTCGGTCCCAAAATCAATTTTCACAAATATGAAATGCTATCCATGGGGATAGATAGCGAGGAGGGACGACGCATTGCGGACCTCCTCAACTGTAAAGTGGAAAAGTTCCCCTTTACGTACCTAGGCCGGCCCCTAGCGCTACGCAGGGTGACAATTAACGATTGGGCACCTCTAAGTGGGAAAGTGGAAAAGAAAGCGAGCCCTTGGCGTGGCAAGTTCATGTCCTCAGCAGCAAGACTTGTCCTGACAAACTCTAGCCTTTCCTCGCTTCCCATATTCGTCATGGGCCTTTTCCTGTTGGCGGAGGGGGTCCACGCCAAAATGGAGACGCCGCGAGCCCGTTTCTTTTGGGAGGGAACGGGTCTCAAACGCAAATACCATATGGTCAAATGGGTTGCGGTGTGTAGGCCCAAGTCCTTGGGAGGACTAGGAATCATAAATACCAGACTACAAAACATTGCGCTCACGTGCAAGTGGATCTAGAAGCTTTTGCAAGGGGCGACTGGCTTATGGGTTGATATCCTAAGGGCTAAGTATTTCCCAAACGGGAATTTCTTTGAAGGGGACACGAGGGGCTCCCCTTTTTGGCAGGACCTGCAGGCTATCAGACCTGCTTTTGACCAAGGGGCCAAATTCAATGTCAGAAACGGCCGCTCCACCCTTTTCTGGCTTGATTTTTGGGTGGGCACTCGGCCCCTGTGGGAAGAATTCTCAGATTTGTATGCACTTGCGGTGCATCCAAACCAAA
>NC_041391.1:165840764-165844802 GCF_002162155.2 Triticum dicoccoides | reverse complement strand
CTTCTGCCGTAACAATCAGGAATCAGCAAGGCTGGGTGCCTTGATGGAACTGGTAATCCCCGTTGCTTTGTCCAATGAGCCCAACAGGGTGCGGGAAGTTTTCTGTCAAATCCTTATATCAACTGTGCCAAAGGACGGCACAGAGGGAGGTGAAAGGACTTTGTCAAGCTCGCGTTCTGCTGAATATCAAAGTTTTTCTTTGGCAATTGTTCCGGGACCGTCTCCCCACGTCCATCAACATAGCAAAACGAAATGGCATGGCGACGGGTCCATGCGCTTTATGTGGGAACCCCGAGAACGCAAACCATGTTTTCTTCCTTTGTCCTCTCTCTAGGTTTGCTTGGAGTGTTGTGCGTGAGGCTGCTGGTGTCCCCTGGGACTTGCGCTCCTCTTCCGAACTTGTGGTACTCCTCGATTCGGTTTAGGGTCAGCACAAGCGCGTCATGTGGACTAGTATAGGGGCGATGTTATGGTCCTTATGGCTCACCCGCAACAAATTCACCATTGAAGGATCGTTCCCATCGCACCCGGGTAATATCATATGCAAATGCTCTATTCTCTTGCAACAGTAGAGTCCGTTGGCGAAGCAAAAGGACTCTGAGATCATGAAGCACGCGTGAAAGCACAAGTGCTCCCTGGGTGATTTTGGTAATTTATGTCAACATATCTCTTGTTGTACTAATACTTTCATCCAGTATATTTTAGATAAGTTCAACAGTGGAGTGGCATGGACAAGAGGATGTGGAACCCCTTCAAGATGCTAAGGACAAATGATTGGCTTAAGCTCAAAAGCTCATGACTCTACATTTTCCATTTTAGTGATCCAAGATCACATTGAGTCTATAGGAAAGCCAATACTATTAAAAGGGGATGAGTGTTGCTTAATGGCTTGCTTGCTCAAAATGCTTAGTGATATGCTCCAAAGCCCGCAACCACTTTCTCATATCCACATATGTCCAAAACCAAAAGTCAAACTCAGCCCCACCGATTTGATTCATCCGGCGCCACCGAGTTCATTTGATATAGCCACTGCCAGAAACCCTGGTCTTTTCGGTCTCACCGATAGGGATCTCGGTCTCACCGAGATGGGATTGCAAACTCTCTATTTCCCTTCATAACATTCCGGTCTAACCGAGATAAGCGATCGGTCCCATCGAGTCTGCAATGCAAACTCTCTATTTCCTTTTTGTAACTCTTCGGTCCCACCGAGGCGAGCGAATCGGTCCCATCGAGTTTGGCTGACCAACTCTCTGGTTAGCTTATTACCAAAGTCGGCCCAACCGAGTTTGAGTAATCGGTCCAACCGAGATTACGTTATGCCCTAACCCTAATGATATCAGTCCACCGAGATGGCATGTCGGTCCCATCGAAATTGTCTAACAGTCACATATGAACTGAATCGGTCCGACCGAGATTTCTAATCCGGTCCAACCGAGTTTGGTGAATTGTGTGTAACGGTTAGATTTTGTGTGGAGGCTATATATACCCCTCCACTCTCTCCTCATTCGTGAGGGAAGCCATCAGAACATGCCTACACTTCCAGCATTCATTTTCTGAGAGAGAGCCACCTACTCATGTGTTGAGACCAAGATATTCCATTCCTACCATGTGAATGTTGATCTCTAGCCTTCCCCAAGTTGCTTTCGACTCAAATCAGCTTTCCACCAAATCCAATCCTATGAGAGTGGGTTGAGTATTGGGGAGACTATCATTTGAAGCATAAGAGCAAGGAGCTCATCATCAACACACCATCTATTACCTTTTGAAGAGTGGTGTCTCCTAGATTGGTTAGGTGCCACTTGGGAGCCTCCGACAAGATTGTGGAGTTGAACCAAGGAGTTTGTAAGGGCAAGGAGATCGCCTACTTCGTGAAGATCTACCCTAGTGAGCCAAGTCCTTCGTGGGCGATGGCCATGGTGGGATAGACAAGGTTGCTTCTTCATGGACCCTTCGTGGGTGGAGCCCTCCATGGACTCGCGCAGCCGTTACCCTTCGTGGGTTTAAGTTTCCATCAACGTGGATGTACGATAGCACCACCTATCAGAACCACACCAAAAACATCCGTGTCTCCAATTGCATTTGCACATTCAAATCCCATCCCTTTACTTTTTTGCAAATTGCATGCTTTACTTTCCGCAGCTCATATACTCTTTGCATACTTGCTTGATATGTATTGTGATTGGTTAAACTTGTGCTTAAACTTCACCTAAACTTGAAAAACTTAAAAACTGCCAACTTTTTGTGTTGAGTGTCTATTCACCCCCTCTAGACCCCTCTTCTCGATCATTTCAATTGGTATCAGAGCATTGGTCTCCATTTCTTTGGTTTAAACACCATTGGAGGAAGATGGATGAGTCTACTTTGGGCAGTCTTAGACATAGAGTGCCTATTCTTGATGGAGGGGATTTTCATGAGTGGAAAAATGAGATGCTTGTGATTTTCAATGAATATCATTTGAACAAGTACATTACTAGTCCTTGTGCACCTCATGTTGATCATGTGCATCCTACCCTTGATGAGTCCATTGACATGATTCGCAATCTTAGAGTTGTTAATCTTATCACTAGAGGTTTGCCTAGAAACTTGATTGGTTGCTTGCCTACTCTTGAGTGTGCCTACACCATATGGAAATTTCTTGAGGAATGATTTCCAAATTATTACTTGCAAAATCTAGATGAAATTCTCCATAAGTCTATTGCCTTGAGTAAGATGAATTCCAATGATCCTAAGTTTGGTGATTGTCTATTTGAGCTTACAAATCTTATGCGTGATGTTGGAATCATTAGCGATATTATTTCCGAAACTATTAGAATTCATAAAGATGACTATTGTCAAAATCATGTGTCTAATGAATCACCTTCTCTAGGAATTGATCCACCAGATGAAGTTGAACATGGATACTATGATGAGGATGATGATAGTGACTATGATCTTGATGATGCAATGAGACACTTTGGTCGTATGGAAAATCTTCGGGGATACATGGCAGGAGGAAAGGAATGGGTCCTTGATAGTGGATGTACCGATCACATGACCGGAGACAAAGATATGTTTGGTGAGCTTGCTGAAAACAATGGCCCTCGAAAGTATGTCACTTTTGGTGATAACTCAAAGGGTAAGGTGGTTGGCCTCGGTAAGGTGGCCATCTCACATGATAGCTCCATATAAAATGTCATGCTCGTTGAATCCCTTGGCTATAACTTACTTTCGGTATCTAGACTTGCTGATTTCGGTTTCAATGTCCTATTTACCAAAGTAGATTGCCAAGTGTTTCATAGAGATAATCATAAAATGGTCTTTACCGGTATACGCAAAGGTGATCTATACATTGTTGGTTTCACTAAAAAGGCTCAACCTAGAACTTGCTTGATTGCTAAATCTTCTAAAGATTGGTTGTGGCATAGACGGTTAGGTCATGTGGGCATGCGAAACCTCGACAAGCTTATTAAAGGTGATCATACCATTGGTGTTAAAGATGTCATATTTGATAAGGATAGACTTTGCAGTGCTTGCCAAGAAGGAAAACAGGTTGGAGGAAGCCATCCCATGAAGAACATCATGACCACAAGAAGACCGCTCGAGCTACTTCACATGGATCTCTTCGGTCCCAACGCTTACAAAAGTCTCGGTAGAAACTCATTTCGTCTAGTTATTGTTGATGATTTTTCAAGATTTACGTGGGTGTTTTTTCTCGATGATAAATCGCATGTCCAAAAGATCTTCAAAAACTTCGCTAGGAAGGCCCAAAATCAATTTGAAGTGAAGATCAAGAAGGTTCGCAGCGACAACGGAACGGAGTTCAAGAACGCAAATGTCGACACCTTTCTTGACTAAAGAAGGGATTTCACATGAGTTCTCGGCTACATACACACCTCAATAAAATGGAGTTGTTGAGAGGAAGAACCGGACGCTCATCGAAATGGCAATAACGATGCTTGATGAGTACAAGACGCCAACACAATTTTGGGCGGAAGCGGTTGAGACAGCTTGTCATGCGACAAATCGCTTATATCTTCACAAGCTACTCGGCAAGACGGC
>NC_041391.1:165806216-165840242 GCF_002162155.2 Triticum dicoccoides | reverse complement strand
GATCCTCACTGGTAACAAACTCCAAGTTGGATACTTTCGATTATTCGTCTCAAAGTGCTACATTCTTGATAAGCATCGTCGTTCTAAATTTGCTCCTAAATCTCACGAAGGATTCCTACTTGGTTATGGCTCAAACTCTCACACTTACCGTGTCTACAACAATTTCACTCGAAAAGTTGAAGAGACATTAGATGTGAAGTTTGATGAATCTAATAGCTCGCAAGTAGAGCAATTGCCAATTGATGTAGGAGATAAAGATCCTTCGGAAGCAATCCAAGACTTGTCTATTGGCAAGGTTCGTCCAACGGAGGTGAAGGAGAGTACCTTGTCCGTCCAAGTGGAAGCTTCTACCTCACGACAAGGTGAACCAAGAGTTGATATGGAAGCATCCACAAGTGGGACACACCAAGATGAAGAAAACAAGGAAGTACACCAAGATGAAACGCATCAACCTCCTTCTCCACCACGACGAGAGAACGATAACGTCAACAACGATGAAGGCCAAGAATAAGAACAAGATGATGAATAAGATGTTCCACCCCTATCAAAGCAAAAGCTCTCACAAGTTCGAGCAAGAGTTGCTAGAGACCATCCCATCGAGCAAATCTATAATGATATCCAAACCAGGAGAATCGCTCACTCTAAATCTCGTTTGGCTAACTTTTATGAACATTATGCATTCATCTCTAGCATTGAACCTATGAAGGTTGAAGATGCATTGGAAGATCGGATTGGATAAATTCCATGCATGAAGAACTACACAACTTTGAGAGAAACCAAGTGTGGACATTGGTCAAGAAGCCCGACAACAACCACAACTTCATCGGTACCAAATGGGTGTTTCGCAACAAGCAAGATGAAGATGGACAAGTGGTTCGCAACAAAGCACGTCTTGTCGCCCAAGGCTACACTCAAGTCAAACGTATGGACTATGGTGAGACATATGCCCTCGTTGCTAGACTTGAGTCCATTCGCATCTTACTTGCCTATGCTAATCACCATGATATCACTTTATACCAAATGGAAATTAAAAGTGCTTTTCTAAATGGTGAAATTGAGGAGGAAGTTTATGTTAAACAACCTCCCGGCTTTGTTAATCCCAAGAAACCAAATCGTGTTTACAAGCTTCACAAAGCTCTTTATGGTCGTAAATAAGCTCCTAGAGCGTGGTATAAATGCTTGACCAAGTTACTTATTGAAAAAGGCTTTGAGATTGGAAAATTTGATTATACTCTTTTCACTAAAAGGGTTAATGGAGAATTATTTGTCTGCCAAATTTATGTTGATGATATTATATTTGGATCAACTAACCCTCATTTTAGCGAGAAGTTTGGGAAGCTAATGTCGGAGAAGTTTGAGATGTCTATGATGAGTGAACTCAAGTTCTTTCTTGGTTTGCAAATTAAGCAAACTAATGAAGGCACCTTTGTCTCTCAAATGAAGTACGCCAAAGACTTGTTCAAGAAGTTCAGTATGCAAGAATGCAAAGGTATGAGTACACCCATGCCTACTAGTGGACATCTTGACTTGACCAAAGATGGTGAACCCATTGATCAAAAGGTTTATCACTCTATGATTGGTTCATTATTGTATCTATGTGCCTATCGTCCCGATATTATGCTAAGTGTGTGCATGTGTGCATGATATCAAGCGCCCCCTAAAGAATGTCATCTTAAGGCCGTGAAAAGGATAGTGAGATACTTCATTCATACACCAAACTTTGGCATTTGGTATCCAAAGAGGGCCTCTTTTAATCTTGTTGGCTACTCCGATTCGGACTATGTCGGAGACAAGGTTGATAGAAAGTCCACTTCGGGTACTTGTCAATTTCTTGGTAGATCTCTTGTGTCTTGGTCCTCCAAGAAACAAAACTCGGTATCCTTATCCACCGCCGAAGCGGAATACATTGCTGCTGGGTCATGTTGTGCTCAATTACTTTGGATGACCCAAACTCTTAAAGATTATGGGATATATGTGAAACATGTGCCTTTTCTTTGTGACAATGAAAGTGCTATTAAGATTTCTCACAATCCCGTGCAACATTCTCGAACTAAGCACATTGAAGTTCGTCATCATTTCATTCGAGATCATGTTGCTAAGGGTGACATTAACCTTAAGCATGTTTGCACCAAAAAGCAATTGGCCGATATTTTCACTAAATCACTTGATGAGAAAGTGTTTTGCAGGTTAAGAGGTGAATTGAACATCATTGATGCTTCAAACTTGGAGTAGGAACTCCATTTGGATACCTGCAATACATGAGCCTATGACTATTCCTTGATATTTCTCTTATGATGATAATCATATATCTTGGATACATTTGGACCCTTGCATGTTATGTAACCCTTGTAGGTACTTGGATGGATCTAAATCTATGAGATTGCAACTCACTCATATCTTGAGCAATCTCTACATCACCAAGTATCTACTTTACGGTGGTTGAAGACAAGGAAGCCTGAAACCCTTCAAATATATTCTTTGACAAATTTCTACATCAAATTACATGATTGTAATTTTGGATACACAAGTGCTTTTCCTTGCAATGCTAACTCATGTAGGTAGATGAACTCCAATTACAAGTGGTGCTCCAAGTGAACTACAACATTGAGCATCCCACACAAGTTCACCTACATGATCAAATTCAACACCACCACCCAAGGTATGTTATTCCATCTTAGAGAAGCTTTATCCCAAGACATGGGTCAAAGCAACTCAACAAGATGAGAATACATCAAGATGCTTAAACGAAAAATGGCAACCCCATTTTGAGCTTAAATGATGAGTATGACCTATGATCAAGTGTCCTCACTTGACTCCTAAGACAATATACTCTAACATAGGTGACTTTATCGCCGACCTATTCTAGATGAAGTTCTCTAGTGTTTCCTCTTGTTATTGCATTTTGTCTCATGCATATTTGTTCCCCTTTCAAAAAATACTTCATCTAGACTTATTCTCTTTCTTTTCTGTTCTGCATTTCCCTGCATTTAATTCATTGCAAATCCTTTAGTTCATTCCTTGCAAATCCTTGTGAGATCTTACTTGCTAAGTGAGCTGAGGTGACTAGTGTTTTCTCTGTGATGAACTCGGACAAACCAGTTTTCCTCTTTCGGTCAAAACGAAATTTTTCGGTGCAACCGAAGAAATAAACTCGGTGTAGCCGATTTCAATGTTGTGAAATCACTCTATCACTTGCATTCTGCACTTTTTTGTTCCAGCTCCACTCGATGATTCTTGTCCTCTATCAGCATCATATTCTAAGTGTGCTTTGCTTTGTGACTGAAGGACCAAACATATTTTGACTCACACTCTAGAAGACCCTTCTTGGAAATTGATGTCAATGGGGGAGAGAGAGTTCACATCAAAGCTTAATCACTCCTACAGGGGGAGAGAGCAACAGGGGGAGAGAGAGGCATTCTTTTCAAAAGAAAGACCCTAGTTGCCTGGCATTCAAAGAGGAGAGAAGTTACATGTCTTCAGAGGGGAAAGACATGTTCATATTGTGTTTTATGTTTGCTTTGCTCTGATTTTCTTCTCCCAATATCCATTATAAGATTCAGGGGGAGCAAGACCACTAAGGAAAGAAATGTTGGGGAACGTTGCAGAAAATTAAAAAATTTCCGATGGTTTCACCAAGATCCATCTATGAGTTCATCTAAGCAATGAGTGATAGGAGAGGGAAGCATCTACATACCACTTGTACATCGCGTGCGGAAGCGTTCAAGGGAACGGGGATGATGGAGTCGTACTCGCCGTGATCCAAATCACCGATGACCAAGTGCTGAACGGACAGCACCTCCGCGTTTAACACACGTACGGAGCGGACGATGTCTCCTCCTTCTTGATCTAGCAAGGGGGAAGGAGAGGTTGAGGAAGAAGGCTCCAGCAGCAGCACGACGGCGTGATGATGGTGGAGAGGCACTACTCCGACAGGGCTTCGCCAAGCACTCAACGGAGGAGGAGAGGTGTTGGGGAGGGGAGGGGCTGCGCCTTGGATCAGGTGTTCAGCCCTCCCCTTGCCCCTCTATTTATAGGGGAAGGGGGAAGGGGGGCGGCCCCCTCTAGATGAGATCTAGATGGGGGCGGCGGCCAGGGAGGGGGGCTTGCCTCCCAAGCAAGGGGGGCGCCCCCACTAGGGTTCCCCCCCAACCCTGGGCGCATGGGCCCAAGGGGGGGCGCCCAGCCCTCCAGGGGCTGGTTCCCTGCCCCTTGCGGCCCATGAGGCCCTCTGAGAGGGGTGGCCCCTCCCGGTGGACCCCCGGAACCCCTCCGGTGGCCCCGGTACAATACCGATATGCCCCCGAAACTTTCCGGTGTCCGTATGACAACTTCCCATATATAAATCTTCACCTCCGGACCATTCCGGAACTCCTCGTGACGTCCGGGATCTCATCCGAGACTCCGAACAACATTCGGTAATCACATACAAGTCTTCCTAATAACCCTAGCGTCACCGAACCTTAAGTGTGTAGACCCTACGGGTTCGGGAGACATGCAGACATGACCGAGACGGCTCTCCGGTCAATAACCAACAGCGGGATCTGGATACCCATGTAGGCTCCCACATACTCCCCGATGATCTCATCGGATGAACCACGATGTCGAGGATTCAAGCAACCCCGTATACTATTCCCTTTGTCAATCGGTACGTTACATGCCCGAGACTCGATCGTCGGTATCCCAATACCTCGTTCAGTCTCGTTACCGGCAAGTCACTTTACTCGTACCGTAATGCATGATCCCGTGACCAAACACTTGGTCACTTTGAGCTCATTATGATGATGCATTACCGAGTGGGCCCAGAGATACCTCTCCGTCATACGGAGTGACAAATCCCAGTCTCAATCCGTGTCAACCCAACAGACACTTTCGGAGATACCTGTAGTGCACCTTTATAGTCACCCAGTTACGTTGTGACGTTTGGTACACCCAAAGCACTCCTACAGTATCCGGTAGTTACATGATCTCATGGTCTAAGGAAGAGATACTTGATATTGGAAAAGCTCTAGCAAAAATGAACTACACGATCTTGTGCTATGCTTAGGATTGGGTCTTGTCCATCACATCATTCTCCTAATGATGGGATCCCGTTGTCAATGACATCTAATGTCCATAGTCAGGAAACCATGACTATCTGTTGACCAACGAGCTAGTCAACTAGAGGCTTACTAGGGACGTATTTGGTCTAAGTATTCACACATGTATTATGATTTCCGGATAATACAATTATAGCATGAATAAAAGACAATTATCATGAACAAGGAAATATAATAATAATCCTTTTATTATTTCCTCTAGGGCATATTTCCAACAGTCTCCCACTTGCGCTAGAGTCAATAATCTAGTTACATTGTGATGAATCGAACACCCATAGAGTTCTGGTGTTGATCATGTTTTGCTCGTGAAAGAGGTTTAGTCAACGGATCTGCGACATTCAGATCTGTATGTACTTTGCAAATATCTATGTCTCCATCTTGAACATTTTCACGGATGGAGTTGAAACGACGCTCGATGTGCCTAGTCTTCTTGTGAAACCTGGGCTCCTTGGCAAGGGCAATAGCTCCAGTGTTGTCACAGAAGAGTTTGATCGGCCCCGACGCATTGGGTATGAATAAGATGTTCCACCCCTATCAAAGCAAAAGCTCTCACAAGTTCGAGCAAGAGTTGCTAGAGACCATCCCATCGAGCAAATCTATAATGATATCCAAACCAGGAGAATCGCTCACTCTAAATCTCGTTTGGCTAACTTTTATGAACATTATGCATTCATCTCTAGCATTGAACCTATGAAGGTTGAAGATGCATTGGAAGATCGGATTGGATAAATTCCATGCATGAAGAACTACACAACTTTGAGAGAAACCAAGTGTGGACATTGGTCAAGAAGCCCGACAACAACCACAACTTCATCGGTACCAAATGGGTGTTTCGCAACAAGCAAGATGAAGATGGACAAGTGGTTCGCAACAAAGCACGTCTTGTCGCCCAAGGCTACACTCAAGTCGAACGTATGGACTATGGTGAGACATATGCCCCCGTTGCTAGACTTGAGTCCATTCGCATCTTACTTGCCTATGCTAATCACCATGATATCACTTTATACCAAATGGAAATTAAAAGTGCTTTTCTAAATGGTGAAATTGAGGAGGAAGTTTATGTTAAACAACCTCCCGGCTTTGTTAATCCCAAGAAACCAAATCGTGTTTACAAGCTTCACAAAGCTCTTTATGGTCGTAAATAAGCTCCTAGAGCGTGGTATAAATGCTTGACCAAGTTACTTATTGAAAAAGGCTTTGAGATTGGAAAATTTGATTATACTCTTTTCACTAAAAGGGTTAATGGAGAATTATTTGTCTGCCAAATTTATGTTGATGATATTATATTTGGATCAACTAACCCTCATTTTAGCGAGAAGTTTGGGAAGCTAATGTCGGAGAAGTTTGAGATGTCTATGATGAGTGAACTCAAGTTCTTTCTTGGTTTGCAAATTAAGCAAACTAATGAAGGCACCTTTGTCTCTCAAATGAAGTACGCCAAAGACTTGTTCAAGAAGTTCAGTATGCAAGAATGCAAAGGTATGAGTACACCCATGCCTACTAGTGGACATCTTGACTTGACCAAAGATGGTGAACCCATTGATCAAAAGGTTTATCACTCTATGATTGGTTCATTATTGTATCTATGTGCCTATCGTCCCGATATTATGCTAAGTGTGTGCATGTGTGCATGATATCAAGCGCCCCCTAAAGAATGTCATCTTAAGGCCGTGAAAAGGATAGTGAGATACTTCATTCATACACCAAACTTTGGCATTTGGTATCCAAAGAGGGCCTCTTTTAATCTTGTTGGCTACTCCGATTCGGACTATGTCGGAGACAAGGTTGATAGAAAGTCCACTTCGGGTACTTGTCAATTTCTTGGTAGATCTCTTGTGTCTTGGTCCTCCAAGAAACAAAACTCGGTATCCTTATCCACCGCCGAAGCGGAATACATTGCTGCTGGGTCATGTTGTGCTCAATTACTTTGGATGACCCAAACTCTTAAAGATTATGGGATATATGTGAAACATGTGCCTTTTCTTTGTGACAATGAAAGTGCTATTAAGATTTCTCACAATCCCGTGCAACATTCTCGAACTAAGCACATTGAAGTTCGTCATCATTTCATTCGAGATCATGTTGCTAAGGGTGACATTAACCTTAAGCATGTTTGCACCAAAAAGCAATTGGCCGATATTTTCACTAAATCACTTGATGAGAAAGTGTTTTGCAGGTTAAGAGGTGAATTGAACATCATTGATGCTTCAAACTTGGAGTAGGAACTCCATTTGGATACCTGCAATACATGAGCCTATGACTATTCCTTGATATTTCTCTTATGATGATAATCATATATCTTGGATACATTTGGACCCTTGCATGTTATGTAACCCTTGTAGGTACTTGGATGGATCTAAATCTATGAGATTGCAACTCACTCATATCTTGAGCAATCTCTACATCACCAAGTATCTACTTTACGGTGGTTGAAGACAAGGAAGCCTGAAACCCTTCAAATATATTCTTTGACAAATTTCTACATCAAATTACATGATTGTAATTTTGGATACACAAGTGCTTTTCCTTGCAATGCTAACTCATGTAGGTAGATGAACTCCAATTACAAGTGGTGCTCCAAGTGAACTACAACATTGAGCATCCCACACAAGTTCACCTACATGATCAAATTCAACACCACCACCCAAGGTATGTTATTCCATCTTAGAGAAGCTTTATCCCAAGACATGGGTCAAAGCAACTCAACAAGATGAGAATACATCAAGATGCTTAAACGAAAAATGGCAACCCCATTTTGAGCTTAAATGATGAGTATGACCTATGATCAAGTGTCCTCACTTGACTCCTAAGACAATATACTCTAACATAGGTGACTTTATCGCCGACCTATTCTAGATGAAGTTCTCTAGTGTTTCCTCTTGTTATTGCATTTTGTCTCATGCATATTTGTTCCCCTTTCAAAAAATACTTCATCTAGACTTATTCTCTTTCTTTTCTGTTCTGCATTTCCCTGCATTTAATTCATTGCAAATCCTTTAGTTCATTCCTTGCAAATCCTTGTGAGATCTTACTTGCTAAGTGAGCTGAGGTGACTAGTGTTTTCTCTGTGATGAACTCGGACAAACCAGTTTTCCTCTTTCGGTCAAAACGAAATTTTTCGGTGCAACCGAAGAAATAAACTCGGTGTAGCCGATTTCAATGTTGTGAAATCACTCTATCACTTGCATTCTGCACTTTTTTGTTCCAGCTCCACTCGATGATTCTTGTCCTCTATCAGCATCATATTCTAAGTGTGCTTTGCTTTGTGACTGAAGGACCAAACATATTTTGACTCACACTCTAGAAGACCCTTCTTGGAAATTGATGTCAATGGGGGAGAGAGAGTTCACATCAAAGCTTAATCACTCCTACAGGGGGAGAGAGCAACAGGGGGAGAGAGAGGCATTCTTTTCAAAAGAAAGACCCTAGTTGCCTGGCATTCAAAGAGGAGAGAAGTTACATGTCTTCAGAGGGGAAAGACATGTTCATATTGTGTTTTATGTTTGCTTTGCTCTGATTTTCTTCTCCCAATATCCATTATAAGATTCAGGGGGAGCAAGACCACTAAGGAAAGAAATGTTGGGGAACGTTGCAGAAAATTAAAAAATTTCCGATGGTTTCACCAAGATCCATCTATGAGTTCATCTAAGCAATGAGTGATAGGAGAGGGAAGCATCTACATACCACTTGTACATCGCGTGCGGAAGCGTTCAAGGGAACGGGGATGATGGAGTCGTACTCGCCGTGATCCAAATCACCGATGACCAAGTGCTGAACGGACAGCACCTCCGCGTTTAACACACGTACGGAGCGGACGATGTCTCCTCCTTCTTGATCTAGCAAGGGGGAAGGAGGGGTTGAGGAAGAAGGCTCCAGCAGCAGCACGACGGCGTGATGATGGTGGAGAGGCACTACTCCGACAGGGCTTCGCCAAGCACTCAACGGAGGAGGAGAGGTGTTGGGGAGGGGAGGGGCTGCGCCTTGGATCAGGTGTTCAGCCCTCCCCTTGCCCCTCTATTTATAGGGGAAGGGGGAAGGGGGGCGGCCCCCTCTAGATGAGATCTAGATGGGGGCGGCGGCCAGGGAGGGGGGCTTGCCTCCCAAGCAAGGGGGGCGCCCCCACTAGGGTTCCCCCCCAACCCTGGGCGCATGGGCCCAAGGGGGGGCGCCCAGCCCTCCAGGGGCTGGTTCCCTGCCCCTTGCGGCCCATGAGGCCCTCCGAGAGGGGTGGCCCCTCCCGGTGGACCCCCGGAACCCCTCCGGTGGCCCCGGTACAATACCGATATGCCCCCGAAACTTTCCGGTGTCCGTATGACAACTTCCCATATATAAATCTTCACCTCCGGACCATTCCGGAACTCCTCGTGACGTCCGGGATCTCATCCGAGACTCCGAACAACATTCGGTAATCACATACAAGTCTTCCTAATAACCCTAGCGTCACCGAACCTTAAGTGTGTAGACCCTACGGGTTCGGGAGACATGCAGACATGACCGAGACGGCTCTCCGGTCAATAACCAACAGCGGGATCTGGATACCCATGTAGGCTCCCACATACTCCCCGATGATCTCATCGGATGAACCACGATGTCGAGGATTCAAGCAACCCCGTATACTATTCCCTTTGTCAATCGGTACGTTACATGCCCGAGACTCGATCGTCGGTATCCCAATACCTCGTTCAGTCTCGTTACCGGCAAGTCACTTTACTCGTACCGTAATGCATGATCCCGTGACCAAACACTTGGTCACTTTGAGCTCATTATGATGATGCATTACCGAGTGGGCCCAGAGATACCTCTCCGTCATACGGAGTGACAAATCCTAGTCTCAATCCATGTCAACCCAACAGACACTTTCGGAGATACCTGTAGTGCACCTTTATAGTCACCCAGTTACGTTGTGACGTTTGGTACACCCAAAGCACTCCTACAGTATCCGGTAGTTACATGATCTCATGGTCTAAGGAAGAGATACTTGATATTGGAAAAGCTCTAGCAAAAATGAACTACACGATCTTGTGCTATGCTTAGGATTGGGTCTTGTCCATCACATCATTCTCCTAATGATGGGATCCCGTTGTCAATGACATCTAATGTCCATAGTCAGGAAACCATGACTATCTGTTGACCAACGAGCTAGTCAACTAGAGGCTTACTAGGGACGTATTTGGTCTAAGTATTCACACATGTATTATGATTTCCGGATAATACAATTATAGCATGAATAAAAGACAATTATCATGAACAAGGAAATATAATAATAATCCTTTTATTATTTCCTCTAGGGCATATTTCCAACAGTCTCCCACTTGCGCTAGAGTCAATAATCTAGTTACATTGTGATGAATCGAACACCCATAGAGTTCTGGTGTTGATCATGTTTTGCTCGTGAAAGAGGTTTAGTCAACGGATCTGCGACATTCAGATCTGTATGTACTTTGCAAATATCTATGTCTCCATCTTGAACATTTTCACGGATGGAGTTGAAACGACGCTTGATGTGCCTAGTCTTCTTGTGAAACCTGGGCTCCTTGGCAAGGGCAATAGCTCCAGTGTTGTCACAGAAGAGTTTGATCGGCCCCGACGCATTGGGTATGACTCCTAGGTCGGTGATGAACTCCTTCACCCAAATTGCTTCATGCGCTACCTCTGAGGCTGCCATGTACTCCGATTCACATGTAGATCCCTCCACGACGCTCTGCTTGCACCTGCACCAGCTTACTGCTCCACCATTCAACATATACACGTATCCGGTTTGTGACTTAGAGTCATCCAGATCTATGTCGAAGCTAGCGTCGACGTAACCCTTTACGACGAGCTCTTCGTTACCTCCATAAACGAGAAACATGTCCTTTGTCCTTTTCAGGTACTTCAGGATATTCTTGAACGCTGTCCAGTGTTCCTTGCCGGGATTACTTTGGTACCTTCCTACCAAACTTATGGCAAGGTTTACATCAGGTCTGGTACACAGCATGGCATACATAATAGATCCTATGGCTGAGGCATAGGGGATGACGCTCATCTCTTCTTTATCTTTTGTCGTGGTCGGGCATTGAGCCGAGCTCAATCTCACACCTTGCAGTACAGGCAAGAACCCTTTCTTGGACTGATCCATTTTGAACTTCTTCAAAATCTTATCAAGGTATGTGCTTTGTGAAAGACCTATGAGGCGTCTCGATCTATCCCTATAGATCTTGATGCCTAATATGTAAGCATCTTCTCCAAGGTCCTTCATTGAAAAACACTTATTCAAGTAGGCCTTAATGCTGTCCAAGAATTCTATATCATTTCCCATCAAAAGTATGTCATCTACATATAATATGAGAAATGCTACAGAGCTCCCACTCACTTTCTTGTAAACGCAGGCTTCTCCATAAGTCTGCATAAACCCAAATGCTTTGATCATCTCATCAAAGTGAATGTTCCAACTCCGAGAAGCATGCACCATCCCATAAATGGATCGCTGGAGCTTGCATACTTTGTTAGCATTCTTAGGATCGACAAAACCTTCCGGCTGCATCATATATAGCTCTTCCTTAAGATAACCGTTAAGGAATGCCGTTTTGACGTCCATCTGCCATATCTCATAATCATAGTATGCGGCAATTGCAAACATGATTCGGACGGACTTAAGCTTCGCTACGGGAGAGAAAGTCTCATCGTAGTCAATCCCTTGAACTTGCCGATAACCCTTAGCGACAAGTCGAGCTTTATAGATGGTGACATTACCATCCGCGTCCATCTTCTTCTTAAAGATCCATTTGTTTTCTATTGCTCGCCGATCATCGGGCAAGTCAGTCAAAGTCCATACTTTGTTTTCATACATGGATTCTATCTCGGATTGCATGGCTTCAAGTCATTTGTTGGAATCTGGGCCCGCCATCGATTCTTCATAGTTTGAAGGTTCACCGTTGTCTAATAACATGATTTCCAGGACAGGGTTGCCATACCACTCTGGTGTGGAACGTGTCCTCGTGGACCTACGAAGTTCAGTAGCAACTTGATCCGAAGTACCTTGATCATCATCATTAATTTCCTCTCCAGTCGGTGTAGGCACCACAGGAACATTTTCCTGAGCTGCACTAATTTCCGGTTCAAGATGTAGTACTTCATCGAGTTCTACTTTCCTCCCACTTACTCCTTTCGAGAGAAACTCTTTTTCCAGAAAGGATCCGTTCTTGGCAACAAAGATCTTGCCTTCGGATCTAAGGTAGAAGGTATACCCAATGGTTTCCTTAGGGTATCCTATGAAGACGCATTTTTATGACTTGGGTTCGAGCTTTTCAGGTTGAAGTTTCTTGACATAAGCATCGCATCCCCAAACTTTTAGAAACGACAGCTTAGGTTTCTTCCCAAACCATAATTCATACAGTGTCGTCTCAACGGATTTAGACGGTGCCCTATTTAAAGTGAATGTAGCTGTCTCTAGTGCGTATCTCCAAAATGATAGCGGTAAATCGGTAAGAGACATCATAGATCGCACCATATCCAATAGAGTGTGATTACGACGTTTGGACACACCGTTACGCTAAGGTGTTCCAGGTGGCGTGAGTTGTGAAACGATTCCACATTTCCTTAAGTGTGTACCAAATTCGTGACTTAAATATTCTCCTCCATGATCTGATCGTAGGAACTTTATCTTTCGATCACGTTGATTCTCTACCTCATTCTGAAATTCCTTGAACTTTTCAAAGGTCTCAGACTTGTGTTTCATCAAGTAGACATACCCATATCTACTCAAGTCATCAGTGAGAGTGAGAACATAACGATATCCTCCGCGAGCCTCAACGCTCATTGGACCGCACACATCGGTATGTATGATTTCCAATAAGTTGGTTGCTCGCTCCATTGTTCCGGAGAACGGAGTCTTGGTCATTTTACCCATGAGGCATGGTTCGCATGTGTCAAATGATTCATAATCGAGAGACTCTAAAAGTCCATCAGTATGGAGCTTCTTCATGCGCTTGACACCAATGTGACCAAGGCGGCAGTGCCACAAGTATGTGGGACTATCGTTATCAACTTTACATCTTTTGGTATTCACACTATAAATATGTGTAACATTACGTTCGAGATTCATTAAGAATAAACCATTGACCATCGGGGCATGATCATAAAACATATCTCTCATATAAATAGAACAACCATTATTCTTGGATTTAAATGAGTAGCCATCTCGCATCAAACAAGATCCAGATACAATGTTCATGCTCAAACTTGGCACTAAATAAGAATTATTGAGGTTTAAAACTAATCCCGTAGGTAAATGTAGAGGTAGCATGCCGACGGCGATCACATCGACCTTGGAACCATTCGCGACGCGCATCGTCACCTCGTCCTTCGCCAGTCTCCGCTTATTCCGCAGCTCCTGCTGTGAGTTACAAATATGAGCAACGGCACTGGTATCAAATACCCAGGAGTTACAACGAGTACTGGTAAGGTACACATCAATTACATGTATATCAAATATACCTTTAGTGTTGCCGGCCTTCTTGTCCGCTAAGTATTTGGGGCAGTTCCGCTTCCAGTGACCCTTCCCTTTGCAATAAAAGCACTCAGTCTCAGGCTTGGGTCCATTCTTTGACTTCTTCCCGGCAACTGGCTTACCGGGCGCGGCAACATCTTTGCCGTCCTTCTTGAAGTTCTTCTTACCTTTGCCCTTCTTGAACTTAGTGGTCTTATTGACCATCAACACTTGATGTTCTTTCTTGATTTCATCCTCTGCTGACCTCAGCATTGAAAATACTTCAGGAATGGTCTTTACCATCCCCTACATATTTTAGTTCATCACAAAGCTCTTGTAGCTCGGTGAGAGCGACTGAAGGATTCTGTCAATGACCGCCTCGTCCGGGAAGTTAATGTCCAGCCGGGACAGGCGGTTGTGCAACCCAGACATTTTGAGTATGTGCTCACTGACAGAACTATTTTTCTCCATCTTACAACTATAGAACTTGTCGGAGACCTCATATCTCTCGACCCGGGCATGAGCTTGGAAAACCATTTTCAGCTCCTCGGACATCTCATATGCTCCGTGTTGCTCAAAACGCTTTTGGAGCCCCGGTTCTAAGCTGTAAAGCATGCCGCACTGAACGAGGGAGTAATCATCAGCACGTGACTGCCAAGCGTTCATAACGTCTTGGTTCTCTGGGATGGGTGCTTCACCTAGCGGTCCTTCTAGGACATATGCTTTCTTGGCAGCTATGAGGATGATCCTCAGGTTTTGGACCCAGTCCGTATAGTAGCTACCATCATCTTTCAGCTTGGTTTTCTCTAGGAACGCATTGAAGTTCATGTTGACATGAGCGTTGGCCATTTGATCTACAAGACATATTTTGCAAAGATTTTAGACTAAGTTCATGATAATTAAGTTCATCTAATCAAATTATTTAATGAACTCCCACTCAGATTTGACATCCCTCTAGTCATCTAAGTGTTACATGATCCGAGTCGACTAGGCTGTGTCCGATCATCATGTGAGACGGACTAGTCATCATCAGTGAACATCTCCATGTTGATCGCATCTTCCATATGACTCATGGTCGACCTTTCGGTCTCTTGTGTTCCGAGGCCATGTTTGTACATGCTAGGCTCGTCAAGTTAACCCTAAGTGTTTCTGCATGTGTAAAACTGTCTTACACCCGTTGTATGTGAACGTAAGGATCTATCACACCCGATCATCACGTGGTGCTTCGAAACGACGAACTTTAGCAACGGTGCACAGTTAGGGGGAACACTTTCTTGAAATTATTATAAGGGATCATCTTATTTACTACCGTCGTTCTAAGTAAACAGGATGCATAAACATAATAAACATCACATGCAATTATATAATAGTGACATGATATGGCCTCATATAGCTCCTTTGATCTCCATCTTCGGGGCTCCATGATCATCTTCGTCACCGGCATGACACCATGATCTCCATCATCATGATCTCCATCACCGTGTCTTCATGAAGTTGTCACGCCAACGACTACCTCTACTTCTATGGCTAACGCGTTTAGCAATAAAGTAAAGTAATTTACATGGCGTTCTTCAATGACACGCAGGTCATACAAAAATAAAGACAACTCCTATGGCTCCTGCCGGTTGTCATACTCATCGACATGCAAGTCGTGATTCCTATTACAAGAACATGATCTCATACATCACAATATATCATTCATCATTCATCACAACTTCTGGCCATATCACATCACATGACAATTGCTGCAAAAACAAGTTAGACGTCCTCTAATTGTTGTTGCATCTTTTACGTGGCTGCAATTGGGTTCTAGCAAGAACGTTTTCTTACCTACGAATAACCACAACGTGATTTTGTCAACTTCTATTTATCCTTCATAAGGACCCTTTTCATCGAATCCGCTCCAACTAAAGTGGGAGAGACAGACACCCGCTAGCCACCTTATGCAACTAGTGCATGTCAGTTGGTGGAACCTGTCTTACGTAAGCGTACGTGTAAGGTCGGTCCAGGCCGCTTCATCCCACAATACCACTGAAGCAAGAAAAGACTAGTAGCGGCAAGCAAGTTGACAAGATCTATGCCCACAACAAAATTGTGTTCTACTCGTGCAATAGAGAACTATGCATAGGCCTAGCTCATGATGCCACTGTTGGGGAACGTTGCAGAAAATTAAAAAATTTCCTACGGTTTCACCAAGATCCATCTATGAGTTCATCTAAGCAACGAGTGATAGGAGAGGGAAGCATCTACATACCACTTGTAGATCACGTGCGGAAGCGTTCAAGGGAACGGGGATGATGGAGTCGTACTCGCCGTGATCCAAATCACCGATGACCAAGTGTTGAACGGACAGCACCTCCGCGTTCAACACACGTATGGAGCGGACGACGTCTCCTCCTTCTTGATCCAGCAAGGGGGAAGGAGAGGTTGAGTGAGGGAGTTCCGTACTAGGGGGTGTCGGGATAGCCGAACTATCATCATCGGCCGGACTCCAAGACTATGAGGATACAAGATTGAAGACTTCGTCCCGTGTCCGGATGGGACTTTCCTTGGCGTGGAAGGCAAGCTTGGCGATACGGATATGTAGATCTCCTACCATTGTAACCGACTCTGTGTAACCCTAGCCCTCTCCGGTGTCTATATAAACCGGATGGCTTTAGTCCATAGGACGAACAACAATCATACCATAGGCTAGCTTCTAGGGTTTAGCCTCCTTGATCTCGTGGTAGATCTACTCTTGTAACCCACATCATCAATATTAATCAAGCAGGACGTAGAGTTTTACCTACATCAAGAGGGCGCGAACCTGGGTAAAAACATCGTGTCCCTCGTCTCCTGTTACCATCCACCTAGACGCACAGTTCGGGACCCCCTACCCGAGATCCGCCGGTTTTGACACCGACATTGGTGCTTTCATTGAGAGTTCCTCTGTGTCGTCACCGATAGGCTCGATGGCTTCTTCGATCATGAACAACGATGCAGTCCATGGTGAGACCTTCCTCCCCGGACAGATCTTCGTATTCGGCGGCTTCGCACTGCGGGCCAATTCGCTTGGCCAGCTGGAGCAGATCGAAGGCTACGCCCCTGGCCGTCAGGTCAGATTTGGAAGTTTGAACTTCACGGCTGACATCCGCGGGGACTTGATCCTCGACGGATTCGAGCCACAGCCGAGCATGCCGTACTGTCACGATGGGCATGATTTAGCTCTGCAGCCGGACAGTACCCTGGAGGCCGCACTCGAACCCGCTCCGATCTTCGACTCGGAATCGGCTGCGCAGACCAAGGATGGATGGCTAGACACCACCTCGGGGGCTGCAACCTCTACGGCGATAGAGCCGAACACCGATCTTGTCCCCCATGAAGCTCATGACTCCGAGGTGCCGGACTCCTTGCCGGACTCCGGACCTCCCGCGCCCCCTCCAGTCGAATCCGATTGGGCGCCGATCATGGAGTTCACCGCGGCGGACATCTTTCAACACTCACCTTTTGGCGACATCTTGAGTTCGCTAAAGTACCTCTCGTTATCAGGAGAGGCCTGGCCGGACTGCGGCCAGGACGGTTGGGATGCGTACGACAAAGAAATCCAGAGCCCACCCACCACCCACTTGGTAGCCACTGTCGACGATCTAACCGACATGCTAGATTACGACTCTGAGGACATCGACAATATGGACGACGATGCCGGAGACGACTAAGAACCAGCGCCCACCGGGCACTGGAAAGCCACCTCTTCATACGACATATACATGGTGGATATCCCAAAGGATGGGAACGGCGAAGGAATAGTGGAGGATGACCCCTCCAAAAAACAGGCCAAGCGCCGGCGTCAGCGGCGCCGCTCTAAATCCCGCCATGGCAAGAATGAGGATTCCGGCACCGGAGACAATAATACACCGGATAGCGCCGAAGACAACCCACTCCAGCAAGATCCAGCACAGGAGGAGGGGGACGCCAGCCATCATGAGAGAGCGGCCGAAGAAGAGGTAGAGGACTATATGCCTCCCTCCGGAAATGAGGCAAGCCTCGACGACGACGAATTCGTCGTACCTGAGGATCCCGTCGAACAGGAGCGTTTCAAACGCAGGCTTATGGCCACGGAAAACAACCTCAAGAAAAAGCAGCAGCAGCTTAGAGCTGATCAAGATCTGCTAGCCGACAGATGGACCGAAGTCCTCGCGGCCGAAGAGCATGAACTCGAACGCCCCTCCAAAAGCTACCCCAAACGTAAGCTGCTCCCCCGATTAGAGGTGGAGGCATATGATCCCGCTTCACCAGGAGACAATACGGCTGATCGACCACCCCGTGGTCGCGACAGAGAGGCCTCAAGGCCCTTCACTAGACCCGTACCCCGGCATCGCTCGAAAAGCACAAGGCCACAGGGGAACACTCCGGACCTGCGCAACATATTGGAGGATAAGGCAAGACAATCAAGATCGATCTATGGATCACGTGGGCGCCCCACGATACGTGATGATCACCGTCACCCCGGACACAGTAAGTCCGGCCGGGCCGAACACAACAGACAAAGCTCTTTTGAGCTCCGTCGCGATATTGCCCAGTACAGAGGCGCCGCACACCCACTGTGCTTCACAGATGAGGTAATGGATCATCAAATCCCAAAAGGGTTTAAACCCGTCAATATTGAATCCTATGATGGCACAACAGACCCCGCGGTCTGGATCGAGGACTATCTCCTCCACATCCACATGGCCCACGGAGACGATCTCCACGCCATCAAATATCTCCCACTCAAACTTAAAGGACCAGCCCGGCACTGGCTTAACAGCTTGCCAGCAGAGTCAATCGGGAGTTGGGAGGACCTGGAAGCCGCATTCCTCGATAACTTCCAAGGCACGTACGTGCGACCACCAGATGCAGATGACCTAAGCCACATAATTCAACAACCAGACGAATCGGCCAGACAATTCTGGACACGGTTCTTAACCAAGAAAAACCAAATCGTCGATTGTCCGGATGACGAGGCCCTCGCGGCCTTCAAGCACAACATCTGCGACGAGTGGCTTGCCCGGCACCTGGGACAGGAAAAGCCGAAATCCATGGCAGCCCTTACATCACTCATGACCTGCTTCTGTGCGGGTGAGGACAGCTGGCTAGCACGCAGCAACAACCTCAACAAAAATTCTGGCAGTCCGGATATCAAGGACCATAGTGGCAGGTCGCTCGCTACAAAAACAAACGCCGCATTAATGGTGATAATAGTAAGGATACGGCAGTCAATGCCGGATTCAGAGGCTCTAAACCCGGTCAACGGAAAAATCCATTCAAAAGAACAACTCAGGGTCCGTCCAATTTGGACCGAATTCTCGACCGCTTGTGCTAGATACATGGCACCCCTGAAAAGCCAGCTAACCACACCAATAGGGACTGTTGGGTGTTCAAGCAGGCAGGCAAGTTAATTGCCGAAAACAGCGACAAGGGGCTACATAGCGACGACGAGGAAGAGACCCGACCGCCGAACAATAGAGGACAGAAGGGTTTCCCCCCACAGGTGCGGACGGTGAACATGATATATGCCACGCACATACCCAAAAGGGAGCGGAAGCGTGCACTCAGGGATGTATATGCGATAGAGCCAGTTGCCCCGAAGTTCAATCCATGGTCCTCTTGCCCGATCACCTTTGACCGAAGGGACCACCCCACCAGCATTTGCCATGGTGGGTTCGCCGCATTGGTTCTAGACCCAATCGTCGATGGATTTCATCTCACCAGAGTCCTGATGGACGGCGGTAGCAGCCTAAACCTGCTTTATCAGGACACGGTGCGCAAAATGGGCATAGACCCCTCAAGGATTAAACCTACCAAGACGACCTTTAAAGGCGTCATACCAGGTGTAGAAGCCAATTGTACAGGCTCAGTTACACTGGAAGTGGTCTTCGGATCCCCGGATAACTTCCGAAGCGAGGAGTTAATCTTCGACATAGTCCCGTTCCGCAGCGGCTATCATGCCTTGCTCGGACGTATCGCGTTCGCAAAGTTCAACACGGTGCCGCACTACGCATACCTCAAGCTCAAGATGCCAGGCCCCAGAGGAGTCATCACGGTCAATGGAAACACTGAACGCTCCCTCCGAACGGAGGAACATACAGCGGCTCTCGCGGCAGAAGTACAAAGCAGCCTTTTAAGGCAATTCTCGAGTTCGGTTGCTAAGCGGCCGGACACAGCTAAGCGTGCCCGGTGTAACCTACAACACGACCACCTGGCGCATTCCGAGCACGCGTAGCAGTGCGGCCCCAACCCCAGCCCCTGTACAACATTAAGATAGACCCTTCGCGTACTCCATTACGCTCTGAAGATACCATGGGCATGGGGCAAGGGGCTCGACCATGATAAGCCCAGACTACGGCTCAACCGCACCAGGGGCTCTTAAGTGTGTCGTTTCTTTTCCTTTTATTTTTTATCCACAGGACTCCGTTCGTCAGAGGCCCTGTCCGGCAGCAGACATGCCGAACCCATGATACAACAGCCAGGGAAGGAGAAAGGCTACAACGAAAATCCAGGTGGTCTCCATTATGAGCATTAAATCTGTTTTATGCATTATTACGTAGCCTACCCCTGGAGGGGGACATGTTAAACAGTCCCATCCCTTGCTTACCGCACCACTTGTATCGTCCTGCACTTATAGCAGTTTTTATTTGAATAAAGCAATGCAGCACATTTTTGCTTCTAATTGCATTTCTTTCTTACACATATGTTCATCCATGACATGTTGCATCCGTACGTTTTGGTACGGCTAAATACACCAGGGGCTTATGTTTCCCGCGATTATGGTGTGATAAGTCCGAACACTTCCACAAGTGCGGCACCCCGAACTTATAGCATTATATGCATCAGCTCCAAATCATGTTCTTGGGTCAATAGTTGGGTTTGCCCGGCTCCCATGTTTTGGTACCTTACGTTCCGTTTTATCGGCTAAGGTAGCACTGGGAGAACCACTGCGATTGCGCCCCAGTTGAGCTGGGTTAACACCTCAGTGGAGAAAGCTAAAACTGACCGTCATGATGAGGCGAGAGCTGGTCGTTGTTCGAGAGGTTCTTTGCGAGTCCCTAAAGACTTATGCCGCGTCGAGCGAGGAGCCGGATTCTGTCCGGTCAAGGCGTGGATAGCGCCCCAAATTCGGCCTTCCGAAAACTAGGGGCTTCGCCGAAATTTAAAATTATAGAATTCTATGGCTAAGTGAGAGTGTTCAAGCATTGTAAGTCCGGTTGCCTTGTTCGTTGTGTTGAGCGCCTCCCTAGATGGACCCAAAAATGGGAACAAGAGCGCTCGAGTTTATCCCGAACACCCCAGCACTCGTGGCATGGGGGCTGAAGCCGACGACTTGCCATCTCTCAGATTTGATAAACAGCCGCACAGAAGGTAATATTTTAAATTAACAAGTGTTGCTTAGCGGATATGAACCAAGTTTTCAGCGCACAGGATAATAAAATGCGAGTCTACTCAAATATTACATCTTTGGAGCACTCACCCGCAATAGTGCGGGCGCCCTTCAGCACACTCCTATAATACATCTCGGGCGTGCGATACTCCTTGCCCTCTGGTGGGGGGTCCGTCACAAGCTTCTGGGCATCCATCTTGCCCCAGTGCACCTTTGCGCGGGCAAGGGCCCGACGCGCACCCTTGATACAGGCGGAGTGCTTGATAACTTCAACCCACGGGCACGCGTCCACCAACCGCCACACCAGGCCGAAGTAGCTCCCAGGCATAGCCTCCTTAGGCCACAGCCGAACTATGAGGCCCTTCATGGCCCTTCATGGCCTGTTCGGTCGCCTTGTGGAGCTCGACCAGCTGCTTCAGCTGGTCGCTAAGGGGCACCGGATGTCCGGCCTCAGCCTACTGAGACCAGAAGACTTTCTCTGTTGAGCTCCCCTCCTCGGCCCGGTAGAATGCGGCAGCATCGAACACGCTGCGGGGAAGATCTGCGAACGCCCCTGGAGAGCTCCGAATTTGGGTAAGCAACGGGTAATTAACACTCACATGCTTACTTTGCATGAAAAATGCCTTACACCCTGCTATTTTCTTCACCGCCTCTATCTCCTGGAGGGCCTTGTAGGCTTCGGCCTTAGCGGCTTTGGCACTCTCAAGAGCCGTTGCAAGATCAGACTCTCGAGTCTTCGAGTCATGCTCCAGGATCTCGTGTTTCTTCACGAGATCCTGGAGCTCTTGTTGTACCTCCGCCACCCGCGCCTCCTGTTTCTCTCGCTCGGTGCACTCCGCAGCCGCATTGCGTTCAGCCGTGGCCACCGCCACCTTCAGGGTCGCCACGTCGTCAGTGTCCCCTGCAATACCCCAGTTATCCTTGTCATTTTTCTTGTAACCAAATCCTTTTCTGTAAGGTACAATTTTCATAAGGTATTACTCACCTTCTTTTTCCTCGAGCTGCTTCTTGGCATGGCCGAGCTCATTCTCGGACCGCTCGAGGTTTTCCTTCAAAGTTTTGACCTCCGCAGTCAGTGCGGCAGAGGTCAGCAGCACAGCCTGCAATCCCATATTGACATATTTTCATGACTCCTGCGTTTATCTTTCTAAAGATCCTCAGTACGGATTTTCTTTCCGAACACCGAACCGAGCATCTGGGGCTACTGTCTATGTGATACCATTCTACATATATTGAAATTCTTACCTCAAAGCCTGTTAGAAGGCTGCTGCAGGCTTCGGTCAGCCCGCTCTTGGCGAGCTGAACCTTCTGAATCACCGCACTCATAACAGTGTGGTGTTCCTCTTTGATGGAGGCGCCGTTGAGCACCTCCAGCAAATTATCCGGCACCTCCGGTTGGACGGAGGCAGCCGGCGTCGCGGTCTTGCCCTTCTTCCGAAGGGGTCGCCCACCGGACTCCGAAGCCACTATGGGTTCCGGGGCTGAGTCCGGTGCAAAGTCCGGGAGGTTGTCCTGCAACACCTCCGGGGCCCTCTCCTCCTGGTGGGTCCCTTCCTGGGATCCCACCTCGGCATCGTCCGCATCACGGGGGGTGGAGGCAGTCGGAAGAGAATCCATATCCGACACCCTTAAGGACCCGCTCGACGAAGTGGGGAGATCATCCTTAGGCGGACTGCAGGGTTGTATGCGGCATTAGAAAGACATAATGTGACGGAAAACGAAAACCTTGAAGTTATTCGGGAGTTCGGATACTTATGATCTCGCCAGGGGCTTGGCCCTTGGAGGCCAGTCCTCGTCGTCATCACTGGCGTTGGCGGAACAGTCCGGGGGGAGAGTTTTTCCCCTCTTGGACCCTTCGGCCTCCCTTGTTGGGGAGGCCTTCCTTTTCTTCCCTCCCCCCGCTGGGGGAGAGGCTTTCTTCTTCTCCTCCTCGCCTTGGTGGGAGGAGTCGGCCTCGGATTCATCGTCCGATAGCACCTGAAAACGGGAACTCTTCCGAGTCCCCGTGGCCTTCTTCTTGGCCTTCTTCTCCGGCACCACGTGGGGTGCCGGAGCCGGCAGCCCCGTTAGACGGGCGTCAGCTGGGTCCTCTGGCAATGGGGCCGGACAGCTAGCTTGTGCGGCCTTCTTCAGCCAGCCCTGTCAAAGGAAAGGGAGTTTAGATCCCTCATAGAGTTAAACTATGAATAACAACCGTCCCGTAAAGGACAATATCACTTACCTCGTCAGCTGGACGCTGCGAGCTGAATCCGCGATCTTCGGTAGCGGATGCGGGAGCCTCGGCGCCCTTGAACAGCACCTTCCAGACCTCTTCGTACGTAGTGTCGAAGAGCCCATTCAAAGTCTGGTGCTGCGCCGGATCGAACTCCCACATATTGAAGCCCCGTCGTTGGCACGGGAGAATCTGGCGGATGAGCATGACCTGGACTACGTTGACAAGCTTAAGCTTCTTGTCCACCAGCTTTTGGACGCAGGCTTGGAGTCCGGTCAGCTCCTCCAAATCGCCCCAAATCCGGCCGCTCTCTTTACAGGAGGTGAGCCGTGTGGAGATGCCGGATCTGAATTCGGGGGCCGCTGCCCATTCGGGATCACGCGGCTCGGTGATGTAGAACCACCCCGATTGCCACCCCTTGATGGTTTCCACAAAGGTGCCCTCCAGCCACGTAACGTGGGACATCCTGCCCACCATGGCGCCTCCGCACTCCGCTTGGCTGCCCTTCACAACCTTCGGCTTGACACTGAAGGTCTTGAGCCACAAGCCGAAGTGGGGCTGGATGCAGCACACGACGATAAACGCCGAGATGTCGAGAATAAAATTCGGGGCCAGATCATGGAAATCTAGGCCGTAATAGAACATGATCCCCCGGACAAAGGGATGAAGTGGGAAGCCTAGTCCGCGGAGGAAATGGGGAAGGAATACTACCCTCTCATGGGGCCTAGGGGTGGGGATGAGCTCTCCTTCTTCGGGGAGCCGATGCGCGATGTCGCTGGACAAGTATCCGGCGCTGCGCAGCTTCTGGATATGCCCCTCCGTGACGGAGGAGGCCATCCACTTGCCTCCCGCTCCGGACATATTTGGAGAAGGTTGAGGTGAGATGTGCGGGCTTGGACGCTAGAGCTCGAGTTCGCAGAGATGGATAAGCCAAGGAGGAAGAAGGCGCAGGTAAAAGGGTTGGATCTTTATCCCCTTATATGGGCAGACAGAAACACGCGTCCCCACCGGCCTGGTAAAACTCGCTTATCCCCCAAGCGTCGCGATTGATGGCGTGGTTGGGTTACCCACGTCCGTATTAATGGGAATCCTGGAATAAGGGGAACACGATCTCTGCTTCGACAAGACGTGCCAAGGAAACCGCTTCGCTAAACGCGCTGAAGTAGTACAATAAAAACGTTTCAAATAAAGGCTTGGTTGTGGTGTGACGTCACGCCACGGAATACGTCAGCAGATTGAACTTGTGTGAATATTATTCTCTCTACGGTGGTATGTGGAATTTATTTTGCAGAGCCGGACACTATCCTGGTGTTCACAATCTTCTATAAATTATTCGGAGGAGGAACCCGCCTTGCAATGCCGAAGACAATATGCGCGAGGGACTCGTCATCATTGAAGCCTGGTTCAGGGGCTACTGAGGGAGTTTCGGACTAGGGGGTGTCCAGATAGCCGAACTATCATCATCGGCCGGACTCCAAGACTATGAAGATACAAGATTGAAGACTTCGTACCGTGTCCAGATGGGACTTTCCTTGGCGTGGAAGGCAAGCTTGGCGATACGGATATGTAGATCTCCTACCATTGTAACCGACTCTGTGTAACCCTAGCCCTCTCCGGTGTCTATATAAACCGGATAGCTTTAGTCCATAGGACGAACAACAATCATACCATAGGCTAGCTTCTAGGGTTTAGCCTCCTTGATCTCGTGGTAGATCTACTCTTGTAACCCACATCATCAATATTAATCAAGCAGGACATAGGGTTTTACCTCCATCAAGAGGGCCCGAACCTGGATAAAACATCGTGTCCCTCGTCTCCTGTTACCATCCGCCTAGACGCACAGTTCGGGACCCCCTACCCGAGATCCGCCGGTTTTGACACCGACATTGAGGAAGAAGGCTCCAGCAGCAGCACGACGGCGTGATGATGGTGGAGAGGCAGTACTCCGACAGGGCTTCGCCAAGCACTCAATGAAGGAGGAGAGCTGTTGGGGAGGGGAGGGGATGCGCCTTGGATCAGGTGTTCAGACTCCCCTCGCCCCTCTATTTATAGGGGAAGTGGGAAGGGGGCCGGCCCTCTCTAGATGAGATCTAGAGGGGGGGCGGCCAGGGAGGGGGGCTTGCCCCCCAAGCAAGGGGGCGCCCCCACTAGGGTCCCCCCCCCAACCCTAGGCGCATGGGCCCAAGGAGGGGGGCGCCCAGCCCTCCAGGGGCTGGTTCCCTGCCCCTTGCGTCCCATGAGGCCCTTCGAGAGGGGTGGCCCCTCCCGGTGGACCCCCGGAACCCCTCCGATGGCCCCGGTACAATACCGATATGCCCCCGAAACTTTCCGGTGTCCGTATGACAACTTCCCATATATAAATCTTCACCTCCAGACCGGACCATTCCGGAACTCCTCGTGACGTCCGGGATCTCATCCGGGACTCCGAACAACATTCGGTAATCACATACAAGTCTTCCTAATAACCCTAGCGTCACCGAACCTTAAGTGTGTAGACCCTACGGGTTCGGGAGACATGCAGACATGACCGAGACGGCTCTCCGGTCAATAACCAACAGCGGGATCTGGATACCCATGTTGGCTCCCACATACTCCTCGATAATCTCATCGGATGAACCACGATGTCGAGGATTCAAGCAACCCCGTATACTATTCCCTTTGTCAATCGGTATGTTACATGCCCGAGACTCGATCGTCGGTATCCCAATACCTCGTTCAGTCTCGTTACCGGCAAGTCACTTTACTCGTACCGTAATGCATGATCCCGTGACCAAACACTTGGTCACTTTGAGCTCATTATGATGATGCATTACCGAGTGGGCCCAGAGATACCTCTCCGTCATACGGAGTGACAAATCCCAGTCTCAATCCGTGTCAACCCAATAGACACTTTCGGAGATACCTGTAGTGCACCTTTATAGTCACCCAGTTACGTTGTGACGTTTGGTACACCCAAAGCACTCCTACGGTATCCGGGAGTTACACGATCTCATGGTCTAAGGAAGAGATACTTGACAGTGGAAAAGCTCTAGCAAAAACGAACTACACGATCTTGTGCTATGCTTAGGATTGGGTCTTGTCCATCACATCATTCTCCTAATGATGTGATCCCGTTGTCAACGACATCTAATGTCCATAGTCAGGAAACCATGACTATCTGTTGACCAACGAGCTAGTCAACTAGAGGCTTACTAGGGACGTATTTGGTCTAAGTATTCACACATGTATTACGATTTCCGGATAATACAATTATAGCATGAATAAAAGACAATTATCATGAACAAGGAAATATAATAATAATCCTTTTATTATTGCCTCTAGGGCATATTTCCAACAAGAAAATCTTCAAATTCATTCCATATTTTTACCTTTGGGGACATGTCTACACTCAAATAGAGTACCTAGTACTCACTCTACACATGTCATCCCAAATCTTGGTATTCTTGTGGTTTACTGCTCTTGCTCTGCTTAAGTAGATGTTTCTGTATTGTCTAACCTTGTTTACTCAGGTTCATCTCTTCCAAAGCTAGTTCAAGACCACAAGCTAAGTATATGCATCACACTCATGTGCATGAAGATCTCTTGCTGATGTACATATTGTTTGCAAGAAGGACTCATGTGCATAAAGTTACATTTCCCATGTTCACATCATTTGCTCTGATGCATATAGCCAAGACACATGTAACTCATTGCTTGCTCTATCATGATTATACAATCACATGATCTTATGTTCCATATTTACATGATTGCATACATGTAGGGGGAGCTTTGATGTATGTTGTCATCAATTACCAAAAAGGAGAGATTGAAAGCACAAGTGCTCCCTGGGTGATTTTGGTAATTTATGTCAACATATCTCTTGTTGGACTAATACTTTCATCCAGTATATTTCAGATAAGTTCAACAGTGGAGTGGCATGGACAAGAGTATGTGGAACCCCTTCAAGATGCTGGCTTAAGCTCAAAAGCTCAGGACTCTACATTTTCCATTTTAGTGATCCAAGATCACATTGAGTCTATAGGAAAGCCAATACTATTAAAAGGGGATGAGGTGTTGCTTAATGGCTTGCTTGCTCAAAATGCTTAGTGATATGCTCCAAAGCCCTCAACCACTTTCTCATATCCACATATGTCCAAAACCAAAAGTCAAACTCGGCCCCTCCGATTTGATTCATCCGGCGCCATCGAGTTCATTTGACATAGCCACTGCCAGAAACCCTAGTCTTTTCAGTCTCACCGATAGGGATCTCGGCCTCACCGAGATGGGGTTGCAAACTCTCTGTTTCCCTTCATAACATTTTGGTCTAACCGAGATAAGCGATCGGTCCCACCGAGTCTGCAATGCAAACTCTCTGTTTCCTTTTTGTAACGCTTCGGTCCCACCGAGACGAGCGAATCGGTCCCACCGAGTTTACCTGACCAACTCTCTGGTTAGCTTATTACCAAAGTCGGTACAACCGAGTTTGAGTAACCGGTCCAACCGAGATTACGTTATGCCCTAACCCTAATGATATCGGTCCCACCAAGATGACATGTCGGTCCCATCGAAATTGTCTAACGGTCACATGTGAACTGAATCGGTCCGACCAAGATTTCTGATCCGGTCCAACCGAGTTTGGTGAATTGTGTGTAACGGTTAGATTTTGTGTGCAGGCTATATATACCCCTCCACCCTCTCCGCATTCGTGAGGGAAGCCATCAGAACATGCCTACACTTCCAGCATTCATTTTCTGAGAGAGAGCCACCTACTCATGTGTTGAGACCAAGATATTCCATTCCTACCATATGAATCTTGATCTCTACCCTTCCCCAAGTTGCTTTCGACTCAAATCAGCTTTCCACCAAATCCAATCCTATGAGAGTGAGGTTAGTGTTGGGGAGACTATCATTTGAAGCACAAGAGCAAGGAGTTCATCATCAACACACCATCTATTACCTTTTGGAGAGTGGTGTCTCCTAGATTGGTTAGGTGTCACTTGGGAGCCTCCGACAAGATTGTGGAGTTGAACCAAGGAGTTTGTAAGGGCAAGGAGATCGCCTACTTCGTGAAGATCTACCCTAGTGAGGCAAGTCCTTCGTGGGCGATGGCCATGGTGGGATAGACAAGGTTGCTTCTTCGTGGACCCTTCGTGGGTGGATCCCTCCATGGACTCGTGCAGCCATTACCCTTTCATGGATTGAAGTCTCCAACAACGTGGATGTACGATAGCACCACCTATCGGAACCACGCCAAAAACATCCGTGTCTCCAATTGCGTTTGCACACTCCAATCCCATCCCTTTACTTTCTTGTAAGTTGCATGCTTTACTTTCTGCTGCTCATATACTCTTTGCATACTTGCTTGATATATATTGTGATTGGTTAAACTTGTGCTTAAACTCCACCTAAACTTGAAAAACTTAAAAACTGCCAACTTTGTGTGTTGAGTGTCTATTAACCCCCGTCTAGACCCCTCTTCTCGATCCTTTCAACGCGCAAGAACGAGTTCACCAAGTCTACGTGGCGGCTTGGGAGCCGGTGATGCCTACCTAATGGTGGGAGTGATCTTTTGTTTGCGAGCCTGCGTGCTCTTTTCATAGGCTTCGGCTTTGTAACGTGCTCACTGCCTGGCTTTGAACCCCCCGAGACTAAGTTTCTAGTTACGCCTTGGACTTATGATTTCTGTGTAACGTCCGATCATTTGCTACTCTGCCTGTTCCGTTGCGGGCTTTATTAATTTAAAGCCGGACGCTCCTAGCATCTTCGTTCTTAAAAAAAGGCTTCTCGAGGAGGAAGAAGAGCAAGTACAATAGGATGACATAAGCAGGATATAAGGAATAGAATAATATATTCTTGCTTAACTGGAGGAGATAGAAAAGGAAAGAGAAGAGAAGCGGACTCTTGGTTAGTAGCCAGCTGCAACATGAGACCCAAGACGTTTTGTGAGGATGTAAGATAGGCCAACTATTGATAAACAAGTACATATTTAAAACTTACTAGTGTACATGCCGTAAGAGGTTGGCTATAGATGATATGGATACTTCTTATAGCCGACCGTTGGTTGTGTTATTAACCATGCTTGAAGAGGACATGTTGGCCAAAGCTCCTTCCCTCGCGACCATGTGAATTCGAACACAGCCAATGCACGCGTGGTCGGCGCTCCCTTTCACATGACTCTGGCGCCCTGTTGAGCCGCTTGAGCAAGTCGGCCCCACCGTGGCGCTGGCACGAGCTCCGGTGAGGCCGACCCCCAATGGTCTTCCTCCCCTGTCGCGAGCTCTTCTCTAATGCGGTCTCCTCTAGGGTGCATGGTTTCGTTCGAGGATAAGAAACCAAGAGAGGGGAGAAAGAAAATAAAATGGCTGGCCGCAGGTGGGGCTTATAACTTATGGAAATAGGGCTGATGTGGAGGACGTGTCCGGCGAGTTTCATATTCTCTCCATATATGGGTTGTATGTGAAGATTTGTGGACTGACACAAGAGGCCCGAACAAAGTGGGGGGTGGTTGGGTGACTTTTTCCTCTCTCTTGTCCAGGTTGTTCATCCAAACATTTAGGGAGACTTTGAGGGGTCCGGTTCTCTAATCTAGCCATACAGTGGACATTATATATTACTCCCTCTGTAAAAATATATAAGACATTTAAGTTCGTTAAAATAGTGCTCTAAAACGTCTTATATTAGTTTACAAAGTAGTACTTAAGAATCATACAGCTCCTACAGTATATAGCAAGATTGCCTGCCTGCAGATAACCAGGTTCTGTACTTTGTTGATGCATCCATATCTTACCCGACAAAAATGCATCCATATTTTACATTCAAGTATGATTTGTCATTTTATTTTAGATCTTGCAATTACTCCAAGGATCTGACCTCAATAATTGGATAGTTATATGAGATAAAGATGTTGCTCATGAGAGATTTCTTGTGTAAACTATGTATATTGTCATTCATGTGGGATTTGTGGTGTGGTAGAAACATCTGACCAGCCTTGTTGATCACCGGATGACCTTTCGCCGTCGCTGCCGACAAGTCTATTAGACGACCCTCCGTCGTTGAGTTTCCAAATTTGCACTATCTCGGAGTACCTGCATGACCACCACAAGATCTGCATTACTCCTCGAGTGGCAACGCTTCGAGGCGGTGGTGGGATGTGTTGATGCAACTCAAAACATGGGGCAGCGGTCGACAACAACCCCGTGGTGTCTCATGGCAGTGTGCTCTGCGATGCATGTGGTCTCTCCCATTGGCCGCGATACAAAAGGTTGAAGTTTAGTTCCGAATGAACCACTTCAATACCCCGTTGCTCAAGTCTCCCCCCACACAAATATTTCTTCCCTTATGTCTCCTATTCCAGAACTCACAGATTTATTGTAACTACACTTCACTAGCTCTTTCTCCTCCATGTTTTTTGGTTTCTTGTGCGCGTGTAGGCCATACTACAACACTAGTCTCGAAGTGTTGTTTTTTGGGTTTCCCCCTCGTGCAGCTTATTCTCTCTTTCTCTTCAGTGTCCTGCGAATGTGCAAGGGAGAGAGCGATGATGGCTATCTCTTCTTGGTTCTTGTCAAATATATAGTGGTGCTAGCAAGCTCTCATAGTACTATCGTGGCTGCATATTATCGCATGGTAGGTAACAATGTACTACGCTTCACTGATTTATTTGAATGGAAATGCTAGCTTTTGATCAAAAGGACAGACAGAGCTATTCTACTAAAGTTACTAAGATCTCTAGCCAATTGGTTCTCAGCCAATGAGGAGATGTCTTCTTCTTGGGCTCATCCGGACGCATCAAATTTTCCCATGTTGTCTCTCTCCCTAAATTCATTAAACTGTTTTTCTTTCTCCCTACTGATTGTTAATTTGCCGATATGTCCCTTGCTTTTGTGTGAGTGGGCTGAGCACTATTGTTTGTTCTTGCGAGGGCAACGAATAGTGATGTCCAGAAGAAAGACACATGGTCATCAAAATTTAATGGGCCATTATTCGGTATTTTTACAACATTTATTCTTGACAAATGTGAAATCTAAGAAACAATGCCAAAACAATATAATCTAAAAGTGGTGATTTGTATCATGGGCGTCATAGAGCTTTAGGGTAACCGTAGTAACAAATAGGCATCATAGTATTCATCTGCAAACATAATACCAAGCAACGATATGAGTAACAGAGACTTCTGATTGTAGCATTCATCAAAAATCATACAACTCCATTATTTGACCTATCGAGATTCCATGTAACTTACCCCAGTGATATTGAATAATCCACAATTCTAGCAATCATAGCCTCAGCAGCATCACTAAAAGGCAGTGTCTGTGGTAACGGTAAAATGGCAGCGGAATAAGACACACTTTGAATCTACATGACACGATGTCTACAATAATGATAGTAAAAAGTAGTGGAAATATCAAAATCTTGGAAGCTACAACACTTTGAATCATGCGCACAAGTCCGGTTGAACTCAAGCTAAGAAAAACAAAGGAAAACAAAAAAGTACAGGATTGAAGTGTGCTGTATACGTGAGAGATGTTCAGTTCACAGGAAGTCGTTCAGAGAGGTTAGTGACTAAATACAGAACAGAGGTGGCGACGGGGAACGAGGGTCGCTTGGTGGATCGGAAGGCTTACACCTTGGTTTAATCTCGTGTTCTCCTCTGTTGCCAAACCATCATGGCGTGTAATTCCTGCTTTGTTGAGTCAACTAGTAGTGAACCGGGTTGTTATCATTTGAAAAGTGTGGAACGAGTTTTGCATAATTTCATCTTCAATGCAATTCCAGTTTCGGATTCATTTGGGCCACATAAATGTATCTTTTTTTTTCGAATTTTCACATAAACGTATCTAACATTTAACAATCTGCATTCAAGAAGATCCTGAAAGATCAATCCGCACCACCATCTCTGACAAAAGTAATCTTGATATTGCACAATTCCATGTTCGACGCAAATTCCAGTTTCAGTTTCATTTGAACCACATAAAAATAACTAACATACTGCATTCAGGAAGGTTATGAAAGATCAATGCTCACCACCATCTGCTAACCAGTTCACCAATATTCGGGAAAACCCAAGAAGGAAAATATTTTCGACCAGTTCACCGCCATCTGCTAGCCAGTGGCTGACCGTGTGGCAGTTGACATGGTCGACAAGCCCGGTTGACGGCAGGCTCAGCACGAGTGCAACGCTTTCAGGCGATGGTGGGATCTGCAGATCAAAGGGGTGGCGCAGCGGTCGACAACAGCATGCGGTCTCTCCGGTTGGACGTGACACAAAAGGTCGAAGGTCAGCTCTGAATAACCACCAACGAGATCTCATTGCTCAAGTCTCCCCACGCACAAATGTTTCTTCCCCGACGTCTCCTTTTTTCCGCATTAGCAGATTTATCGTAACTAGACTTACCTAGCTCCTTCCCCTCTGTATTTTTGTTTGTTTGCTCTACGCGTGTAGCCCGTCCTACAATACTAGTCTCTTTCTTTTACAATCCTACAATACAAGTCTCTAAGTGTTGTTTATTCAGTTTTCCCCTCTTACAACTTATTCTCTCTTTCTCTTCGAATGCGTACGAATCTGCATGTTGCTTCCAGTATAGCAAACCAACAAGGCGCAAGGGAAAGAGTGATGATCGATGGCTATCTCTTCTTCATACTTGTCAAATATATAGTGATGCTAGCAAGCTCTCATAGTACCACGCCTTCTTATTATTGCCTGGTAGGTAACGATGTACCACTGCTTCACTGATTTATTTTGAAGGGAAATGCTAGCTTGTGACCAAAAGGAAATACAGAGAAAATCAGCTAATAAACTTACTAAAGTTACTAAGCTCTCTAGCCAATTTGTTCTCGATATCGCGTGTAGACATGCAGCCACGCGAGGTCGGTATCGACACCACTCGTTCCCACGTAATTCGTGCAACATAAATACAGCGAGTGCTATAACATTTTACAGTTTCGTAGACAAGCTCGCATAGTTCGGGGTATTACCTCTGTCCCATCCAGCATATTGCCCGCAAGGCAGGCTCATGAGTGGACAAGAGTTAATGATCTGTGTTGCGTGTGCACCACAGCCACTGAACCTCCATAAATCACCAGTGGACAAGAGTTTAATGAGACCCAGACCCCCTGCGGGCATCAATTCGCCCCTGCTATCCTGTAGTCTGACCATGGCACCCAGCTTGAATTAATTTGCCATCAACACATCGGGTCTTCAAGAGCACGATGACACCCCAGGCTCGCCTATAAATTTTGCTACACGCACGACATTTCACGGATGATGCTACATATCCTAGTACCATCCATACGAAAGACTAAACGGTAGAAAGCTGTTGGATTAGCCATCGTGTAAGGATCGTGACAACATATGTCGAGTGTAAATTAGTTTTGAAATGAAATTTCGCTACACGCATGACATTTCACCGATTGACTACCCGCGCCACGACTCCTGTTAGTGGTGTTTCAAGTGCGGTTACCCTTTCAGCACTAGTTGTTCTCTCATCTGGCATCGCTGCTCTCCTTTTCCTGTAATCATCAAGTAACGAAAAGATCATGAACTCCAACTACAGTGTGCGCAACAAACGAGCATGGGTGCTTAATGATGGCTGCCCTACCTCCACAGCAGTTATGCCATCGCCCCAACCGTGACGTCGTGCACTACCAGACCTGTATACATACGATTATTAATGCCGTCTGGTCCACTGGCTGGGCGTATAGCACACCGTATTCAGGAGGGCCAGTAAATTATATGCCAGGTATTGCAAATGAGCCTATATAAAGTAACAATCATGATGCGCACACGGACGAACGTGATTACGGCAGCGTGTGGCTCCATGTCCCAAAAATTCGCGTCGATTTGTTTTCAGCTAATAAACTTTCTAAAGTTACTAAT
>NC_041391.1:165788046-165805804 GCF_002162155.2 Triticum dicoccoides | reverse complement strand
TTCTCTGTTAGTGGTGTGAACACTATTGTTTGTTTTGGCGTGAGCAAAGTTTAGTGATGTCTAGAAGAAAGGCACACGGTCATCAAAATTTAACAGGGCATTATTTGGTATTTTTACAACATTTATTCTTGACAAATGTGAAATCTACGAAACACTGCCAAAACAATAAAATCGACAATTCGTGATTTGTATCACGTGCATCGTAGAGATCTAGGGTAACCATAGTAACAAATAGGCATCATGGTATTCATCTGCAAACATAATACCAAGCTATGATATGAGTGACGGGACTTCTGATTGTAGTATTCAACAAAACTCATACAATTCCATGATTTGACCAATCAAGATTCCATATAACTTACCCCTGTGATGTATGAATAATCCACAATACTAGCAATCATAGTCTTAGCAGCATCACTAAAAGGCAGTGTCTATGATACTGGTAAAATGGCAGTGGAAGTAAGACGCACTTTGAATCAACATGACCATGTCTATGATATAAAAGTAGGTCTAATTTAGTCATCTACGTGCTATACCCCATAATGGCCCTATTGTTGGTAGTATTATACGTACCACCAATATATAATGCAATGGAAAGTTTTTCAAGATCTGCTCGGTAATACTAAGACTTATCCATCAAATTTTCTAGTGATCCATAGCGTTTGCGCACAAGAAAAATAACAATACAGATCTAGAAAATAGCAATACTGTCAAGCGCCTCCCCGCCCACAAGGCGCCGGAACCAAACGGGTTCACTACGGTGTTCCTTCGCGCGTGCTAGAGCATCGTTAAGCAGGACTTCCTCGATATGTTCCAGCAGCTATATGACCTGCGAGGAAGAGGGTTCAGCAAGCTGAACCAAGCGCTGCTGACGCTGCTCCCAAAGCACGCCGGAGCTCATGGACTGCGCGAGTACCGGCCGATCAGCCTTATTCACCTTGTGGCCAAGCTCTTTGCCAAGGTGCTTTCGATCCGCCTCGGCGCTAAGCTAGACCGCCTAGACAGCCGTAACCTGAATGATTTCATCTCAGGACGAAGCTTACATGACAACTACGTCCTCATCAAGCAGTCGCTCAAGCTGTTGCACCAACTGGGAGCTCCACGAGTCATGCTTAAGCTCAACCTCAGGCGCGCCTTCGACTCCGTATCATGGCCATTCCTCTTCGGAGTTTTGCGCCAATACGGATTTGGGAACCACTTCTGGAATGGACCGCCATCCTCCCGTCATCCTCCAGCACACACGTTCTTATGAATGGCGAGCCCGGACCACCCGCCATCTGGAACCGACAAGGACTCAGTCAGGGCAACTCTATGTCTCCGTAGCTCTTTGTGCTTGCTATCGACATGCTTGGACGGCTCCTGGGACGCGCCCACAGTTTGGCCATTCTGTAGCCGCTACACCCCTGACGGAACATCCCGGCGATCTCGCTATACGCCGACGATGTCATGGTCTTCTGCCATGCCACGAATGACAATGTTACCGCGGTCAAGGACATACCCGCCTTGTTCGGCGGGGCCTCTGGCAACTTCGCCAAGAGCTCTGCTACTGTCTTGCACGACGACCAGGCAGCCACGGAGACGATCGCGCACATCGGCTGCCCAGTGGTGACACTTCCTATCACCTACCTCGACATCCCCTTGTCCACGCGCCGTCCATCAGCCACCTAGCTGCAGCCCATGGTTGACTCGGTCACCGCGCGCCTCCCAACTTGGAAGGCCTGGCTGATGACCAAAACCGAGCGCCTGACACTGGTAAAATCGGTCTTGTGTGCTATCCTGGTGCACCAGCTGCTCGCCTTCGCGCCCCCAAGAAGACTATCAAGCAACTTGAGAAGATTTGGTGTGGATTCCTCTGGGTCGGGCGTGCCACCCAACGGAGGGCACTGCCACGGGAACTAGAACCGCGTCTGCCGCCCCATCGAGCTTGGGGGTCTTGGCGTGCGCGACCTCAAACGCGCCGGTCTAGCTTTGCGGCTGCGTTGGCTATGGTTTTCCAACGGATCCCGAGCAAGCATGGCAAGGGCTCGACCTACAGTTCTCGTCCTTGGAGCATGCACTGTTCTGGGCATCCACGTCCATGGTCATCGGGAATGGACTGACCGCCTTGCACTGGGAGGATGGGTGGATCAACGACTAGTCCGTCCGCGAACTCCTGCCCAACCTCTACGATTGCATCCCCAAGCGACGGCGCACGGTGAGAACCGTGGTGGACGGGCTGAATGGCAACTCCTGGGCACGCAATATTCATGGTAACCTAGGCTTGCATGAGATTGGTCGGTACCTGCAGCTTTGGCAGGTCATGCAGCACACAGTGCTCTCCAACGCCCCGGACCAGCTGATCTTGAAATGGACGGCGAGCGGCACCTACTCCGCACAATCCTGCTACTTAGCCACTTTCCTTGGATCGATGACTTGCTACTTCTTGAATCTTATTTGGAAAAGTTGGACGCCGTCGAGAGTAAAATCTTCCACTAGCTGGCCAACCAAGAGCAGTGTTAGACTGCTGAGAGGCTGGCTCGCCATGGACTGCATCATCACCACCGCTTTCTCCTATGCGATCAAGAGACGGAAACGCTCCAGCACTTGCTGCTGGAATGCCTCTTCGCTCGCCAGGCATGGCACGGGGTCCTGGCCGGGCTGCGCATTGTAGCCCCGATCCCCAACCGCGAGCCGTCGAGCCTCCACAAAGCCCTGAAATCTGTTGCGCTGCTCGTGCCTTGGATGGTTTGGAAACACAGGAACAGTTGCGTCTTCGACAACGTAATTAACACCATCCATGAACACACTACTCGATAGGATCAAGGGCGAGGCCTGCTCGGCTGTTGGGGCACCTGGCCTCCGTCTTGTCCTACCACAAACCTGGGATGTACACTAATCACATTGTAACATGCGCGTCCTCGGACGTTTGTAACTGAATTTCTATCTTTTCAATGTAAAGAAACCCAAAGCTTTTGTGTTTCCTTAAAATAAAAGAAAATAGCAATAAACCACAGATAAAGCATGAATTTAGGCTATGCAATTTTACGCATCGCTAAAGACGGTGGAAATTTCAATCTCGGCATGCAAATACCAAGGGAAGTAAGTATTATTATTTTTATGAAATAAGGTTTCGCAATTTTTCGAATGCTAAGAAATAACCAATGTATTTTTAAAAAAATTGGGAAGTTCTCAACAGAAAGAAGCACCCAGATTCCCTCTTTTCAACTCTTTGAGTTTGCTCGCTTTTTTTTGGGCTTTTTTAGGCCCGACGCAATAGGTCGAACTGTCTCCTCCTATTTTTCCTTTTTCCTTTTTCCCTCCCTATTTCTTTCCATTTTGTGGGCGATTGACACGATTCCACTCGCGGCTCATTTACGACTCGTTGACAGGATCAAAGCCAGTGCTAGAGCGCGTACAAGTGACATGGTTGGCGCATGCCACATGCAGTGAAGGCCAGCGGACATGCGCTGCGCCGGCACAATGCGCAAGGCCATACCGTTGTCGACGCGCCCGGGCGGCGGCAGGCTCGGCACAAGTGCGACGCTTCGAGGCGATGATGGCCTGTGCTCGTGCATCACTGAGCATGGCGCAGTGATGGACAACATGGCTGTGATGTGTCGCGGCAGCGTGCGCTACGACGCATGTGGTCTCTTCGGTTGGCCGCGATGCAAACGACTGATGCTTAAATCTGACTTCTGAATGGTCAACCACCAGAGCCCGTTGCTCGAGTGTCCACACACGTAAATATTTCTTCCACGACGTCTCCTATTCCCGAACCAGTAGCAGATTTGTCGTAACTACACTTCACTGCCTTTTTCTCCTCCATTTTTTTGAGTGTAGCCCGTGCTACAACCGGTAATTGCCTTTGACTCCTAGGTGTTGAGTTTGTCCCTCGTACAACTTATTTTCTCTTTCTCTTCGATTTGGTACGAATTTGCATGTTGCTTCTAGTATAGACAAATTAACAAGGCGCAAGGAAGAGAGCAACGGTTGCTACTATCTCTTCTTAATACTTGTCAAATATATAGTGGTGCTAGCAAGTTGTGGTAGTACTATCTCGGCCGTTTATTATTTCCTGGTAGATGTACTACTGCTTCACGGATTTATTTTAAAGGGGAATGCCAGCTTGTGATTGAAAGACGAACAGAGCTAATCTAGCCATCTAGGTACTAAGCTCTCTAGCCAATTGGTTGTCAGCCAATGAGTGGTGCCTTCTTCGCTTGGGCTGATCCGGACGCATTGAATTTCTCTCATGATCCCTCTCTCTCCCTTAACTCACTGAACTGTTTTTTCTTTCTCCCATTGATTGTTAATTTGCTGATAGTCCTTTGCTTCTCTGTTAGTGAGCTGAGCACTATTAATTATTTGTTTTGGCGTGAGCAAAGTATAGTGCATTAGTGATGTCCTGAAGAAAGGCACATGGTCATCAAAATTGAATAGCGCATTATTTGGTATTTTTATGACATTTATACTTCACAAATGTGAAATCTAAGAAATACTTCCAAAACAATAAAAATCTAAAAGTGGTGATTTGTATCGCGGGCACCATAGAGCTTTAGGGGCAAGAGGCCTTTATAGGAACATGAGTAACAAATAGGCATCACAATATCCATCTGCAAACATTTTTGTGAGAAACTTCACCCTTTATTAACATTCAATATTCATCAGGATACATATTATATTGGGCTTAGAACCTAGCCACACATGGCGCCCGGTAAGAAGACAACTCGCCGCTTTGGCAGGCATATGAGCCTCTCCATTATGCTGACGTCCTTCATGAGTGAAACACGTCTCGGAACATGTTCCTTTGGTATTTGATCTCTCGCAGAGTTGTGACATATCGACAAGGCGGTCCAGAATCAATGTTTCTCACCACTTCGATGCAGTCCGATGCGACACAGATGGAATCCGAGTGAGGACCCAAGGCTAGAGCGAGTGCTTCATTGCACGCCCGTGCTTCAAGGGGTGTCGGGTCAACTAGCTCCTCCACCATAACGGAGGCGCTCATATACTAGCCATTCTTGTCCCGATAAATCACCGCCGCTGCTCCCTTTAATCCATCTCGAGACAAGCCACCGTCCCGACAAACCACCAAAAACCGTTGCTCAAGTCTCCACACACGGAAATGTGTTTTCCCTGACATCTCATATTCCCAAACCAGTAGCAGATTTATCGTAACTACACTTCACTTCCTTCTTCTCCTCAATTTCTTTCGTTTTCTGTACGAGTGTAGCCCGTACTACAGTACTAGTCTTGAAGTGTTGTTTATTAACCTTGCCCCTCGTACAGCTTATTGTCTCTTTCTCTTCGGTTGCGTACGGATTTGCATGTTGCTCCCAGTATTGACAAACCAACAAGGCGCGCACGAGAGAGAGAGAGAGAGAGAGATGATTGCTACTATCTCTTCTTGATACTTGTCAAATATATAATGGTGCTAGCAAACTCCTATAGTAATATCGTGGCCGCTTATTATTGCAGGGTAGGTAACAATGTACCACTGATTTATTTTGAAGGGGAATGCCAGCTTGTAATCAAAAGGACGGACAAAGCTAATCTACTAAAGTTACTAACCTCTCTAGCCAATTGGTTATCAGCCGATGAGAGATGCCTTCTTCTTTGGCTCATCCGGACGCATCAAATTTTCTGATGTTGTCTCTCTCCCTAAATTCAGTAAACTGTTTTTCTTTCTCCCTATTGATTGTTAATTTGCGGATATATCCATTGCTTCTGTGTGAGTGGGCTGAGCACTATTGTTTGTTTTGGCGTGAGCAACGTATGGTGATGTCCAGAAGAAAGACACATGGTCATCAAATTTTAATAGGGCATTATTCGGTATTTTTACAACATTTATTCTTGAAAAATGTGAAATCTAAGAAACAATGCCAAAACAATATAATCTAAAATTGATGATTTGTATCGTTGGCATGATAGAGCTTTAGGGTAACCATAGTAACAAATAGGCATCGTAGTATTCATCTGCAAACATAATACCAAGCTACGATATGAGTAACAGAGACTTCTAGTTGTAGCATTTATCAAAAATCATACAACTCCATGATTTGACCAATCGAGATTCCATATAACTTACTCCGGTGATATATGAGTAATCCACAATTCTAGCAATCATTATTCTTAGAAGCATCACTAAAAGGCAGTGTCTGTGGTAACAGTAAAATGGCAGTGGAATGAGACACACTTTGAATCTACATGACGCGATGTCTACAATAATAATAGTAAAAAGTAGGGGAAGTAACAAAACTTGGAAGCTACAACACTTTGAATCATGCGCACAAGTCCGGTTGAACTCAAGCTAAGAAAAACAAAGGAATACAAAAAAGTAGTACATGATTGCAGAGTGTTGTATAGGTGAGAGACGTCCAGTTCACAGGAAGTCGTTCAGAGAGGTGAGTAACTACAAATAGAACAAAGGTGGCAACAGGGAACGAGGGTCGCTTGGTGGATCGGAACGCTTACACCTTGGTTAACCTCGTGTTCTCCTCTGTTCCCAAACAACCAGGGGATGTAATTCCTGCTTTGTTGAGTTAACTAGTAGAGAACTGGGTTGTTATCATTTGGAAAGTGTGGAACGAGTTTTGCATAATTTCATCTTCAATGCAATTCCAGTTTCGGTTTCATTTGGACCACATAAATGTATGTTTTTTTAATTTTCACATAAACATATCTAACATTTAACAATCTGCATTCAAGAAGACCTGAAAGATCAATCCCCACCACCATCTCCGACAAAAGTAATCTTGATATTGCACAATTTCATCTTCAATGCAAATTCCAGTTTCATTTGAACCACATAAAAATAATTAACTGCATTCAGAAAGGTTCTCAAAGATAATGCTCACCCCCATCTGCTAACTAGTTCACCACCATCTGCTAGCCAATGGATGACTGTGTGCCAGTTGATGTGGTCGACACGCCTGGTTGACGGCAAGCTCAGCACGAGTGCGACACTTTCAGGCGATGGTGGGATCTGCAGCACAAAGGGATGGTGCAGCGGTCGACAACAGCGCCATGGTTTGTCGTGGCAGCGTGCTCTGCGACGCACGCGGTCTCTCCGGTTCGACGCGACACAAAACGTCGAAGGTCAGCTCTGAATAACCAGCAACCAGAGCCCATTGCTCAAGTCTCCCCACACACAAATATTTCTTCCCTGGCGTCTCCTATTCCCGAACTTAGCGGATTTATTGTAACTACACCTCACTAGCTCTTTCTCCTCCATTTCTTCTGTTTGCTGCACCACAGTACTAGTCTCAAAGTGTTGTTATTGAGTTTCCCCCTCGTACAACTTATTCTCTTTTGCTCTTTGGTGCCGCACAAATTTGCATGTTGCTTTCAGTATAGTCAAGCCAATAGGGCGCATGGAAGAGAGCGATAATGGCTATTTCCTCTTGATACTTGTCAAATATACAATGATGCTTGAGGGAGTCCTGGATTAGGGGGTATTAGGACAGCCGGACTATATACTTTGGCCGGACTATTGGACTATGAAGACACAAGATTTAAGACTTTGTCCCGTGTCCGGATGGGACTCTCCTTTGCGTGGAAGGCAAGCTTGGCGATTCGGATATATAGATCTCCTTCTCTGTAACCGACTCTGTGTAACCCTAGCCCCCTCCGGTGTCTATATAAACCGGAGGATTTAGTCCGTAGGACAAGAAGAACAATCATAATCATAGGCTAGCTTCTAGGGTTAGCCTCTACGATCTCGTGGTAGATCAACTCTTGTAATACTCATATCATCAAGATCAATCAAGCAGGAAGTAGGGTATCACCTTCCTCGAGAGGGCCCTAACCTGGGTAAACATCGTGTCCCCAGCCTCCTGTTACCATTAGCCTTAGACGCACAGTTCAGGACCCCCTACCCGAGATCCACCGGTTTTGACACCGACATTGGTGCTTTCATTGAGAGTTCCACTGTGTCGTCACGATAAGGCTTGATGGCTCCTTCAATCGTCAACAACGCTACGGTCCAGGGTGAGGTTTTCCTCCCCGGGCAGATCTTCGTATTCGGCGGCTTCGCACTGCGGGCCAACTCGCTTGCCATCTAGAGCAGATCGACAGCTACGCCCCTAGCCATCAGGTCAGATTTGAAAACTTGAACTACACGGCTGATATTCGCGGAGACTTGATCTTCGACGGATTCGAGCCTGTGTCAGGAGCGGCGAACAGTCACGACGTGCATGACTTAGATCTACCCTCGGACGGTATTCGGACTATCGCACCTGCAGCTGCCCCGACCTTTAATCTGGAGCAGATCGTGCCATCCGAGGATGGGTGGATGGACCCCGCCACGGAGACCGCACATTCATCGGCGATGGAGCCAAACACAGACTCCACCTCTCAGGAAATCTGTGTCACCGGACACCCGGACTTGTCTCCAGACTTAGGTTCCGGACCGCGTGCATCCGTGCCCATCGAATCTGATTGGGCACCGATCATGGAGTTTGCCTCCGCGGATATCTTTCAAAACTCACCCTTTGTGACGTGCTAAATTCATTGAGCTCTCTCTCTTTATCAGGAGACTCTTGGCCGAATTATGTCCGGCTCGAGTGGGATCCAGATGACGAGGAATTTCGCTGCCCACCCACCACCCACTTAATAGCCACTTCCGATGACTTAACCGACACGCTGGACTTCGACTTCGAAGACATCGATGGTATGGACGTCGATGCTGGAGATGATCAGGAACCACCACCCACGGGGCGCTAGACAGCCACCTCATCATATGATATATACATGGTGGACATACCCAAGGAGAACAACGGCGACAAAAAGGACGCCACAGAGGATAATCCCCCCGGGCAGAAACCAAAGAGACGGTGCAGGCGCCGCTCTAAATCCAGCCTCAGTAAAAATAGCGATCATGGCGCAAGAAAAATTGACACCCCGGTCGACTCCAAAGGAAGCGACGACCCCATGGACCCATCAATGGAGCAGGATGAGCCAGGGCATGCCGAATATAATCCGGAGCATACGCCCGATCACGACGAACCCGAGGGTAAAACTAATCAACCTGCCTCCGGAGAGGAGGACAGTCCGGACGATGATGCATTCATCCCAGAAAAACACTTGGAACAAGAGAACCTCCACAGAAGGCTTATGGCCACCGCGAGGAGCCTGAAGAAGTAGAAGCAAAGGCTTAAGGCCGCGCAGGATACGCTCAACCGCAGATGGAACAAAGTGCTAGACAGTGAAGAAAAATATGGCGACGATCGCCACACAAAGAGCTACCCAAAGCGCAAGCTACTGCCCGAATTCGACGACGAAGCCATAGAGCCCATCCCGCCGAAGAATAATACGGCCGATCAGCCAGACCGACCACCTCGTGGCCGCGATAGAGCAGCTATTGACGCCGCACACAAGCCAGCACACGATTTACGTGAGCTCCTGGACAAAAAGGCTGGTGCGACCAGGTCCATCCATGGATCTAGAGGACGTGCTCTGGCGCAAGATCATAGCCACCAAAACGAACATATTGATCGAATTCGAGTTTGGGATCAACCCCGAACACAACAAACCTCAACAGCATGCCACGACACATCCAATTACAGGGGTGCCGCACACCCCCTATGCTTCACTAATGAAGTGCTGGATCATGAATTTCCACAGGGATTCAAACCCGTAAATATAGAGGCATACGACGAAACGACAGACCCTGGGGTCTGGATTGAGGACTTTATCCATCATATCCACATGGCTCACGGAGATGATCTCCACGCCATTAAATATCTGCCCCTCAAGTTGAAAGGACCAGCTCGACACTGGTTGAAAAGCCTCCCCAAAAACTCAATTGGAAGTTGGGAGTAACTTGAGGATGCTTTCAGGGTCAATTTTCAAGGGACCTATGTCTGACCTCCGGATGCAGATTATTTAAGTCACATAATACAACAACCCGGAGAGTCAGCCCGTAAGCTTTGGAACAGATTTCTTACTAAGAAGAATCAAATTATTGATTGTCCGGATGCCAGACACCTCGGCCAAGAAAAGCCGAGGACAATGGCGGCCCTAATAAGCCTTATGACCCGCTTTTGAGCGGGTGAGGACAGCTGGTTGGCCCGTAGAGGCACTAGCGACCCAGGCACATCCAAAATTAGGGATGGCAACGGGAAGCCACGACGCAACAAAAATAAGTGTCGAAACAAGGAAGAGAGTCCGGACAACACGGCGGTCAATGCCGAATTCAGGGGCTCTTGACCCGGTCAACGGAAAAAGCCATTTAAAGGCAGAGGGGATGGACCGTCTAGCCTAAATAAGGTTCTAGACAGATTATGTCAAATTCATGGCACCCCCAGAAAACCTGCAAACCACACCCACAGAGAATGTTGGGTCTTCAAGCAGGCCGGCAAGCTAAACGCCGAACACAAAGGAAGGGAGACGCCAAGCGAAGACAAGGATGAGCCTCGCCAGCCGAACACTGGGGGACAGAAAAAATTCCCACCAGAAGTCAAAACAGTGAATATGATCTATGCAACTCATATACCGAAGAGAAGGCGCAAACGCGCACTCAGAGACATATACGTTGTAGAGTCCGTCGCCCCCAAATTCAACCCTTGGTCGGCTTGTCCGATCACTTTTGATCGCAGGTATCATACGACTAGTATCCGGCACGGAGGATCGGCTGCCTTGGTGCTCGACCTAATAATTGATGAATACCACCTCACTTGAGTCCTTATTGACGGTGGCAGTAGTCTTAATCTGATATATCAGGACACTGTCCGCAAGATGGGGATAGACCCGTCAAGAATCAGCCGAAGTAACACTACCTTTAAAGGAGTAATACCAGGCGTTGAGGCCCGCTGCACGAGCTCCCTCGTATTAGAGGTTATATTCGGTTCTCCCGACAACTTCAAAAGCGAATAATTAATCTTCGGCATCGCTCCATTCTGAAGCGGCTATCACGCACTACTCGGAAGAGCGGCCTTTGCTTGCTTTAACGCAGTACCGCACTACGCCTACCTTAAACTCAAGATGCCCGGTCCACGCGGCGTCCTCATAGTTAGCGGAAACACAGAGCGTTCCTTACGTGCGGAAGAATATGTGGCGGCTCTAGCAGCCGAACACTAAGTGGCCTCTTAAACCAGAATACATGATCGGTCGTCAAGACCGCGGACACGGTTAGACGACTCTGGCGCACCGCCGGTGGTAATAGCACAGATAAACCTAAGCTGGGATCTATAGATATACCCCCATAGGCGGTGCTAGGGGCTGCGAACATGTATCAAAGCCCACAGTTCGGCTTGACCCTATTAATATAATAATATATTGTGTTTTCATGATTCATTGAGAATAACCAACTTCTTGCACGATTACCCTAGACTCTTTTACCTAAGTTTTCCTTTTTTACAGATGACCATCGTGCTACACCCTTCCAGGATACGGAGAACGGAGACAAAGGCACAGCCGTGCAGCATGGCCCCGCTCAAAGGTTTCTCTTTAGATTAAGCCCCTGTGTAAACCTTCTTTAATGTCTCTTGTTGTTTGATATCCCCTGGGTACTCAATACACCCACGAGGGATACTGGCGTTATTGGCATTTTGTCACGTCAGATTAATGCGCATACCTAGTAATTCGGGGTTCATTATCGAGGGCGTTACTCAGCCCAGTATATGTAAAGTCCGAATACCTTCGGGAGTGTTCGGCGTCGCGAGTTTGGCCTTATATGCATCAGCTCCGAATCATGTCTTTGGTAAAATGTTGGGTTTGCCCGGCTCCTGGGTTTGCTACCTTACGTTCCGTTTTATCGGCTAAGGCGGCCAAAGGAGAACTATTACGATTGTGCCCTAGTTATTCCAGACGAGCACCTCAGTAGAGAAAGCCAAAAACTGATTGTCATGATACAGCGAGAGACTGGTCAACCACTCGATGACTCAGCGGAATCTTCAGGATTCCTCCGCATTAATGAAGGACTGGTTTCCCGGTCATGTATGTACGCACACCGAATTCAGATGAACTCGGAAGTACCAGGGGCTATATAATAGCCCCACTGTCAAACTCCTATGGCTAAGTGAAAGTGTTAAAGCAATATAGTCTGATTGCCTGATGCACGATCACCTCCTTAATGGACCAAGACGTTGGATCAAGTGTGATTACGTGCCTTTTTCGAACACCCCCGCATTGTATGCGTGGGGGCTGAAGTCGACGACTGCAAACTTTCAGGTTATATACATACATAAACGGCCGCACAGGAGGCACTACAATACTTTCGGGCAAAAGTATAAATACAACCTTTATAATCAAAATCACATTGTTTTTACAATTGAGATATATGTCACTCGAACATGATACTGTTCGAGCACTGAGCCTCTATTAAACGGGCGCCTTCGAGGACTTGCTCAAAATAGTGCTCGGCCGGGTCCTGGCCTCCCGCCGGACCCCAAGTTGCAATACCGGTGGCCTCCATATCCGCCCAATATGTTTTAACATGGGCAAGAGCCATCCACGCACCCTCTATGCATGCCGACCTCTTCACAGCGTCGATACGCGACACAGCGCCAAGGAATTGTTGCACTAAACCAAAATAACTATCCAGCCTTGGTCCCCTCAGCCATAGATGGTCTACGACAGACCTCATGGCAAGTTCGGACAACCTATGGAGCTCGGCCCATGCGGCCATCCTTTCATTCAACGGCAGCGGACGGGTCAGGGAACTAAACTGCGACCAGAATAACCTTTCTACCTCATGATCTTTTCGATCTTTGAAAGACTCAGTCGCATCAACAGTACTTTTTACCAGGTCCGCATACGCGTCCGCAGCACTCCATAACTAATCCAGAGGAGCATACTTTGGATCTCCGAATTTCATCCGCAACAAAAAGGGCTTCCCAGCCGTGATATCTCCGGCTTGTCGAAGCTCCTCCCGTGCATCTCTAATTTCAGAGCGCGTTTCCTTGGCTACACCAAGGCCTTCTTCAGGTCAGCTGCTTTCGCTTGGCTCTCCTTTTCAAGGAGCTCATATCGGTCAGCGGCATCTCTCAGCTCAACAGCCATCTTGGCTAGTGTATCTTCGCTCCGGCGATGAGCAGCCTGTTCGGCTCTTAACTCTTCGGCCGCCTTTAGGGCAGCCGCATCACTTATCCAGGCTTGTTCCTTGGCTAGGGCAAGTTCCGCCTGAAGAGCCTCCATGGCAGCAGCTCCATTTGTAGCCACATCATATTATAGATACTAGCATCATGCTCCTCTTAAATATTAGCTAACAAAAAAAGATAAGCAGCACATACCCTATGCCTCGTCAAGCCGCTTGTTCACAGCGCGATGTCAGCATCCGCCACATCAAGTTGTCGCCTTAGTTCGGTGAACTCAGCAGTCCGGTCAACCGCCGGACACTTAGCCGTCTGCACATAACGCAGCGCGATCATTACTTGGGAGTATCATCCTCCGTTTGCCGCCTCGGGCTGGCAACTAGAGTCTCAGGGGCTACTATCTACATAGAGCACACCTAGCGTGTGCGGTACAGCTGAAAGTTTACATATTTCTTTGTGTACCTCAAAGCCTTTGAGCAGGCTTGTAAAAGCTTCATTTAACCCGCTTTTGGTGGATGAAATTCTCTCAAACACCATACTCATTAAAGCACGGTGCGCCTCAGATATAGTCGCTCACTCTAGAAGGCCCGTCAGTGTGTCCGGCTCGGTGCCGAACAATCCCAGACTCTTCTTGTTGCTCTCCCTGGGAGCCGAATACTCAGGGCTTCGGGAGGCCGAAGCATTAAATTCTGGCCTTAGTGGATCAGGAGAGATCCTCCATGACGACACCTCAGGGTCGATCGCCCCATGGGGCGGAGAGGCAGGTGGAGTTTCACTCTCCATCATCTCTGGAAGAAGATCCCCCGAAGACCAACTCTGTTGAGAAGGGCTACGAGCCGGACTGCAAGAGATAGATCTCGGTTATTATTCTCAAAGATAATGCAGGACATGTTTTATCACAGTCCTTTTTTACTTACAGCTCGATGGAGGGTTGGCCCGTTTGTGGGTGCTGTGCGGTGAGGACGCCCTCTGGGGCAGGACTCCCTGGCAAGGGTTTCTTCCCTTGTATTGGCACCTCCGTTTCCAAGTGTTCGGAGGCGGCCCTTTTCTTCCTGCGGGGGGAGGGAACGTTAGATTCACCTCCCCGATTATCCTCCTTCATGGAGACATTAATCCCCCCGTTTTGGATGTACAATGTATGAAGCTCGTTTTCGGCTTCTCTACTCTTCCCTTCATTGTGACGCCCTCGATTCAATCTACACTAATCATGCACGCAAATGTGTACGATCAAGATCAAGGACTCACGGGAAGATATCACAACACAACTCTATACACAAATTAAAATAATACAATCTTTATATTACAAGCCAGGGGCCTGGAGGGATCAAATACATAAGCTCGATTATACAAGAGTCAGCGGAAGCAACAATATCTGAGTACAAACATGAGTTAGACAAGTTTGCCTTAAGAAGGCTAGCACAAAAGCAGCAGCGATCGAAAAGGCAATGCCTCCTGCCTGGGAGCCTCCTAACTACTCCTGGCCGTCGGCGGCCTCCACGTAGTAGTAGGTACCCTCGGGGTAGTAGTAGTCGTTGGTGGTGTCGTCTGGATCCTGGGCTCCACCATCTGGTTGCGACAACCAGAAAGAAGAAAGAATGGGGAAAAGGGGAAACAAAGCAACCGTGAGTACTCATCCAAAGTACTCGCAAGCAAGGATCTACACTACATATGCAACATTATCAAAGGAAGGCTATATATGTGGACTGGGCTACAGAAATGCCAGAATAGAGAGAAGGCCTAGTCCTATCGAAGACTAGCATCTTCTGGAAACCACCATCTTGCAGCAACAGGAGGGAGTAGAGTAGCATAAAGTAAAGTAGTAGCGTTATCAAGCTCGGCCAGAGATCCTTTCTCGACTCCCTGCGAGAAAGCAATCCCAGAGCCATACTATCCAGTTATCATCACAATCCATTTCTCATCACCATCCAATTCTCATCACAAGTATCCAGTTCTAGTTGTATCGATCGGGATACAACTCCAAGTGTCCGTTACCGTAGGACAGGCTATGCATAGATTAGTTCTTCCCTGCAGGGGTGCACCAACTTACCCACCACGCTTGATTAACTCCGGCCGGACACACTTTCCTGGGTCATGCCCGGCCTCGGCCAAACAATACGCCGCAACCCGACCTAGACTTAACAGAGAGGTCAGCACGCCGGACTAAACCTATGCCCCCAGGGGTCATGGGCCATCTCCCCGGAAACTCCTACACGTTGCGTACGCGGCCGGTGAGCAGACCTAGCCTCCCTTATACAAGAGAAGGCGTAACCAGTCCAACCCGGCGCGCGCCGCTCAGTCGCGGATGTCTATTAAGCTTCGGCTGATGCATACGACGCAGAACACCCATACTATGCCCACGTGATGGTTAGTGCTATCTGGCCAGAGGCCCCTAGGATCAAATATCCAAATCGTAGTGGATTGGGAACGCGCGGTAACAAGCAGAGACTCACGAAAGATGTGACCCCGTTGCCCCGTCTCGAGGACTTGCGGCAAGGGCTAAGAATGCCCGGCCACGCCTCGTAATTATCTCACGGGCACCTTCCAGGTTAACCCGACTCCTCATCACTCGCAATTATGCTCGCGCGGGCACCCCTCAGGGTCGACCCGTCTTTAGTAACATGGTTCAGTGTAAAGTCATAGTAACCATAGTAACCGTGTGTCCAAACATCAAGGGGAAACCCGAGGAATCACCCCCGGTGAATTTCACTCTATGTAATCATCAAGGTGAACGTAAGAGGAATCACCCCCGAGGTTCACACTTGAGGGGTTGCACGACAGAGTCGTATCGGAAGTGGTTAAGGCGGAATCACCCTCGATGACCACGACCGAATAGCTACACTACAGGGTTAACATCAGAAGTGCTGTAGAGGTCTCACCCTCGGCACTCGATAGTAACCCAGCAGTGTCGAGCAACTAAGGGGAAAGTGATGTGCGGTGCCGGGGCCTGGTCTTCGATCCCGTTGATCGGGTCTTCTGATAATCCAGCGGGGCAATCGGGACAAAGTGGGGGTCACTGATGGATCACTAACCAACCTATACTAAGCAGTTTAGGATAAGCAGGTAAGGTACAACAGTAGATACAAAAGCAGGCTATGCATCAGAATAGGAGCAAACAATAACAGTAGCAAAATCTAATGCAAGCATGAGAGAATGGAATGGGCGATATTGGGATGATCAAAGGGGGGGCTTGCCTGGTTGCTCTGGCAAGGAGGGTTGTCGTCGACGTAGTCGATCCCAGGGGCATCGGCATCGGTCTTGGGGTCTACCGGAGAGAAGAGGGGGAAGAAACAGTAAATATAAAGCAAACATAGCATTACAAAGCATGACGTGGCAATATGTTGTGCCAGGTGTGACCTAACGTATGGCTACATGATATAGGTGAAGGGGGAATTCAACCGGGAATGTATTCCCGGTTCCGGGCCTGTGTCAAACAGATGACATGAGGGGGAATGTTCCATGTTCAGATAGTTAGAGGCTTTTGACAGGTAAACGGACCGCATATTTGGATTCGTCTCGTTTTTCTGGGCATTTTCCATATATAAACTTTTACGATCCGAGCTACGGTTTAAAAGTTACGGATTTTCAAAGTTTAAACCAATTTCTGAATTATTTTAAAAGCAGAAAAGGTTTATTGCGTCAGCAGTGACGTCAACACTGCGTCAGCTGCTGACCAGTCAAACTGACAGGTGGGACCCACCTGTCGGCCTCTCTGTCTAACAGAGGCTTAACTAAACTAACAGGGTTAGTTAGGGGGCGTGGGCCCCAGCAGTCAGTGACTAGTTAGTACTAACTAACTAACTAATTTAACTAACATTTTAATTAATCGTTTTTATTTAGAAAAATGTTTATTTAACAAAATAAGCGATGGGGCCCGCGTGTCAGGGACACTGTGTGCCCAATCAGCACAGTTGACCACGATCAACGTGGTCAACTGGGGCCAGGGGGCCCACGGGCAGTGACCCAGAGGCGGGGTCCAGGTGTGCCACGTCGGCGGCGTCGGGGTTTCGCCGCCGGCGACCAAAACAGTGGCGGGGCTCGCCGGACTTCACCGGGAATCGCGCACAGGGGGTCATTTGGCCCAGGACTTGGCGCGTTCGAACAAGGAGATGAAGCCGCGCCGCATGGTGTGGTCGGTTGGACGCGGGGTGACCGGAACTGCGTCGGCGACGAGTGGAGGCGGCGGTGGGGTTCGGGACCTCGTCGGGATCGGTGTTGCAGTGCGTGTTTTGGCAAACGAAGAAGCTGGGCGAGGTCTACGGCGCTCCAGGAGCTCGTCGGAGCTACTAGCTCGAGCGGAGGAGCTCGGTGGCGAGCCCTACGACGGCAATGGCGGACGGTGGAGCTCGGCTTGCGGGCGAGCTAGCTACGGTGGAGGCGGAGACGCGCGACGAGAGGGAAAAGGGGTCCAGAGCTCACCTTGGGGGCACACGGTGGCCCGTTGGGTGACTAGGAGCAGCAGTGGTGTGGATTCGGGGCGGCGGCGTTCGTCGGAGCCGAGGGCGAAGGCGAGGTCGTGGCGGTGCGGCGGGGCCGTCCCGGTCCGTGCGGCTTGGCGGGGCGGATGTGGAGGTCGAGGCAGCGCCTGGGGGCACGTCGGAGAGGGCCGGGGACAGCGGTGGCCGCGGGATCAACCGACGCACGGCGACGGTGGCGCTCGGGAGGAGTGAGCGCGTGAGGGAGAGGGGAAAGGTGGATCTGGGGAGTGAGGGAGAGAGCGGAGAGGGCGAGCAGGGGAGTGGGTGGAG
>NC_041391.1:165772809-165787861 GCF_002162155.2 Triticum dicoccoides | reverse complement strand
TCGAGGAGACGGAGGGGGGGCGCTCTTATCCACCCGCGGCGTTGCCGGCGAGGTGGTCGGGCGGCGACGAGCCCCTGTAGCGGTGCGCACCGGGGGAACAGGAGGAGGGCGCGGTACGGGGAGCTGGGCCGGCATGCTGTGGTGGGCCGAGGCCCGTGGGAAGGGGGCGCGGTGGCCAGCTGGGCCAGTCGGCCTAGTTGAGGGGGGGGGGCTTTCCCTTTTTTTATCTTAAAGCTTTTTCTGGTTTTAGCTATTTCAAGCCATTTAGACATTTTGCAAAAAAATATCGGTTCACCACCAATATTACCAGAAGAATACTTTCCACATGATGAACATTTTAGTTTTCATGTTTGAGCATTTTGAATTTCACACAGAATTTGAATTTGAATTCAACTGGAATGTGAAAGAGCATGAGACAATAATGATCAGGCACATGTTTAGCAAAACAATTAACTTAACCCCAGGGGTTACTGTAGCATCATTACACCGGGGTGTTACAACTCTCCTCCTCTAAAAGAAATTCTCGTCCCGAGAATTAAGAGGTAGAAGGGAACAGGTCGGGGTATTCATCACGGAGGTTATCTTCGCGTTCCCAAGTGGCTTCATCTTTAGTATGATTCGACCATTGCACCTTGAGGAACTTGGTAACCTTCTGGCGGGTTCGATGTTCAGCTTCTTCAAGAATGCGGATAGGATGCTCCTTGTATGTGAGATCATCTTGAACTTCAATCAATTATGGATCCACTTCACGTTCCGGATCCTTGACGCATCGACGAAGTTGCGACACGTGGAAGACATCATGAACATGAGAGAACTGAGGTGGCAACTCCAGTTGATAAGCCACCAGTCCACGACGGGCGAGAATACGGAAGGGACCAATGTAGCGAGGAGCTAACTTGACCTTGACTCCGAACCGATGAGTGCCTCTCAAAGGAGTGACACGCAGATAAGCTTGTTCACCAGGTTGATAAGTTGAGCCCCAGTGTTTCCGGTCATAGTTGCTCTTCTGGCGGGACTGGGCCACCTTGAGATTATCCCGGACAATGCGAACCTGCTCTTCAGCTTGTTGAATAATGTCCGGACCAATGAGTGCTCGTTCCCAGTTTCTGACCAATTCAGAGGGGTTCGGCACTTCCGTACATAAAGCACTTCAAAGGGTGCCATCTACAAGCTGGCTTGATAGCTGTTGTTATAAGAGAACTCCGCATCAGGGAGAGATTCTTCCCACTTCTTGCCGAAAGAAATAACACAAGCTCGAAGCATGTCTTCAAGAATTTGATTGACTCGCTCGACTTGGCCTTGGGATTGGGGATGATAAGCAGTGCTCCAGGTAATGTGAGTTCCCATTGCCTCTTGGAAACTATCCCAGAACTTTGAAGTGAATAAACTGCCACGGTCTGAACTGATCTCCTTCGGAATGCCATGGAGTGACACAATTCTGGAGATATACAAGTTTGCTAATTGACTAGCAGTGATTGTCTCCTTGACTAGCAGAAAGTGAGCAACTTTCAAGAATTGGTCGATGACAACAAAGATAGCATCGTTACCTTTCTGAGACTTGGGAAGGCCTGTGACGAAATCCATTTGGATCTTATCCCACTTCCATTCAGGAATCGGAAGCGGTTGTAGAAGTCCAGCCGGTTTCTGATGTTCTGCTTTGACGCGACGGCAAACGTCACATTCTTCGATATATCGAGCAATGTCTTGCTTCATTTTAGACCACCAGTACTTCTGACGGATGTCTAGATACATCTTGGTACTTCCCGGATGAATAGATAGAGGGGTGTCATGCGCTTCTTTCATCACCTTCTCTGTCATAAGCTCGAACCGGGGTACTACAATGCGATCTCTGAAGTATAAGGTTCCATCTTCACCAAGTGAGAAATCTCTGGATTTCTCTAAGGCAAGATCCTTTTTCATCAAATCAACGTGAGCATCTTTGGCTTGAGCAGACTTAATTTCTTTCAGAAGAGTTGGTTCCAGGACAAGGTTATTCAGAGAACCCTGTGGAACTAGTTGAAGGTTTAGCTTGCATAGCTCTTCATAAAGGCGGGGTTGAGCTTTGTAGACCATGTGATTATTGCAATAAGACTTGCGGCTCAGGGCATCGGCCATTACATTAGCCTTACCAGGGGTATAAGATATACCGCAGTTGTAGTCCGCAATAGCTTCCATCCATCGCTGCTGATGGAGGTTCAGATCTGGCTGGGTAAACAGGTACTTCAGACTCTGATGATCAGTGAAGATCTCACAACGATTACCGAGAAGGTACTGTCGCCATAGCTTCAATGCAAAGATAACTGCTGCAAGCTCAAGGTCATGAACCGGGTAGTTTTCCTCGTGAGGACGCACTTGACGGGAAGCATAAGCAATCACCCTGCGCTCTTGCACTAGAACACAGCCTAATCCTTGACGTGAAGCGTCACAATAGATGACGAAGTCCTTGCGAGAATCAGGAGGAGCAAGCACTGGGGCAGAAGTCAGCTTGTCCTTGAGTGCCTGGAAACTTTCCTGACATTTGTCATTCCAGTCAAACTTAACACCTTTGTGAAGCAGATTAGTCAGTGGCTTGGCGATCTTGGAGAAGTTCTCGACAAAGCGGCGACAGTAGCTGGCTAGGCCGAGAAAGCTTCTGACTTGCTTGACAGTCTTAGGAGGGGTCCAGTCAAGAATAGCCTAAACGCGCTCTGGGTTGATGGCAATACCATCCTTGGAGATAACATGACCAAGGTAGGTGACTTCGGGTAACCAGAATTCACACTTGGAATACTTGGCATAAAGTTGATGCTCTCGAAGCTTCTCCAGAACAAGATGAAGATGTTCAGCATGTTCTTCTTTATTCTTTGAATATACCAGTATATCATCCAGATAGACTACGACGAACTTGTCGAGGTAATCCATGAATATATAGTTCATCAGACGAGAGAATGTAGCTAGAGCATTGGTTAAACTAAATGACATGACGGTGTACTCGTAAGAACCATAACGAGTGACGAAGGCAGTCTTTGGAATATCCTCTTCACGAACACGGATCTGGTGGTAACCCAACCTCAAGTCGAGTTTAGAGAATATCGATGAACCAGCAAGTTGATCATACAGATCATTGATCCGAGGAAGGGGATATTTGTTCTGAATTGTAGCTTGGTTGATAGGACGGTAATCTTGGACCAAACGGTTCGTTCCGTCCTTCTTCTTCACAAAGAGAGAAGGTGCTCCCCAAGCAGAGGAACTTGGACGAATGAAACCCTTTTGAAGAGATTTGTCGATTTCCTCCTTAAGCTCAAGGAGTTCATGAGGTGGCATCTTGTAGGGTCGTTTGGCGATAGGAACGGTGCCTGGTTTCAACTCGATGACGAACTCGACAGCCCGGGCAGAGGGCATTCCTGGAAGTTCATCTGGAAATACGTCTTGGAAGTCGCGAACAACTGGAATCTTTTCAATCCCCTCAAGAGGTGCTGCGTTCAACGCATTCAAAGCATAAAGTTGTGCTTCAGCGTCCTGAACAAGCTGAGCATGGTAGCTTACTATCTCATCGGAAGGATGTAGGAGGTGAACGACCTTGGTGGCGCAAACGATAGAGGCAGTATGCGCTTTCAACCATTCCATTCCCAAAATGAGGTCAATATTGGAAGACTCCAGAATAATGGGAGAAACAAGGAATTCCAACCCTTCAATCTCAATGGGAACGTCATGACCAATCATGGTAGTTTGACATCGGCCCGCAGGGGTGCGCATCACTATTGGAGTGTTCATGGGCTCGCATCGAATGTCGTGTGCGTATGCAAAATTTTCTGACATAAATGAATGTGATGCTCCTGAATCGAATAAAACAGAAGCCGGTACTGAATTAACGAGAAGAGTACCCATCACAGTAGCAGGCTGGTCTTGAGCTTCATTCAGATCAACATGATTAGCCTGACCACGATCATAAGGTCGGGCATTGCTATTGCGGGGCTGGTTGTTTCCACGGCCATTAGAAGGCAGAGCCAGCTGGTTCTTGTTTTGATTGCACTCTCTGGCACGGTGACCTGGACGACCACACCTAAAGCACAATTCATCATTGGGATTGGGAGTAGGAGCTTGGGGTGGTACCACTCGAAGAGGTTGCCTCTCCGATGGAGGAGATAGACGAGGTGCAACATAGGACTGTCTTGGTGCAGGTGCAGTTGGACGATACATGCTGTGGGGAATCCATATCCGACGCTTCTGCGCTGACGGGCCCGAAGATGGGAAAGCGTCACGGCTACGCCTGAGGAATCCCTGGTGTTCCTGAAGACCAGTCTCAACCTGAATAGCCTTGTTCACCAAGGTGGTGAAGTCGGCAAAGTCATGAACGAGCAGTCTAGCTTGACATCAGGGTGAAGTCCATCACGAAACTTTTCTTGCTTACGAGCATCAGTAGCAATGTCTTCTTCAGCGTAACGGGACAATTCTAAGAATTCCCGCTGATAAGCATCTACAGACTTGTTGCCTTGGGTGAGGTTACGGAACTCGCGCTTCTTCCTGTCCATGATTCCCTGAGGAATGAAGCGGGCACGGAAAGCGGCTTGGAAATCTGGCCAAGTGATGACCGTTCCAGCAGATAGGGTACGCCTGTGGCTGTCCCACCATTGAGCAGCGGGACCCTTGAGGAAGAAGGATGCGAAAGTGACATAGCTGGCAGGGGCAACACTAGCAGACTCCATTTCATACATGATGTCTCGGAGCCAGTCATCAGCATCAAGGGGCTGAGTTGAGCTGCGGTAGATTGTCGGGTTGAGGCCCATGAAGTCCTGCAGAGTAACTGGGGCTGGCTGCTGGATCATATTCGGACAAGGAAACTGAGCCATCATTCCTTCCATGAACTGGCGGTTCAGCTCAAACTGTTGCATCATTCCAGCAAAGAATTCGGGCGGTGGTGGATCGTTGGCACCACGGCCACGACCAGCGGGTCTAACCATCCTGCTAACATGTAACAGGGGGTAGTTCAGTATCGAGCATTTGCAAAGACAAAGGATCATTCATGATGAAACAGGCATAATGAAAGAGGTACGATGGATACCTCTTAGTAGTCAACATGACAGTGTGTGCACTATTCAAGATGCTATTCTAAGGAGTAACTATGGCTTATCCAACTTTGGGGTGAATGTGGTCACGGGATCCTAATGTTAGAGTTAGTAAATTCGTTTAACCCGAGTAGAAGAGAGTTCAGAGTCCCAGAGTATAGACAAGGAGTAAAAGATCCTAACACCACCCAATGGCGACGTGGGCCCGTAAGACACACAGCCATGTTAGTAAAAGTTTTTCAGTGACTAGACTCAACTTCGGCCAAGGAGTTGGAAAGGGGGCTACCTACAGGCAGTCAGCTCTGATACCAACTTGTGACGCCCTCGATTCAATCTACACTAATCATGCACGCAAATGTGTACGATCAAGATCAAGGACTCACGGGAAGATATCACAACACAACTCTATACACAAATTAAAATAATACAAGCTTTATATTACAAGCCAGGGGCCTAGAGGGCTCAAATACATAAGCTCGATTATACAAGAGTCAGCGGAAGCAACAATATCTGAGTACAAACATGAGTTAGACAAGTTTGCCTTAAGAAGGCTAGCACAAAAGCAGCAGCGATCGAAAAGGCAAGGCCTCCTGCCTGGGAGCCTCCTAACTACTCCTGGCCGTCGGCGGCCTCCACGTAGTAGTAGGTACCCTCGGGGTAGTAGTAGTCGTTGGTGGTGTCGTCTGGATCCTGGGCTCCACCATCTGGTTGCGACAACCAGAAAGAAGAAAGAATGGGGAAAAGGGGAAACAAAGCAACCGTGAGTACTCATCCAAAGTACTCGCAAGCAAGGATCTACACTACATATGCAACATTATCAAAGGAAGGCTATATATGTGGACTGGGCTACAGAAATGCCAGAATAGAGAGAAGGCCTAGTCCTATCAAAGACTAGCATCTTCTGGAAACCACCATCTTGCAGCAACAGGAGGGAGTAGAGTAGCATAAAGTAAAGTAGTAGCGTAATCAACCTCGGCCAGAGATCCTTTCTCGACTCCCTGCGAGAAAGCAATCCCAGAGCCATACTATCCAGTTATCATCACAATCCATTTCTCATCACCATCCAATTCTCATCACAAGTATCCAGTTCTAGTTGTATCGATCGGGATACAACTCCAAGTGTCCGTTACCGTAGGACAGGCTATGCATAGATTAGTTCTTCCCTGCAGGGGTGCACCAACTTACCCACCACGCTTGATTAACTCCGGCCGGAGACACTTTCCTGGGTCATGCCCGGCCTCGGCCAAACAATACGCCGCAACCCGACCTAGACTTAACAGAGAGGTCAGCACGCCGGACTAAACCTATGCCCCCAGGGGTCATGGGCCATCTCCCCGGAAACTCCTACACGTTGTGTACGCGGCCGGTGAGCAGACCTAGCCTCCCTTATACAAGAGAAGGCGTAACCAGTCCAACCCGGCGCGCGCCGCTCAGTCGCTGACGTCTATTAAGCTTCGGCTGATGCATACGATGCAGAACGCCCATACTATGCCCACGTGATGGTTAGTGCTATCAGGCCAGAGGCCCCTCGGATCAAATATCCAAATCGTAGTGGTTTCGGAACGCGCGGTAACAAGCAGAGACTCACGAAAGATGTGACCCCATTGCCCCGTCTCGAGGACTTGCGGCAAGGGCTAAGAATGCCCGGCCACGCCTCGTAATTATCTCACGGGCACCTTCTAGGTTAACCCGACTCCTCATCACTCGCAATTATGCTCGCGCGGGCACCCCTCAGGGTCGACCCGTCTTTAGTAACATGGTTCAGTGTAAAGTCATAGTAACCATAGTAACCGTGTGTCCAAACATCAAGGGGAAAACCCGAGGAATCACCCCCGGTGAATTTCACTCGATGTAATCATCAAGGTGAACGTAAGAGGAATCACCCTCGAGGTTCACACTTGAGGGGTTGCACGACAGAGTCGTATCGGAAGTGGTTAAGGCGGAATCACCCTCGATGACCACGACCGAATAGCTACACTACAGGGTTAACATCAGAAGTGTTGTAGTGGTATCACCCTCGGCACTCGATAGTAACCCAGCAGTGTCGAGCAACTAAGGGGAAAGTGATGTGCGGTGCCGGGGCCTGGTCTTTGATCCCGTTGATCGGGTCTTCTGATAATCCAGCGGGGCAATCGGGACAAAGTGGGGGTCACTGATGGATCACTAACCAACCTATACTAAGCAGTTTAGGATAAGCAGGTAAGGTACAACAGTAGATACAAAAGCAGGCTATGCATCAGAATAGGAGCAAACAATAACAGTAGCAAAATCTAATGCAAGCATGAGAGAATGGAATGGGCGATATCGGGATGATCAAAGGGGGGGCTTGCCTGGTTGCTCTGGCAAGGAGGGTTGTCGTCGACGTAGTCGATCACAGGGGCATCGGCATCGGTCTTGGGGTCTACCGGAGAGAAGAGGGGGAAGAAACATTAAATATAAAGCAAACATAGCATCACAAAGCATAACGTGGCAATATGTTGTGCCGGGTGTGACCTAACATATGGCTACATGATATAGGTGAAGGGGGGATTCAACCGGGAATGTATTCCCGGTTCCGGGCCTGTGTCAAACAGATGACATGAGGGGAATGTTCCATGTTCAGATAGTTAGAGGCTTCTGACAGGTAAACGGACCGCATATTTGGATTCGTCTCGTTTTTCTGGGCGTTTTTCATATATAAACTTTTACGATCCGAGCTACGGTTTAAAAGTTACGGATTTTCAAAGTTTAAACCAATTTCTGAATTGTTTTAAAAGCAGAAAAGGTTTATTGCGTCAGCAGTGATGTCAGCACTGCGTCAGCTCTGCTGACCAGTCAAACTGACAGGTGGGACCCACCTGTCAGCCTCTCTGTCTAACAGAGGCTTAACTAAACTAACAGGGTTAGTTAGGGGGCGTGGGCCCCAGCAGTCAGTGACTAGTTAGTACTAACTAACTAACTAATTTAACTAACGTTTTAATTAATCGTTGTTATTTAGAAAAACGTTTATTTAACAAAATAAGCGATGGGGCCCGCGTGTCAGGGACACTGTGTGCCCAGTCAGCACAGTTGACCACGGTCAACGTGGTCAACTGGGGCCAGGGGGCCCACGGGCAGTGACCCAGAGGCGGGGTCCAGGTGTGCCACGTCGGCGGCGTCGGGGTTTCGCCGCCGGCGACCAAAATAGTGGCGGGGCTCGCCGGACTTCGTCGGGAATCGCGCACAGGGGGTCATTTGGCCCGGGACTTGGCGCGTTCGAACAAGGAGACGAAGCCGCGCCGCATGGTGTGGTCGGTTGGACGCAGGGGTGACCAGAACTGCGTCGGCGACGAGTGGAGGCGGCGGTGGGGTTCGGGACCTCGTCGGGTTCGGCGTTGCAGTGCGTGTTTTGGCGAACGAAGAAGCTGGGCGAGGTCTACGGCGCTCCAGGAGCTCGTCGGAGCTACTAGCTCGAGCGGAGGAGCTCGGTGGCGAGCCCTACGATGGCAATGGCGGACGGCGGAGCTCGTCTTGCGGGCGAGCTAGCTACGGTGGAGGCGGAGACGCGCGAGGAGAGGGAAAAGGGGGCCGGAGCTCACCTTGGGGGCACACGGTGGCCCATTGGGTGACTAGGAGCAGCAGTGGTGTGGATTCGGGGCGGCGGCGTTCGTCAGAGCCGAGGGCGAAGGCGAGGTCGTGGCGGTGCGGCGGGGTCGTCCTGGTCCGTGCGGCTCGGCGGGGCGGATGTGGAGGTCGAGGCAGCGCCTGGGGGCACGTCGGAGAGGGCCGGGGACAGCGGTGGCCGCGGGATCAACCGACGCACGGCGATGGTGGCGCTCGGGAGGAGTGAGCGCGTGAGGGAGAGGGGAAAGGTGGATCTAGGGAGTGAGGGAGAGAGAGGAGAGGGCGAGCAGGGGAGTGGGTGGAGGTAGGTGGGGGAGGACTCGAGGAGACGGAGGGGGGACGCTCTTATCCACCCGCGGCGTTGCCGGCAAGGTGGTCGGGCGGCGACGAGCCCCTGTAGCGGTGCACACCGGGGGAACAGGAGGAGGGCGCGGTACGGGGAGCTGGGCCGGCTTGCTGTGGTGGGCCGAGGCCCATGGGAAGGGGGCGCGGTGGCCAGCTGGGCCAGTCGGCCCAGTTGAGGGGGGGGGCTTTCCCTTTTTTTATCTTAAAGCTTTTTCTGGTTTTAGCTATTTCAAGCCATTTAGACATTTTGCAAAAAATATCGGTTCACCACCAATATTACCAGAAGAATACTTTCCACATGATGAACATTTTAGTTTTCATGTTTGAGCATTTTGAATTTCACACAGAATTTGAATTTGAATTCAACTGGAATGTGAAAGAGCATGAGACAATAATGATCAGGCACATGTTTAGCAAAACAATTAACTTAACCCCAGGGGTTACTGTAGCATCATTACACCGGGGTGTTACATTCATCCTCCCCCGATGGCACTTGATTCAGTGCACGTTTAAGCATCCTGGTTAACGCAGGATTCGGGGAGCCTTCGGGAAGCGGGGCCGGACACCTGATCCTCTCCGCCTTGCTGAACCAATCCTGGTCGCGGACAGTTTTTAGAATAATGTTATAATATACATTAACAACATGTTTGGTTGCAGAGTTACTTACTTGGGTATCTGGACGATTGCAGTTCAAGCCCGCATCCTCGGTGGTGTCCGGACACTTTATTCGTGATCCGAAGAATAGCCGATACATCCCTTCGAGCGTCATGTCGAAGAAGTGCTGAATAGTTTGCGGTCCTTCTGGGTTGAACTCCCACATCCGGAGAGGTCGACGTTTGCACGTCAAGACCCGACGGACTAGCATTACCTGAATTATTTTGATGAGGCCGACATCCCTCTCAAGAAGATCCCGAATGCGGCTTTGCAATGTCGGTACATCATTTGCAGGCCCCCAGTCCAATCCCTCGTTGACCCATGACGCCAGTTGGGGCGGAGGGCCCGAGCGGAAGGCAGGGCGGCCGCCCACTTTGTGCCTCGGGGAGCTGTGATATAGAACCACCTCCATTGCCATAAATCGGACACCTCCGAGAAAGAACCTTGTGGCCATGGGGCATCGGCGCTTTTGCTTATTATAGCGCCTCCGCACTCCGTGTGCCGTCCATCGATCACCTTCGACTTTACATTGAAGTTCTTGAGCCATAGACCGAAGTGTGGGGTAATGTGGAGGAAGGCTTCGCACACGACGATAAACAACGAGATGTGAAGGATGGAATCCGGAGCTAGATCATGAAAATCTAGCCCGTAATAAAACATGAGCCCCCTCACAAAGAGATCAAGACTAAAGCCTAAGCCTCGGAGGAAGTGGGAAACGAATACAACGCTCTCGTTGGGTTCGGGAGTGGGGATGACCTGCCCTTGGGCAGGAAGCCTGTGCTGGATTTCTGAGGTCAGATACCTGGCCTCCCTGAGCTTCTCGATGTCCTCCTCTGTGACAGAGGAGGCTATCCACCGACCTTGAAGGTTGGGTCCGGACATGATTGAAGGTCCGAAGTGCTTAAGCCTGAGCTTTGGGTATTGGAACTCGAGGTGGGGGAAGGAGCAAGCGTGGGAAGAAAGGGACGGGCCTCGGTCCCTCTATAAAGGGGGTGAATATCAAGCATCCTCAGCGTGACCATTTGGGACTTGCCTAAAATTGAGGAGTCATACCAACAGGCGTAGTTGGGTTACCCACGCCCGTATTGATGAGAATCCCGCGATAAGGGGAACACGATCTCTGCTTCGACAAGACGTGCCAATAAAACCGCCTCGCGACACGCGTAGTGGCAGGCTGGGCAAAACGGTTAGTAGTGACCGGGCCATGGCATGATGTCATGCTAGGAAAAGCTGTCAGCAGATTGGATTTGTGGAATATTATGCTCTCTACGGTGGTATGTGGAATTTATTTTGCAGAGCCGGACACGATTCATGTGTTCGAAGTTTATTTTGGAGTATTCGGAGATGGAACCTGCCTTGCAATGCCGAAGACAATCTGCACGCCAGACTCATCTTCATTGAAGCCTGGTTCAGGGGCTACTGAGGGAGTCCTGGATTAGGGGGTATTCGGACAGCCGGACTATATACTTTGGCCGGACTGTTGGACTATGAAGACACAAGATTGAAGACTTCGTCCCGTGTCTGGATGGGACTCTCCTTTGCGTGGAAGGCAAGCTTGACGATTCGGATATGTAGATCTCCTTCTCTGTAACCGACTCTGTGTAACCCTAGCCCCCTCCGGTGTCTATATAAACCGGAGGGTTTAGTCCGTAGGACAAGAAGAACAATCATAATCATAGGCTAGCTTCTAGGGTTAGCCTCTACGGTCTCGTAGTAGATCAATCAAGCAAGAAGTAGGGTATTACCTCCATCGAGAGGGCTCGAACCTGGGTAAACATCGTGTCCCCAGCCTTCTGTTACCATTAGCCTTAGACGCACAGTTCAGGACCCCCTACCCGAGATCCGCCGGTTTTGACACCGACGGTGCTAGCAAGCTCTCATAGTATCATGCCTGCTTATTATTGCCTGGTAGGTAACAATGTACCACTGCTTCACTGATTTATTTTGAAGGGAAATGCTACTTGTGACCAAAAGGAAAGACAGAGCAAATCTGCTAATAAACTTACTAAAGTTACTAAGCTCTCTAGCCAATTTGTTTTCAGCTAATAAACTTACTAAAGTTACTAATTTCTCTCATGTTCTCTCTCTCCCTAAAATCACTAACTGTTTTTCTTTGTCCCTATTGATTGTTTGTTGGCCGATATGTCCTTTGCTTCTGTGTTAGTGGCCTGAGCACTATTGTTTGTTTTGGCATGAGCAAAGTACAGTGATGTCCAGAAGAAAGACACATATGAAATCTAAGAAACACTGCCAAAACAATAAATTCTACCAGTCGTGATTTGTACCACGGGCGTTGTAGAGCTTTAGGGTAACCATAGTAACAAATAGGCATCGTAGTATTCATCTTCCAGCATAATAGGCATCTTCCAAGCTATGATATGAGTAACGGAGACTTGTGATTGCAGTATTCATCAAAAATCATACAACTCCACGATTTGACCAATCAAGATTCCATATAACTTACCCCAGTAATATATGGATAATCCACAATACTAAGAATCATAGTCTCGGCAGCATCACTAGAAAGGCAGTGTCTATGATAACGGTAAAACTTTGAATCTATATGACGCGATGTTTACGATAATGCTTGTAACGAAAACTTGGAAGTTACAACGCTTTGACTCATGCGCACAAGTCCGGTTCAACCCAAGCTAAACCCTGCGTCAGGGCAGGTCAGTTGGCCGACACAATTGGGCCTATTCCCCGTCCGATATACAAGTTAGAAAAACAAAGGAACACAAAAAAAGTACAGGATTGCAGCGTGCTGTATTGCGTGAGAGATTTTCAGTTCACAGCAAGTCGTTGTTGAGAGATGTGAGTAACAGAAACAGAACAGAGGTGAGTAACACAAACAGAACGGAGGTAGCGAGCACTTAAGAAAAACAGAGGTGGCGACGGGGAACGAGGGTCGCTTGTGGATCGGAAGGCTTTGGCCTCGTGTTGTCCCCTGTTCCCAAACCACCATGGCTTGTAGTAAGTCCTGCTTTGTTAGGTGTAGTAGTGAACTGGGTTGTTATCATTTGGAAAGTGTGCGGAACGAGTTATTCGTAAATTCATCTTCAACCCAATTCCAGTTTCAGTTTCGTTTGAACCACATAAACACATTTAGCAATCTGCATTCAAGAAGTTCCCGAAAGATCAATGCTCACCAGTCACCATAATATCCGACAAAAGTAATCCTTGATATTGCTCAATTTCATCTTCAATGCACATTCCAGTTTCAGTTTCATTGAACCACATAAAAATATTTAACAAACTGCATTCAGGAAGATTCTGAAAGATCAATGCTCACCACCATCTGCTAACCAGTTCACCATTATTCAGGAAAACCCAAGAAGGGGAAATTTTCAACCTCCATCTCCTCGCCGGCGCCCCGGGCACTCGGCTCACTTCGCTGTGGCGAGATCCTTGTAGTACCTGATGGCCTCCCTGGTATCGTCGAACCCTGCGGCGGCGTCCAAGAATCGCATGACCTTCTCCAGCTCCTGGTCATTGGCGTCGTCGATGAAGGGCGCCACTGGGAGGGCGTTCTCTGGCTGCAGGGAGTAGGCGTTTGGGTTGTCGTCGACGATGATGGCGCAGTCCGGAGCCCGGCCAGTGGCCGACAGGTCCTTGACGAGCCTGCCGTCGCCGTCGTCTCGGCAGGCGCTGCGGTACAGGCGGTGCGCGATGAGCGCGCCCGTGGGGTCGAGGCGGTCGAGCACGAGGGAGGCGTACTGCTCCAGCCCCGCGGTGAAGATGACGACCTCGAAGGCCTCCGCCGCCGCGCGGAGGAAGTCGTCGACGCCCGGGCGCTTGCAGACGTAGAAGGTGACCGCCTTGCCGCAGATGACCGGCCGCACGGTGAAGTCGTAGCGCGCCGGCGCCGGGTCGGTCTGGGAGTGGATGAGCGTCTCATCCAGGTCCAGAAAAAGAGTCTTCTTTTCCGGGTCCGACGGCGGCGGGAGCGCGGCGGCGTGGACCCTGCCGGGCCGCTGAGCGCGGGGGGAGAAGTGCGGCGTGGGCGGGGGCGAGGAGGAGCGGAGGCGCTGGAACCCCGCGGTCGCAGCCCTGCGCTTGGATGGGGAGCTGAGGACGGCGAGGCGGGCGAAGACCTTGATGAGGCGGCGGCGGCAGAAGCGCACGGAGCGGCCGAAGGAGGAGGCCACGGCTGCGGGGGCGGCCGCGAGGGACTTGAGCGGGGACGCCCTCCGCTTCGTGGAGGACGGGCGGCGACCCCCACGAAGGGCCTGGCGGCGCCTCGCCGCCGGGGACGGCGGCTTCGCGGGGCTGCCGGTGCCGGTGCCGGGCCTGGTCGCCGGCGCCTTCGTGGGCGTCCTCGACACCATCGCGGGATGTACTGCTGCTGCTTCGCCGCGTGTACTGGACTTCTCAGATTCTCGAGTACTGGGAGACGAAGAGGATGAGGGGGGAGTGTGGGATGCGGGATGCGACGTGGGGCGGGGTGAATTTGAGTTCTTCTCGAGGGAGATTTTGCAACGGTCGGAAAGGGGGGAGACGAAATGGAAATCGTGTGCGGTTTGAATAAAGAAATGGCAACGGTCGATTCGGACCCGCTGCAAACGCGTGTTGTATAAACGGCAGGCCAGCTGGACTTCCCAACTCCTATTCGGCGCTTGTGGCGCCGTTTAATGGCTTATGCGTACACGGCGCGCATAAGCCCACGAACAAAAGGGCCGGCCCATGTACACTGCACAGCGCTGGTTTCTTATGATTTTGGGAACTTCCGGCGAAGTTTCTTTTCTGCTGGTCTCTTATATGTTCATTTGGCCGGTTTTTCTTTTGGATTTTTATTGCCCTTTTCTTTTTCTCCTTTTTTGGTTTTTGCTTTTCGTTCTTTTAACATGTTTGCAGATATGTGATTTTTTTTCAATTCATAATCTTTTTCAAATGCGTCAATTTTTTAAAATTTCTTGATTTGTTTTTCAAATCCATAATTTTTTTACTCAAGTTCATGAATATTTTTAAAATCCACTAAATTTTCCAATTTCATTAATGTTTTTCAAATGCGTGAACTGTTTTTGCAACTTTGTCAACTTTGCTTGAATTTGTGAATGTTTTCAGATGCATCAACTTTTTCTTCAAATTGGCGAACTTTTCTCAAATGCATGATTTTTTTTTCAAATCCATGAACTTTTCTCAAATTCTTGATCTTTCACGAATGCTAACGATAGGTCCAATTTCCATTTGGGCCAGCGGTGAAAAGTCCTTTTTGTTTACCCTAACAACAAAATATATATTTTCGATCAGGATGGCAATAATAGGGTATTGCTTTTGATTTTTTTTTGGTTTGCTGCCTATAGTTTCAGAATTTTGTAGAAAACATAAAAAAAATCACACTTTCGTCCATCAAATGCATTCCAGCTCGGATAAAATCCCACGTCCTGGAGCAAGACGCCATACCTTCCTGGGCCGCTTGCTCACCC
>NC_041391.1:165759739-165772567 GCF_002162155.2 Triticum dicoccoides | reverse complement strand
ACCACTCACTCATATATTTTTTACTTTCACCACCAACCCCCTGTCTTCAACCTACTCCTCCTGCAAGCTTCTTCTCCTCCATCTCAACCCTCTCTCATTTCCCGCACTTCATTCTTTACACACCATAATCTTGTTTCGATATCTCCACTTGCAGGCTTGATTGTGTGGTTTCTTTAGATGGTAAGGCGCGCCTATAAGTGTGTCATACATGCCTACATGACCCCCCAGTAGGCCATGCCCCCTTCTCTCCACCACAACATGTTTGTCTTCGACACCATGAAAAAGTGTCGGTGGCAGCATGAGCGAGCTAAGCATCTCTAGCGCATACTTGCCCGAGGATATTGTGCAAATGGAATTGGCTACTAATCTTGCAGGTTCTGATGTACTCAAGCACATCCTTAGCTTCCCCATTGTTGCAATGCAAGGTATGAGTCACGTTGAAGTACAAGCCATGGCAGCCGTGGGGTATTGGTATCTCTGGTGGCTTCAAAGACAGCTATCCATGATGAGAGGGTACCTTCGGCTAGCCGGTCTCGCTGCATGCTATAACAACTAATGCAGCTTCATTAAGCAGACATAATGCCTCGGTTACAAACCAAAGATGGCCCAAGATACTCCCATAGTACTTGAAATTAAATGTGGATGCTTCATTTTATATTGACTTGGGCACGGGAGCGACGACATCGATTTTGAGGGATGCTAATGGATCTTTCGTTGGGTGGAACTGCACATTCTATGCATATACAACAGATGCGGCGACCATTGAGGCACTACCCATGAAGGCTGGACTCCACTTTGGAAACCCCCTTTAAATCAATAGATTACAGGCATAATATAACTATATGGAGGTGATCAATTTCTGTAAAGGCCAATCACAGTGGTGGGACTTGGCGGCAGCGGTTTATGTGGATTTTCTGGACCCGGCGATGCAAATTGGGACTATTGAGTACAAACATTGTTCGAGAGAAGTTAATGGTGTTGCCCATGAGTTAGCTAGCTTTAGTTATCAAAATAATTTATCTTGTACTCAATGATGATCCCCCTAGTTGCTAACTCGGAAAACTTGTGAATGATGCAAGTGTTGGTTAATTGAATAAAGCTAGTAGAAGAAGGACCTTACTACATGCGTGCATTGTGGTAGCAGTTACGGGTAAAGCAGTTTGTTCCGAAGAAATCTAACAAACAACCTAGCCTCCCTTTGTATTGATCCAACCCATATTATGCTACTAATCAAATGGCCACCAAGTGGTTCGATGGGAAGCAATAAATTAGTAGTATGATTCCTAGCGCTTGCCAAAGAGATATGCTAGCTTCTGATCATAAGATCAAACACAACGAATGCATGTAATCTAAGTGCAAAATTTATGCTCTCAGCAACCACACATCACCCTAGTTATCTTCCTAGATATCGACATAAAGGAAGCAAATGTCTATCTTGCAAAATTTAACATATTCAACATTTTACATGTGGAGGGATACAACACAACGTATATGTATACCCAAATTTTATGTCACTGCAATATTAAGCATTCTTGACATATAAGTCGAGAATAAAATCTCTTAAATAACAAGCATCTAGCTAAAATTTTCATAGCTCAGGGATAACAAAAAATCAAGAGACTAATTGGACCAAGTACTATCAAGTCCCTTCTCCATGAAAGCAATAATTTTTCAGGCATATTCCATTTCCTGCTACTTAGTGAGAGGGCCATTGGATCATGTTACAGCATATAACTCAAATTTTTTGTCTTTAGTTTCAACAAAGATTTTCTCCAAGAATATTTGTATTAGCAAGTAGAAGTGGACCTTCTAGTTCTAGTGTGGATTTCCCAATCTTCTCTGCTAATGGAGTTTAGGCCAGCCCTTAATGGATCTTTTTTCTTGATAAACCATAGGTGTAACTGTTGCATCTACATGAACCTCAATAGGTTTTTTTACTGTAGCAATTTCCAGGAAGGTGGTTTCATTTCTTGTTATTCTGACCACAGAGTCTTTGATGCACTGAGGACTCCCGACCATGTGGGTTTTACACAATTTGCTTAGTTATACAAATTCATGATACATTTTAAATGTATAAAGTATAAAACCCCTCTTTCTCTAATTTAGAATTAGAAGGAATTCCAATAACAACACAATGTAAGCCATACTCATTACAAGATAGACATTATTCACCATGTGGTTTAACAAGTCATGCTTTCCTATTCTTAAGATTGATGCACGATTTTGTCATGCTTAGTGTAGGTTTACCTTTATTTCATGAATAGAATTTCTAATCGCATTGCCCGAGAGAGTCTTGTTGGTATCTTGCCCGCTTGCTAGTGGCTTAGATGACCGACTGACATGAGGTGTGTAAAAATGGTCCCTTAGTGCAATACAAAGTCCCATTTGAACCATCATCTCCATTAATTCTCCCTTAGTTATCTGGGCATATGACATCTTGTGATGTAAGCAATACAAGACCTTTTTGGAGAGTTGCTATGGGTCATTTATTGTGAACATCCAAGCCTAGGACTTTGTTGTAATCATAGGTTCGAAGCAAAGTTATCATGTTGAAGCACGAAACACGATTTATGACCATTCTGAGTTATTCCGCTCATCTATGTGGTATATCCAATAATGAACTTATTTTTAGCAATATGAGTATGAATAATTTATAAAGCAATGTAAAGTTCCCAAAGATTATCTCAGTAATTTTATACGCGTCAAAAAATAGTGATTTGTGCGCAAGAAAAAAATACAAAGCTAGAAAATAGCAATCCACTACTAATAAATCATGGAATGTAAAGTACGAATTTGTACACGTCATTCTACAAAGAAACAAAGTGTAAATATGAATTCTGAAGGCCAAATACCCATGAAAATAAGTTATTTGGGAAATCCATAAACTAAATTGGGGTTTTCACAACTTTTTGAATGATCACGAATAACCAAGGTAATTTCTGAAAAATTTGGCAACTCTTCAGCAAAAAAGCCAATCAGAGCCCCCTCCCCCCTTTTGCATTTTTGAATTTTCTTGAATTTCTTGATTTTATTGGGCCCGATAGTCAATAGAATGGAGGCGCGTGCCACGGGCAGTGAAGGACACGGTGGCTGGCGGCGCCGGCACAGCACGAAGAGCCACGCCGAGGTTGATGCGCCCGGGCGCGATAGGTGTGGAACCGGTGGCAAGGCTTCGTGGTGATGGTGGATGTGCAGGTTCATCTGAGAGTATGGTGCAACGGTCACCAACAACACTGCAGTTGGTCGCATCAGCGTGCTCTGTGATGCGTGCAGTCCCTCCAGTTGGTCCTGTTACAGAAGGTTGATGTTGGTTAACTTTGCCCACATAGAGATACTTCTTTTTCTTTCCCAACGTCTCCTATTTCCATGCTCTTTCTCCTCTATTTTTCTGTAGTTGAATTTCCGCGTGTAGTAGCCTTATACAGCTATACTACAGTGCTAGTCTCAAAGTGTTGTTTATTTAATTTCACCCTTGTACATCCTACTCCCTCTACCTTTATCTCGTCAGATGCGTACGTATCTGTGTGTTACTTCGCGTATTGGCAAACAACTAGGCGCGAGGGGGAGCTTCAACTAGCTCTCCATACTTGTCAAGTATATAGTGGTGCGAGCTAGCTCGCATAGTATCACGTCTGCTTACTATTGCCTGGTAGGTAAACAATGTACTACTGCTTCACTGATATACTTTGAAGAGAAGTGCTAGCTTGTGGCCATATGGGCAGACAGAGATAATGTATGTAATGAAAGTGCCAAATTAAATCCTTTAGCAACCCTGCGCCAGCCAAGTCATCTTCTTGGACTCATCTTACATAACAGAGTAAATTCCAGGGGTCTTTTAAAGAGGAAATCCTTTCATCTGCCTTCTTATGACTGTGAGACATGCCATCTCAGCACAGAAGAAACAACTCTGCATCTTTTTTGGGACTGTGATTTCACCCATGATTGTTGGATCTCTATCCTAGAAGACGAGGCATCTCAATCTTTGATGAAATAATTCTACTCTCAGAAGCCTTTCCTCCCAACATTGTGATGTAGGGCGGAACCCTAGGGGCTGATCTTTCACGTTTGGAGAGGATCCCTACGAGGGGCACGAAGAACACGAGGAGGGGAACGAAGGAAAACACGAGGAAAACATGAGAGAAACACTCAACCGACACGAATATGATCACACAAGTGCTAGATCATCGAGGCACAAAGTAACACGAGATCCAAAATCAACAAGGGACGATACAACGGTAACCGTTCTTCTCTGGGAGGAGGTCTTGATTGTCTTCTCCGGATGGAGGTCTTGAATCCAAGTGGATCTTCTTCGAAGAGGCTGCGGTCTCTCACGATGGAGGAGATCCTAATGGATGAGCAATGCTGTATCTCAAATGAGCTAAACCAATGCTAACCCTAAAACATACGGGATGAGGGAGTATATATAGTCAAAGGGGCGAAGGGATACATGGGTCACGACCCAAAAGAGTTGCACGCAGGCAGAGGGCGCCGGATGTCCGGGCGACGGGCTGAATGTCCGGGCGCTCGCGAGGGGCCGGATGTCCGGGCTGAAGGGCCGGATGTCCGGGCAGGTGGAGACGGTCGAGCTGCTCTCTGGATGGGCGGCGCCGGATGTCCGGCTGGAGGAGCCGGATGTCCGGGGCTTCGGGAGGCGCCGGATGTCCGGGGTTGTGACGGAATGTCCGGGCTATCAGGGCAGTCTTCTGTGCTTCCTGGATGGCGCCTCCGGATGTCCGGGCTTGAGGCCGGATTTCTGGTAGGAGGGCCGGATGTCCGGGCTGGACGTCGGATGTCCGGGCCCTATAGCTTCTGCTGCATTCTCCTGGCCATGTAGATTTCCAGGGGCCAGATGTCCGGGGTCATGGCCGGATGTCCGGTGCTTGGAGGCTGTTCTTGCCTTCTTCCGTTGGCTCTCTTCTTCCGTGGACTTGGGGTCTTGACCATCTTCATGTGCATCCTCTAGAGGGTCCTCTTGGTACCTAATCATGCACAACATTCTGGACTTAGGTAGTAGCCATGTCTCGAGAGGATCATATGAGATATCACTAAGGAGAGAAGTCACCTCGGTCTCGAGAGCTCTAGTGCGTGCCCTAGTCATGGGTCCTCTTGGTGCTTGGTGAGACGATGGAAGGTCCATGGGGATGACCGAAGGATGCTCCACATCATCTCCCCCTCCCCTTGGGAAAGATCCAACCTCGGATCGAAATCCTCATCACCATGGTACGGGGAGAGATCAGTGACGTTGAAGATGTCACTCACGTTGTACTTGTCGCGTGGTAGATCGATCTTGTAAGCGTTGTTGTTGTAGCGTGCTAGCACCTTGAATGGTCCATCGGCTCGAGGTAGAAGTTTGGACTTGTGTTCGTTGGGGAAGCGGTCCTTGCGAAGGTGTAGCCACATGAGATCTCCAATGTTGAATATCATGGGTTGCTTGTTGATGTTGAGCTTGGTCGCGAGTCATTGTACTTGGCACTCGATGGTGTGCCTTGTATCTTCGTGCATCTTCTTGATGTATCTTGCACGGGCACTTGCGTCGAGGTTGGTGCGCTCTTGTAGAGGAAGAGGTAGAATGTCCAATGGGGACAACGGGTTGAAGCCGTAGACGACCTCGAAGGGGGACTTGCCGGTCGTCGAATGTCTTGCACGGTTATAGGCGTACTCGGCGATGGGTAGACACTCCTCCCACTCCTTTATGTTCTTCTTGATCAACACGCCAAGTAGAGTGGAGAGCGTGCGGTTCGTCACCTCCGTTTGGCCGTCGGTTTGAGGATGGTAAGCGGATGAGAACAAGAGCTTGATTCCGAGCTTGGCGCATAGCGTCTTCCAAAAGTAACTCAAGAACTGGACGTCTTGGTTGGAGACGATTGTTTTGGGTACTCCATGTAGACGCAAGATTTCCCTACAAAAGATATTCGCAATGTGTGAAGCATCGTCTATCTTGTTGCATGGAATAAAATGAGCCATTTTAGAGAAACAATCCACAACAACAAACACAGAATCCTTTCAATTTTGAGTTATAGGCAAACCAAGTACAAAATCCATGCTAATGTCTTCCCAAGGTTGATAAGGAATAGGAAGAGGCATGTAAATACCATGGGATTGAGCTTTAGACTTAGCTTTGCGACATGTAGAGCATCGGTTGGTGAAGCGTGAGATGATGGGGTTATGTACCTAGGGTAGGGTCATGGACCTGATCTAAGTACCTTACCCAAGGACACCCTCAGAAGAAGTCGCCTTCCAGTCGACTAACGAGGGACACACTCGACTGACTTGAAGGACTCGACCACGAAGACTCACTCGACCACCAGAAGGTCAAGAGGCACTCTGCACTGCAACGGCCTGTAATCAAGTAGACTTTATGATAGTAAAGGCACTTTATGTGGGGCGTTACCAGTAATGCCCCAGACTTAACTCACCTTAAACCCTCTCCTACGTGGGCTGGCTGGGGTCCTGGCGCACTCTATATAAGCCACCCCCCTCCACAGGCAGAAGGGTTCGGCACCTTGTAACTCATATACTCATAATCCACTCGACCGCCTCCGGGCTCCGAGACGTAGGGCTGTTACTTCCTCCGAGAAGGGCCTGAACTCGTACATCCTTTGTGCTTACAACCTCTCCATAGCTAGGACCTTGCCTCTCAATACCTACCCCCCACTCTACTGTCAGGCTTAGAACCACGACAGTTGGCGCCCACCGTGGGGCAGGTGTTTTAGCGATTTTGTGGAGAAATTGCAATTCTTCCGAGTACTTTCATCATGGTGTCTGTTGGAGTTTTGGTCGGGGGTCAAGAGATCCGTCTCGGCACTCTCACCTTCATCGCCGACGACTCCGCGTGGCTCCATGAGGCTCCACTCGACGTTGATGCGCTCCCCGTCCGCGGTGCGACGCATTTTCGTGCATATGTCCGCGGCGTTCTGCTGCGGCAACCGTCGACCCAGTATCGGTCGGCTCCTCCATCGTCCACCCTCCCGGTATTCCGCCGGCGCAAGCGCTCGGGCCGGTCGAGGCTTCAGCGATGGGTGAGGCACGCGGTGGCTCGCCAATCGGCCACCACCCAAGTTGCGGCAATCGAGCCCGACGAACCTCTCTACGGCTTGTTCGATCAGTCGACTGGCTCCGTAGAGACTGCATCCGAGTGCGGTAGCAGTGATCCAGCGGCGGAAATCTTGATGGTCGACGGGCCCCACAGTCCTCCTGGCTTCGCCCGTGGTGGTGGAGCAGGTGACGGCGGCGACCCTACACGAGGCTACGAAGAGTACCAGCCCGAGCCACTCGACTCTCTGCAAAGAGAGGAACTTCGCCGCAGGAACGAGGATCCCCTGCATATTCCCATCGCAGGAGAAACCCCCGAGGCTCGTGCCTTGGAGGAGGCGCGTCTGGCCAATTTGGCCGAGCGCACTCGACTGGAGAATCTTCAGCGAGCACTCGACGAGCGCGCGCGGCAACGAGTTCCCGACACCAGTCGACGTCAACTCTTCCCGCCAACTCAGGTATATCGAACCCCAATTCAGAATTTAGCAGCTGCGACCCGTATAGCAGAGTCCATCCAGCCTTCGCAGTCGGAAGTTGGCAGAGGTTTGCTGCAGATCAGGGATCTGCTCCGGGCAGCAGGAGATCAGAATTCAGCCGTGTCTCAGTCGCGCAACAGAATTCACAGTCGATCCGTCACTGTGAATACGGTTCAGTCGGCTCACAGCCCCAGATCGCCTCCGCGGCGTGAAGGGCGCGAGAATCGGCGAGATCAATATGGCGACAGACTCGACCGAGATGATAGGCGTCGAGTGCCCTATTCCCCTCCGAGGGGTGGGTCTTACGCTCCTGGCAGCCAGATGATAGGCGTCAGTACAGTACAGGGCGTAGGGTTCCAGTCGACCCCAGAGAACCAGGCTTCGACGCGCGATCCATTATCGTGCAAGGGTTGGTTGACCGGAACGGAGCCCATCGAGGTGGACTCGACAGAGATGTACCCATAAGCAGTCGAGTGCATGTTTCTGGTCCTGAATGTTTCAGCAGAGCTATCAGAGCCGCAGTTATCCCTCCCAATTTCAGGTTGGCAACAGGAGTCAGCAAGTTCACTGGTGAGTCTAAGCCTGAAACTTGGCTTGAAGACTACCGAGTGGCAGTTCAGATTGGTGGTGGGAACGACGAGGTGGCCATGAAGCATTTGCCCCTCATGTTGGAAGGTTCTGCCAGGGCATGGTTGACTCAATTACCTCCTAGCAGCATTTACACTTGGGAAGATCTGTCCCGAGTGTTCGTCAGGACGTTTGAAGGAACTTGCAAGCGACCAGCTGGATTGACAGAGTTGCAAGTCTGCGTGCAGAAAACTAATGAGACTCTCAGAGAGTATATTCAGAGGTGGATCACTTTGCACCATACTGTGGAGAATGTGTCTGATCATCAGGCAGTCTGCGCCTTCAAAGATGGTGTCAAGAACAGAGAACTGAGTTTGAAGTTTGGTCGAACCGGTGACATGACCTTGAGTCGGATGATGGAGATTGCTACCAAGTACGCCAACGGCGAAGAAGAAGACCGACTCCGAAGCGGCAAGCACAAGCCGAGTCAGTCGGAAAAAGGAAACACCAGTCGGAAACAGAAGCGGAAGGCTGAACCGGCAGCTCCTGGAGAGGCTCTGGCCGTGACTCAAGGAAAGTTTAAGGGGAAACCAAAAGGATCCTGGAACCCCAAGAAGGTAAAGGATAAAGAAGGGAACGACGTGATGGATATGCCATGTCACATTCACACGAAGAAAGACGAAGAGGGGAATATCATTTACCCGAAGCACACCACTCGTCAATGTCGACTCCTGATCCAGCAGTTTCAGGGAAAACAGTCTAAGGACAAGGAGAAGGAGTCGGACAAGGCCGAAGACAAGGAGGACAGTGAGGAAGGATATCCGCATATCAACTCCACTCTGATGATCTTTGCAGATGTGGAAAGCAGAAGTCGACTGAAAGTGATTAACCGAGAGGTGAACATGGTTGCCCCCGCAAAAGCAAATTATCTGAAGTGGTCTCAAACACCCATCACATTCGACCAATCTGATCACCCGACTCATATTGCCACCCCTGGGAGGCAAGCTTTGGTGGTCGATCCAGTTGTCGAAGGCACTCGACTGACAAAGGTGCTGATGGATGGTGGAAGTGGGCTGAACTTATTGTATGCAGACACATTGAAAGGTATGGGCATTTCGATGTCCCGACTGAGCACTAGTAACATGAGCTTTCATGGAGTTATACCAGGGAAGAAGGCCGGGTCACTCGGCCAGATAGCTTTGGACGTGGTGTTTGGTGATTCGAAGCATTTTCGCAAAGAAAAGTTGACGTTTGAGGTCGTGGATTTTCAGAGTGCATATCATGCCATTTTGGGGAGACCAGCTTACGCACGATTTATGGCTCGACCATGCTACGTGTACCTCAAATTGAAGATGCCCGGCCCCAAAGGATTGATCACTGTCACCGGTGATCGGAAAAAGGCAGAAGAGTGCTTTCAGAAGGGCTCCAAGATCGCCGATTCCCAGGTGACAGCGGTCGAGTTCGAAGAATATAAGCAAAACGCAGATCCGAGTGACTTGCTTCGATCCAAGAAGCCCGCCACAGAGTCTGCATTCAAGTCGTCCGGTGAGACGAAGCCTGTTCACATTCACCCGACTGACCCCGAAGCAGCTCCGACCCGCATCTCCACGACACTCGACCCAAAATAGGAAGAAGCGCTCATCCAGTTCCTCCGTGAGAACTGGGACATTTTTGCATGGAAGCCCGCTGACATGCCAGGTGTTCCCAGGGGACCGGCTGAGCATCGCCTAAGAGTCGACTCATCTGCAAAACCAGTCAAAGAGCATCTTCGGCGGTCCGCCGTCCAGAAGAGAAAAGCCATTGGCGAAGAAGTGGCTCGACTGTTGGCGGCAGGATTTATCCGAGAGATATACCACTCCGAGTGGCTCGCTAATGTCGTCATGGTTCCTAAGAAGGACAAGTCGCTCCGAATGTGCATTGATTTCAAGCACATCAACCGGGCCTGCCCGAAAGATCATTTTCCTCTCCCTCGCATAGATCAAATTGTTGACTCGACCGCGGGATGTGAGAGGTTATCTTTTTTAGATGCCTACTCCGGGTACCACCAGATCCGTCTATACGGGCCCGACGAGGTAAAAACAGCTTTCATCACTCCATTCGGGTGCTTCTGCTATATCACCATGCCATTCGGCCTCAAGAATGCCGGGGCCACATTCATGCGAATGATTCAGAAGTGTCTACTCACTCAAATCAGTCGGAATGTGGAAGCTTATATGGATGATATTGTTGTCAAGTCACGAAAAGGTTCCGACCTGCTCGCTGACCTCGCCAAAACATTTGCCAACCTCAGAAGGTATGATATCAAGCTCAATCCATCGAAGTGCACATTTGGAGTTCCTGGTGGCAAGTTACTCGGTTTCCTCGTTTCCGAACGGGGAATCGACGCTAACCCAGAGAAGATTGGCACTATTCTTCGAATGAAACGCCCTGTGCGAGTGCACGATGTCCAGAAGCTTACTGGATGCTTGGCCGCATTAAGTCGATTCATCTCATGACTCGGTGAAAAGGCATTGCCTCTTTATCGACTGATGAAGAAGACAGACAAGTTCGAGTGGACTCCAGAAGCTGATGCAGCGTTTGCCGAGCTAAAAGCTCTGCTCTCCACCCAGCCGGTGCTTGCCGCTCCAATCAGCAAAGAGCCTCTGTTGCTCTATATCGCAGCCACAGGACAAGTCGTCAGTACCGTGCTAACGGTCGAGCGGGAAGAAGAAGGAAAAGCCCTCAAAGTTCAGCGCCCAGTGTATTATTTGTCTGAAGTCTTGACTCCATCCAAGTAGAGATATCCTCATTATCAGAAGCTTGTATATGGAATATACATGACCACAAAGAAGGTTGCTCATTATTTCTCTGATCATTCCATCACAGCCGTCAGCGACGCTCCACTATCAGAGATTTTGCACAATAGGGATGCAACTGGTCGAGTGGCCAAATGGGCGATTGAACTTCTTCCCCTTGATATCAAGTTTGAGGCAAAGAAAGCCATTAAGTCCCAGGCAATAGCAGATTTCCTTGCCGAGTGGATTGAACAGCAGCAGCCGACTGAAGTTCACTCGGAGCATTGGACCATGTTTTTTGATGGCTCTAAGATGTTGAATGGTTCCGGTGCTGGGGTTGTCCTGGTTTCCCCCAGAGGAGATAAGCTCAGATATGTGCTCCAGATTCACTTTGATTCCTCCAACAATGAGGCAGAATATGAAGCCCTCTTATATGGGTTGCGCATGGCCATTTCACTCGGCGTCCGTCGCCTGATGGTCTATGGCGACTCGGATTTAGTGGTCAATCAGGTGATGAAAGAGTGGGACGTGAGAAGCCTAGCCATGACTGGATACTGCAGTGCAGTGAGGAAGCTGGAAAAGAAGTTCGAGGGGTTGGAGCTCCATCATATACCCCGACTGAAAAATCAAGCAGCTGATGATCTAGCAAAGATAGGTTCCAAGAGAGAAGCCATTCCGAGTGGTGTGTTCTTGGAGCATATACACACTCCGTCAGTCAAAGAGGATCCTTTCACCGAAGAAACTCCACAGCCCAAGAGTGCCACAGATCCGACTGAAGTTGAAGTCCCAGCGGTGGTCGACTTGATCATGGAGGTTTTGGTGGTCATTCCCGACTGGACGATTCCGTATGTCGCATATATCCTGAGGAAAGAGCTCCCGGAGGATGAGGAAGAGGCTCGACAGATCGTCCGTCGATCTAAGGCCTTTACCGTAATCAAAGGACAATTATACAGAGAAAGCGCGACTGGAGTTGGTCAGAAGTGCATAACACCAGAAGAAGGTCGACTCATCCTCAATGATATTCACTCGAGGACCTGTGGTCATCATGTGTCCTCTCGGACCATCGTGGCCAAAGCATAGCGAGCTGGATTTTACTGGCCAAAGGCGAATGAGATGGCAAAAGAGATAGTGGATAAGTGCGAGGGATGTCAATTCTACTCGAATATGTCACACAAGCCTGCGTCGGCTCTGAAGACCATTCCACTCGTCTGGCCTTTCGCAGTATGGGGATTGGACATGGTCGGCCCTTTGAGGACAGGACGAAGTGGCTTCACGCATGTACTGGTGGCAGTCGACAAGTTCACCAAGTGGATCGAGGCTAAACCAATCAAGAGCCTTGACACCGGTACTGCTGTTAGCTTCATCAGGGAACTAATATTCAGATATGGAGTCCCACACAGCATCATTACGGATAATGGGTCGAACTTTGACTCAGAGGAATTCAGAGCTTTCTGCAACTCCCAGGGCACACGGGTCGACTACGCTTCAGTCGCCCATCCGCAGTCGAATGGACAAGCAGAGCGAGCTAATGGACTGATTCTTAAGGGATTGAAGCCTTGACTGATGCGTGATCTCAAACACGCGGCTGGAGCTTGGGTCGACGAACTTCCCTCAGTACTCTGGGGACTGCGGACCACACCTAATCGGTCGACCGGAAGAACTCCATTCTTCTTGGTCTACGGAGCTGAAGCAGTCTTGCCGAGTGATCTTCTCCACAATGCTCCTCGAGTTGAAATCTACAACGAAGCAGAGGCTGAACAAGCGCGGCAAGACGCAGTCGACCTTTTAGAGGAAGAAAGGGAGATGGCTCTGATCCGGTCGACCATCTACCAACAAGATTTGCGTCGTTTCCACGCCAGAAATGTGAGAGGTCGAGCCTTCCAGGAAGGAGATTTGGTTCTTCGAGTGGATCAGCACAAACCACACAAGCTTGCTCCTTCTTGGGAAGGCCCCTTCATCGTCACCAAGGTTCTCCACAA
>NC_041391.1:165724081-165759370 GCF_002162155.2 Triticum dicoccoides | reverse complement strand
AAATCCTACCGAGTGAAGAGCAACCCTCTCACTCGGGGGCTTAGCTGCAGCCCTGTGCTCGCCTAAGTTACAAAAATCCTACCGAGTGAAGAGCAACCCTCTCACTCAGAGGCTTAGCTTCAGTCCGAGCACTCGCCTAAGTTATCAAAATCCTACCGAGTGTAGAGCAACCCTCTCACTCGGAGGCTTAGCTGCAGTCCAAGCACTCGCCTAAGTTATCGAAATCCTGCCGAGTGAAGAGTAAACCTCTCACTCGAGGGCTTAGCTGCAGCCCAGTGCTCGCCTAAGTGGACTGAAGAATAAGTCGATTGCAGTAAAGGCGCCTTGCTTTGAACCTGCAAAAGACATTTCGAGCCAAAGGCAATCATATTCAAGCACCAAATTCAAGTTTGAATCGATATCTAAAGGAACCGAGAGTGCTCAGGCGTTAAGCTTGTTAAAGTTTATCGGTTACAATTCCACTCAGCATACCGAGGCAAATTTAAAAGCGTCGAGCCAGAAGAAGTTTTTTACCCCTCCTGTGGAGGGCTGGAAGGAGCAACGAATTCATCAAGGTCAATTCCGTCGGCGATCCGAGTGGCAGCTGCAAGGAAAGTTTCCATAAAGGACCTGAAGTCGTGCTTCTTGGTATTGGCCACCCGAAGGGCCGCCAGCTTCTCTTCTCGTGCATCCTTACAGTGGACCCGGGCAAGACACAGAGCAACATCTGCACCACACCGAGCCGAGGACTTCTTCCATTCCTGCACTCGACCAGGGATCGTGTTCAACCGGGCCATCAGCGATTCAAGGTCAATCTGAAGTGTCTCCTCAGGCCAAAGAGTCGAGTCGATGCGAGATGTGGCAGCCTTCAGCCTTGCGAGATAGTCTGCAACACGGGACTCCAGTCGGAGAACATCCATGGCAACTTCATCGTTCACCGGAGAATTGACGGGGTCGAGGTTTGGCTCCAGCCGGCTAGTTTCTTCTTCAAAGTTTTGACAAAATTCTGCAAGGGTGATCACTAAGTCAAGGAGATGGTCGAATGGAAAAATCACAATTGGAAATGTCTGCCAAGCATAGAGGTTTACCTTCAAGCATAAGAAACAGCTTCTTGGCAAGTCCACTCAGGAAGGCCTCCAGATCAGTTTTCTTCCCAATCAATTTGGCGACTTGGTCGGTCAGGGCAGCTTTATCAGTTTTCAGTCGACTGACCTCCTTGTTGGCAATCCCAAGAGCAGCTTTCAGATTGGTATTGTCTTGTTCGAGCTTGGTGACTGAAGCTAACTTCTCGTCAGCAAGCTTGATCTTCTCAGCTAGCTCAAGGTCTTTCTTCTGTTGGGCCTCCCTTACCTTACCTGCAAGTTACAGCAAGATCAGATTTTGAAACAAGCAAGGGGAAAAGCAGTCGTCAGGGTCTCACCAAACATACCTTCGGTCTCCTCCTTTGCCTTTGTCAGCTTCTCCTGAACCAGCTTCAAGCTCAGCTCGACTTGAGTATGCTTGTGTTCCAGCTCTGAGTAGCGAGCCACAAGATCACAAGAGTTCTGCGAAGAACCAATCGACTAAATGTCAAATTTAATCCACTTCCGAGTGAAAAAGGGAAAAACTCACGTTTCTAAGACTACAGCCGAATACAAGCATTCGACCGTAGTCTCGGGGACTACACCCAGTGGGTGCACTCAGCGTGCCCCCACTAATCCTGTTGAAGACAAAGTCGACCAGTCGACCTAAAAAAAAGATGTATTCTCTAAGACTGTGATCAACTGCAAGCAGTCGACCACAGTCTCGGGGACTACACCCAGTGGGTGCACTCAGCGTGCCCCCACCGGTTTGTGAAATCCAGTCGACATAGTCGACTGACAGAAAAATTGACATCATAAAGCCTAAGGCCGACTGCCAGCAGTCGACCTTAGCCTTGGGGACTACACCCAGCGGGTGCACTCAGCGTGCCCCCGCTAACACGGAGTTTTATCGACACACCCAGTGGGTGACTACTATAAATTCCGGAAAAGAAAAGTTTTTGGTAGCATATCCAACAGAACAAACAGCGGTCGACTGACCTGGACATTGCTTTGGAGGGCAGAACTGGCGTCATAAGCCGCCTGACTCGCATCCCGGATGGTCTTCAGCTACTCCATCATGATTCCCGCTTGGCGTATCGCCTCCTTCGCTGCGCCGGCTTGGTCCTCTGGGACGTGGTGCGTCGTGAAGAGGGAGGGCTGCTGAGCACTCGTCAATGGATCTGCGAAGGACACCGTGTGTCGAGTGATGTTCTCTTCCTCCACAGTCAGAATCTCAGGCGCCGTCACATCCTGAGGCACCTTACTGGCGGACGTTTTCCGACTCCTCCTGCGCTTCAGCGGCTCTTCATCCTCATCATCATCAGGGAGATTGATAACAGTATTGGGTGGAGCTACAGAGAAAGATCAGGATCAGAGATCGCGAGTCAGTCGACTAAGAACAGCGTTAAGAATACAGTACCTAGGTTCGAAGTTGCTGCGTCCTCCATCTCGTGGTCATCAGCCCGGGCCGAGGTTTCAGAAGTAGCAGCACTGCAACTCCAAAGGATCAGTCGACTAACTTCAGCGTCGACCAGAGACAAAGTTCACACAAAATAAGAAAATATGAGCAGCACGGTTACCCTGATATGGTGGGGATGGACACCTTCATCTTCGGCAGGAGCTTGATCAGCTTCGACGAGGCCGCCCTGGGCTGCTTCGGCGCCTTTTCAGTCGGCACCGGAGAGGTGGTCCGAGGGCGCTTGGTCGACTGAGTGGCGGTCGCAACCCCCTTACCACGTTCGGTCAAAGGGTCGTGGACAAGCTTCGACCGCCTTTCTGAGCGCGGTGGTACGACCTCCTCCTCCTCTTCTTCCTCGTCCTCGACGTCATCTTCATCACCGTCATCATCATCATCGTCGTCATCATCCTCTGCAACATCCGAGTCCCATTCCTCCTCTTCCTGGCTCTCGCCCCCGCTCGCCTCGCCCTCCTCAGTCGAAGCTTGTGCCCCATTGGGCATCGAGTACAGCTCGGTGAGGGCCTAGCAAATGTCCAGACAAGGATCAGTCGACCAGTCGGCAGGGTAAACAGAAATGAATGCGACAAGAGTGCAGTGGAGAGCAGGGCAAGTGTACCTTGTTTGGGTCGCTGTTGTGGTCGAGTGGAGGAATCCTTCTGGCTCCGCGTGGGTTATCCTTATTTCCGGTAACGGCTACCATCCATCTTTCCAGAGTGACGTCGTCGACTGCTTCTGGATGGACTCTAGTCTCGTCTTCGGTCCCACAGTACAACCACATGCAGTGGCTCCGGAACTGAAGGGGCTGGATGCGACGCCTGAGGAAGACCTCCAGGAGGTCCATGCCCGTCACTCCCTCCCGAACCAACTGCACCACGCGCTCCATCAACATCTTCACGTCAGCTTTCTCCTCCGGAATCAGCTTCAGAGGGGAGGGCTTGTTCACTCGGTCCATGGTAAACGGAGGGAGTCCACTCGACTGCCCTGGCGTCGACTGGACCTGGCAGTAGAACCAAGTCGACTGCCAGCCTCTGATGGACTCGGGAAAGGTCATGGGCGGGAAGGTGCTCTTATTCCTCACCTGGATCCCCAGGCCCCCACACATTTGGACGACTCGGGTTCTCTCATCACCTGGGCTCGCCTTCTTCACGGTCTGAGAGCGACACGTGAATATATGTTTGAACAAACCCCAGTGCGGTCGACAGCCCAAGAAACCCTCACACATGGACACGAATGCAGCAAGATAGGCAATGGAGTTTGGGGTAAAGTGGTGGAGCTGCGCTCCGAAGAAATTCAAGAAGCCACGGAAGAAAACACTCGGCGGCAAAGAAAACCCACGATCAACATGGGTGGCCAAAAGCACACACTCACCCTCTTCAGGCTGAGGCTGCCACTCCTTCCCCGGAAGCCTCGCAGCTCCGTGAGGGATCAAGCCCTCGTTGGCCATGTCGAGGAGGTCATTCTCTGTGATGGTCGACTGGATCCAGTCTCCTTGGACCCAGCCCTTTGGCAGGCGGGATCTGGACGAGGACCCTCCGCGGCTGGTGGATCTCCCCTTCGCCTTCTCCGACGCCGACGCCTTCTTTGCGCGCTCCAGCGCCGCCGTCTTCTCCTTGGCCATGGTCGCCGGCGAGATGCGCGAAGGGAAGTGGTGCGGGGGCGAGAGCGAGCACGCTGGGCGGGGAAGAAGGAAGCAGAGAGAGGGAGAGAATGCTGAGGCGCAGCACAGAAATCCTCGCCGGGCACATTTATAAGGTCCCTTCCGAGTGGATGACAGGTGGGCCCGTTGATCTAATCATATCTGGGAGCAGTTATACGTGGCGAAAAAGGCGGCGCGGAGATCGAGGCGTCTATGCCCCGTCCCATCCGAACGCCGCGGTCCGCCCCGCTTCGCGCGCGTCCCCAAATTTCGCATCCCGCGGAATCCGCGAACAGCAAATCAGTTTGTCAGACGCGGTGTTTCCGGCGATCCGTCGCTCGGAGATCGTCGAAGCCCGAAAGATCACTCGACGCAAAAATAGAATGGATCGAGTCGACTGAAGGCGAATTGCTCCCTGTCGACGAAGAGATTCTTTGGTCCAGGACAACGCACGACCAGGGCACAAAGGTTAATCGGAAATGACATCAACTCCTTCCTCACTCGAAGCCTCAATCCATTCGGGGGCTAATGATGGGGTTATGTACCTAGGGTAGGGTCATGGACCTGATCTAAGTACCTTACCCAAGGACACCCTCAGAAGAAGTCGCCTTCCAGTCGACTAACGAGGGACACACTCGACTGACTTGAAGGACTCGACCACGAAGACTCACTCGACCACCAGAAGGTCAAGAGGCACTCTGCACTGCAACGGCCTGTAATCAAGTAGACTTTATGATAGTAAAGGAACTTTATGTGGGGCGTTACCAGTAACGCCCCAGACTTAACTCACCTTAAACCCTCTCCTACGTGGGCTGGCTGGGGTCCTGGCGCACTCTATATAAGCCACCCCCCTCCACAGGCAGAAGGGTTCGGCACCTTGTAACTCATATACTCATAATCCACTCGACCGCCTCCGGGCTCCGAGACGTAGGGCTGTTACTTCCTCCGAGAAGGGCCTGAACTCGTACATCCTTTGTGCTTACAACCTCTCCATAGCTAGGACCTTGCCTCTCAATACCTACCCCCACTCTACTGTCAGGCTTAGAACCACGACATGAGACGTCACGGAACATCCTTGGCCAAAAGTAGTTCTTGGAGATCATGGCGAATGTCTTATCGCGTCCAAAGTGTCCCATGAGTCCGCCTCCATGAGCCTCTTGCAAAAGGAGCAAACGAAGAGAAGACTCGGGAATGCAAAGTTTGTTAGCTCTCATAAGATAGTCATCTTTGATGTAATATCGTTCCCAAGATGTGTGTGTCAAATACTTAGCATAAGGAGTAGCAAAAGAAGGATCATGCTCATACAAGTCCTTGATGTGCTCAAAACCAATAACATTCAACTCAAGTGTAGTGACAAGTGTGCATATGCGTGAAAGTGCATCCGCAACTACGTTTTCCTTACCCTTAATGTACTTGATCACATAGGGGAAAGATTCAATAAACTCACTCCATTTGGCATGACGCTTGTTCAACTTAGTTTGACCTTTTAGGTACTTTAGCGTTTCATGATCGGTATGGATGACAAACTCATGAGGTCTAAGGTAATGTTCCTAAACATGTAGCACACGCACTAAAGCGTACAATTCTTTGTCATAGATGGGATAGTTAAGTTGAGCACCGGAGAGTTTTTCGCTAAAATATGCAATGGCTCGTTTTTCTTGCATCAAAACTCTGCCAATTCCGGTACCACTTGCATCACAATAAACCTCAAAAGTTTTGTCAAAGTCGGGCAAAGCAAGAACCAGAGCATGAGTAAGCAAAGACTTGAGCTCATCAAAAGCGGTGGATTGCAAAGATCCCCCCAAAAAGGAGCATTCTTCTTACTCAAGGCATGCAAAGGAGCGGCAATAGTGCTAAAATCTTTCACAAAGCAACGATAAAAACCTGCAAGGCCAAGAAAACTATGCACTTGTTGCAAATTAGTGGGTTGGGGCCAAGTTTTAATTGCTTCAATTTTAGATTCATCAACATGGACACCCTTGGAAGAGACAACAAAACCCAAGAAAACAAGTTTGTCAACACCAGACGTACACTTTTTCATGTTGGCATATAGACGTTCTTTGCGAAGAGTTTGCAAAACAGCCCTAGCATGACTAAGATGGTCTTTCATGGATTTGCTAAACACAAGAATATCATCAAAGTAAACCACAACAAACACTCCAATGTAAGGACGAAGCACAAAATGCATAAGACGCATGAAAGTACCGGGAGCTTCCGATAAACCCATAGGCATAACCAACCACTCGTACAAGCCAAATTTGGTTTTGAAAGCGGTTTTCCATTCATCACCCTCTTGTATGCGGATTTGATAATAGCCACTTTTAAGATCAATTTTTGATAAAATGGTGGCACCACTAAGTTCATCAAGCATATCATCTAGGCGAGGAATGGGATGCCTATAACGCACGGTGATAGAATTAATGGGTCTACAATCAGAACACATGCGATAACTTCCATCTTGCTTAGGCACAAGTATAACCGAAACGGCACAAGGGCTTAAGCTTTCACGTACATGACCATTGTCGATTAGTTATTGTACTTGCCGTTGTATCTCCTTAGTTTCTTCGGGGTTGACGCGGTATGGAGCTTTGTTTGGTAGAGGTGCTCCGGGGATGAGGTCGATTCGGTGCTCAATGCCTCATAGAGGAGGTAGACCCGTAGGTAGCTCATCGGGGAAAACATCTTGGAATTCCTGCAAAAGAGATTGAAACACTAAAGGTAGATCATGAGAGGTGTTAGTTTTTGGTTCGCCATCCTTGCACACTAGGACAAAGTGCATAACACTCGATGGGTTCTCACACACTTCTCTCATCTCACTTTTGATGGCAAATAGGACTAGGTTTTTCTCTCTAGGCGAAGAGGCTCTCAAGTTTGGCTTGTGGCTCTCACTCACTTTTTGGTGGATCACTTTCTCACTCTTCTCTCCATGATGGGTGGCTTGCTTGTCGGCAATCACTTGACTAGGAGACATAGGTCGTAGCACATATTCCTACCCTTTCATCTTGAAACTATAGTGATTGGTACGCCTGTTGTGGATGACACCATGGTCGAATTGCCATGGTCGACCAAGAAGGAGGTGGCAAACGGACATCAGGACGACATCACACTCCAAAGTGTCCTCATATGCACCAATTTTGAAGGAGACTTGGACCGTATGCTCAACTCGTATAGTGCCGGAGTCACTTAGCCATTGGACTTTGTAGGGGTGCGGGCGCTTCATCTTGACCAATTGTAGCTTGAAGCATAGTTCTTCACTTGCCAAGTTGTGGAAACTAACTCCATCGATCATGACCTTGACGGACCTTCCATTAATGCCGGCCTTAGTGTGGAAGATGTGGCATCTTTGGTCTTCTTCTTTTTGATGTTGAAGAGTCAAGACTTTGGAGACAATGAGAGCGGGGCTCGAATCCTCATCACAAAAGACTTGATCATCTTCATCCTTGTTCACATGTCGATGCATGGCCACTTGCTCAAGAGCTTCCATTTCCTCTTCACTCATGGAGTCATATGTACCATCGTCGTTGAGGATCATGGTGCACTTGTTTGTGCATTGGTAGGACTTGTGGCCTCGACCGCCGCAAGTGAAACACTTGAAGGAGCTTGTCTTGATGGTCTCATCGGTCGGAGTAGATAATGAAGCGCGCAGCTTGAAGTTGCTTGTAGTAGGAGGAAGATGACTTGAGCTTGTCGAAGCTTTCTTGTAACTTGACTTGTCATTGTTGCTTGTCGATGGCTTGGTTGAGGTAGAAGTTGGAGTCGCTGAAGCTTGAATGTTGGAGAAGCCGTATGTCTTGGATGAGTACTTGGCGTACTTGAAGTCATCTTGCACTTGACGTTCTGCCTTGGTAGCTTGATGCACGAGCTCAATGAGGTTGGAGTAGGGTTGGAAGTCGGCAATCTTCTTGGTGGGATGATTGAGTCCATTCAAGAAAAGTGCCATAGTTTGCTCATCATCTTCCGTGGCAATGGCTCGAACCATGGCTATCTCCATTTCCTTGTAGTATTCTTCAACACTCTTTGTTCCTTGCTTGAGGAGTTGGAGTTTCTTGAAGAGATCGCGGTTGTAGTAGGTGGGCACAAAACGTGCTCGCATGACATCCTTCATTTGAGCCCAAGTGGTGATTGGTGGTTCACCTCTTGCTTCTCGGCGCTCAAGGACTTGTTCCCACCATATGAGCGCATAGTCTTGGAACTCAAGTGAGGCCATAGCGGTCTTCTTCTCTTCCTCATAGTTGTGCAAACGAAAGATCTTGTCGACCTTCAATGCCCATGAGAGGTACTCTTCAGGATCATTGCTTCCATTGAACTTGGGCATTGTGAACTTGAGCTTGCCATAGCGTTGCTCTTTATTGTGTTGTTGTCAAGGGTGATGATGACGCCCTTGACGTGGAGGATAGTCAACCTCATGTTGCTCTTGGCGTGGAGGAAGTCCATGATCATCTTGCTCTTCTTGAACTTGAGGTTGAGGTGGAACTTGTCGAGCTTGAGGAACTTGACGTTGCACACGCGGTTGGTAGTTCCGCTCTTGGATTTCTTCTCGAAGTGCTTCCTCTTGATTGCGCCGATCGCGGTTGCGGTTGGCAATGGCTCGACTCGAATCTTGAAGGGCACGTTGTGCCTTAAGATCTTGTGCTTCACGTTGTTGTTATTGAAGACGTTGATCCTCGGCGTCTTGTCCCTCTTGATGTAGATGCGCCCGTTCTTCCTATTGGCTACGTTGACGTTGTCGTTCTTGAGCTTGTGCAAAAGCAACTTGGTGTGGTTGAGGATGAGGTAGATGCTCGTCGACTTGCTCTTGTTAACGCTTGTTGTGTAGAGGATTGCGAGATGCATGACGGTCTTGACGCGCGGCTCGGCGAAGAGTGTTCGATGTCGGGGTACTCGAGCCGGAGAGGGTGTCGTCGGAGTGTCAACTTGAGCGGCTCCGTCTTGAGTATGAAGAAGTAGAGGGATGGCGGTTCACCATCAAGGCGCAGATCTCGTCCATCCTTGCATCATTCTCTTGCTTGTGAGCGTCGAACTTGTTGTAGAAGTAGTCTCTTGTTCGTTGCTCGGAGAGTCGCAAGTCGGTGGCGAGATTGTCGATGCGGTCGCTCATTGCTTGTTGCTCTTGATGCAACGCTCGTTGAGCACCAAAGAGGTGGCTCTTGGTGATGAATGATGACATGTCGTTGCCATTCTCTATGAGGGGTGGATTGGTAGAAGAACTTGGCCTATCCATCATTCCAAACAAAATGTAAGTGGTAGAAGGAGAAGAACGTAAACCAAATGTACCTTGACCGATATTGAAGATGAATCAAGTTCACTCAAATGCGGACAATGAAATAGCACTATTGGTACCAATTCTTGTCGGTTCTCACACCTACACAAGTAAGAGCTTATGGTGGAGCTTGGTTAGGATGGTGGCACAAAATTTGATGCAATTGTAAGTGAGCTTCAATAATGTTGGAAAAGATTCACAAATTTGCAAATGCAACAAGTAGACCAAGCAAGTAGTGGTACATAGAAACACACACGCAAATAGATATATGGGATTGTGCAAACCAAAAATGAGCCAAAATGTGGAGTCCACGAAAATGCTCTTGTTGCACAATACTAGAGAGACACTAGCACAATTGCACAATAGGCGGATACGTAACTTGTGCACAACCTACTAGGCAAAAATGCAACGACCTCTATCCCAAGTATGCTATATGTATGATATTTCGGTGATATGATCCAAGATGATCGGATATGAAAATCTTAATGTAGTATGATGCTATGGTTCTTGCTTATAAGCTCTTTGCTTATCTTCCTCTTTGCTTAAAAGCTTGGGTGGCTCTTTCACTTTTGAGCTCTTTTCTCATGCAAACTTCGCGAACCAAGATGGCAATTGTGTATGCGATGACAACTTTGTGACACAAAATATGATGTCAAGATATGCACCACTATGGTAGTATGTATGCTATGTAGTATGATCACTAATGTGCACAAGTCACATTGCCGGCAATACTCAATGGCTAGTCTCGATGGGTAAGCTACACAAATGTAAGGCCATGTGGGTATCAATGCAATTGCAAGGTATGAACAAGATGTCGTCGAGGTTACCGTCCTTGGCGATGATGAGTAGTCGACTGAGATGAGCGGTGGTGATGTTGACGTCGAACCATACCTATATAGCCGAAACACAATAGGACACGGGAACCACAACCCAAAATCTCACAGATCAAAACGTGTCAAAATTGTCATAGGAGGTAGCGGTGAGCGGTGGTGTTGCTTGTGGAAAGCGGTGGTGGTATGCGTAAGTAAGGTGGACACCGATGCAAAATTGGGCAAAACTAGGCAGAAGATGGCGCAGGGGATGGAGTTGCTGCCACAAGGGGCCGGATGTCCGGGCCAGTGGCTGAATGTTCGGGACGCCGGATGTCCGGGAACTCGGGAGGATGTCCGTGCTCCTGGATCGAGGATGAACACGATGAACTCCACAGGAAAAAGGGCAACTCCGGGGCAAAATTCGGGCGAATTTGTGGATGGAAATTGCGGGAGAGGTGGGGAAAAGATAGATCCACTCGATGCAAAGCAGATCCGTGGATCAAAATCCAACAATACTTCAACACACCAACAAATCACAAAAAAAAATTGGGGGCTATTTTTTGGTGGGGATTTTCGGATTTAGGACGAAAACAACAAAGTCAAGCTAGAAAACACGGGGTAGGGGCTGCAAAAACGTGATCAACGTGGCTCATGATACCAAGATGATGTAGGGCGGAACCCTAGGGGGCGATCTTTCACGTTTGGATAGGATCCCTACGAGGGGCACGAAGAACACGAGGAGGGGAACGAAGGAAAACACGAGAGAAACACTCAACCGACATGAATATGATCACACAAGTGATAGATCATCGAGGCACAAAGTAACATGAGATCCAAAATCAACAAGGGACGATACAAGGGTAACCATTCTTCTCTGGGAGGAGGTCTTGATTGTCTTCTCCGGATGGTGGTCTTGAATCCAAGTGGATCTTCTCTGAAGAGGCTGCGGTCTCTCACGATGGAGGAGATCCTAATGGATGAGCAATGCTCTATCTCAAATGAGCTAAACCAATGCTAACCCTAAAACATACGGGATGAGGGAGTATATATAGTCAAAGGGGCGAAGGAATACATGGGTCACGACCCAAAAGAGCTGCACGCAGGCAGAGGGCGCCGGATGTCTGGGAGACGAGCCGGATGTCTGGGCGCTCGCGAGGGGCCGGATGTTCGGGCTGAAGGGACGGATGTCCGGGCAGGTGGAGACGGTCGAGCTTCTCTCTGGATGGGCGGCGCCGGATGTCCGGGGCTTCGGGAGGCGCCGGATGTCCGGGGTGGTGACCGGATGTCCGGGCTGTTGGGGCAGTCTTCTGTGCTTCCTGGATGGCGCCTCCGGATGTCCGGGCTTGAGGCCGGATTTCCGGTGAGGAGGGCCAGATGTCCGGGCTGGACGCCGGATGTCCGGGCCATGTAGCTTCTGCTGCATTCTCCTGGCCAGGTAGATCTCCACGGGCCGGATGTCCGGGGTCATGGCCGGATGTCCGGTGCGTGGAGGCTGTTCTTTCCTTATTCCGTTGGCTCTCTTCTTCCATGGACTTGGGGTCTTGACCATCTTCATGTGCATCCTCTAGAGGGTCCTCTTGATACCTAATCATGCACAACATTCCGGACTTAGGTAGTAGCCATGTCTTGAGAGGATCATATGAGATATCACCAAGGAGAGAAGTCACCTTGGTCTCGAGAGCTCTAGCGCGTGCCCTAGTCATGGGTCCTCTTGGTGCTTGGTGAGACGATGGAAGGTCCATGGGGATGACCGAAGGATTCTCCACATCACATTGCTATGGAAATTTTGATCATGGGTTGTTGGAACATCTGGATGCAGCGCAACGGGAAAATTTTTAGAGCTCAAACCCCTTCCATTCAGACGTGGACAAGGGCTCTTAAGGCAGACCTTCTACTTCTGCAACATCGCATCAAGGATAAGTTTAAAACACTGCTTGTTAATTGGATTGAATAGTTTCTGAACTAGATGACCATGTTGCCTTTTGGGTTCCATAAAACTGGAGTTGGTTGACCTCCTTGTATATCACGCTTTTGTATATATTTTATTAATATAATTTTACCGTAGAACGATTGTTCTACGGTTTTGGTTCAAAAAAGTCATCTTCTTGGATCTTCGATGGTTGGAATTAATAATATGCAAATATGTCTTGTTTTCTCAAGAATTATTAGCTAGTGTTCAACTCAAAAAGAAATAGTTGATCAATGAAATGTTACAATTTTCATTATTATTACAATTGAATTTTAGTACACAATTTTTGCAGTCCTAATTGTTATCCGCCTACCGAAGTACTAGCATTTTCCCGTACTGCAACCATGAGTACTATTTTATACTGAAAATTACTATGGCGACCATACAAGTCAGTGCTATTCCATCACAGTCTAAGATTATACTCCCTCCGTCCGGAAATACTTGTCCTAGAAATTGATAAAATGGATGTATCCATAATTAAAATAAGTCTAGATATATCCATTTCTAGGAAAAGTATTTTCGGACGGAGGGAGTACTTTAATAGAGTACATGTCTCCTTTTTTGCGGGTAACAATGTACATGTCGATTCTCGGTACAACATTGGTTCTTCAGTGCTAAATTGTGTTCCTCTAAAGAAGTTTCAGCTTTCTAGAGCTTCTTATACATTGATTACACTTGTGTGATGTCTACTTTCATGGAAGATATTCATTTTATTAGACTTTCTATATTGCAAGATAGACTTATGCTTCCTTTATGTGGGGTACTACACATTTTTTAAATAAATTAAAATATTCATTTTACATGCCAGTGGAGGGATATGACACAACACATATCCACACCAAGCTTTCAATAATAATCTTTAGCTAAAATGTTCATATCTCAGGGATAACAATAAATGTAGAGACTAATCTGACCAAGTACTATCAAGTACTCCTCCATGAAGCAACAATATCTTGAGTATTTTCCTTTTCCTGCTCCTTGGTGAGAGGGCTATTCAAGTGTATTACATAATATAGCTCAAATTTGTTGTTTTCAATTTCATCAAAGATTTACCTAGGAATATCAACATTAGTGTTGGGTAACGTAGTAATTTCAAAAAAAATCCTACGCACACGCAAGATCATGGTGATGCATAGCAACGAGAGGGGAGAGTGTGTTCACGTACCCTCATAGACCGAAAGCGGAAGTGTTAGAACAACGCGGTTGATGTAGTCGTACGTCTTCACGGCCCGACCGATCAAGCACCGAAACTACGGCACCTCCGAGTTCTAGCACACGTTCAGCTCGATGACGTCCCTCGAACTCCGATCCAGCCGAGTGTCGAGGGAGTGTTCCGTCAGCACGACGGCGAGGTTACGATCTTGATGTTTACCATCGCAGGGCTTCGCCTAAGCACCGCTACGATATTATCGAGGTGGACTATGGTGGAGGGGGGCACCGCACATGGCTAAGAGATCCAAGGGATCAATTGTTGTTGTGTCTAGAGGTGCCCCCCTGCCCCCGTATATAAAGGAGCAAGGGGGGAGGGGGCGGCCGGCCTAGGAGGGGGCGCGCCAAGGGGAGTCCTACTCCCACCGGGAGTAGGACTCCCTCCTTCCTTGTTGGAGTAGGAGAAGGGGAAAGAGGGGGACAGGAAGAAGGAAAAGGGGGTTGTGCCCCTTGTCCAATTCGGACCAGAGGGGGGGGGGCAGGCCTCCTTCCTTTTGGCCTCTCTCCTCTATTCCCGTATGGCCCAATAAGTCACATATACTCCCCGGCGAATTCCCGTAACTCTCCGGTACTCCGAAAAATACCCGAATCACTCGGAACCTTTCCGAACTCCGCATATAATCGTCCAATATATCGATCTTTACGTCTCGACCATTTCGAGACTCCTCGTCATATACCCGATCTCATTCGGGACTCCGAATTCCTTCGGTTCATCAAAACTCATAAACTCATAATATAACTGTCATCGAAACCTTAAGCGTGCGGACCCTACGGGTTCGAGAACAATGTAGACATGACCGAAACACATTTCCGGTCAATAACCAATACTGGAACCTGGATGCTCATATTGGCTCCCACATATTCTACGAAGATCTTTATCGGTCAAACCGCATAACAACATACGTTGTTCCCTTTGTCATCGGTATGTTACTTGCCTGAGATTCGATCGTCGGTATCTCAATACCTAGTTCAATCTCGTTACCGGCAAGTCTCTTTACTCGTTCCATAATACATCATCCCGCAACTAACTAATTAGTTGCAATGCTTGCAAGGCTTATAGTGATGTGCATTATCGAGTGGGCCCAGAGATACCTCTCCGACAATCGGAGTGACAAATCCTAATCTCGAAATACGCCAACCCAACAAGTACCTTTGGAGACACCTGTAGAGCACCTTTATAATCACCCAGTTACGTTGTGATGTTTGGTAGCACACAAAGTGTTCCTCCGGTAAACGGGAGTTGCATAATCTCATAGTCACAGGAACATGTATAAGTCATGAAGAAAGCAGTAGCAACATACTAAACGACCAAGTGCTAAGCTAACGGAATGGGTCAAGTCAATCACATCATTCTCCTAATGATGTGATCCCGTTAATCAAATGACAACTCTTTTGGCCATGGCTAGGAAACTTAACCATCTTTGATTCACAAGCTAGTCAAGTAGAGGCATACTAGTGACACTATGTTTGTCTATGTATTCACACATGTATTATGTTTCCGGTTAATACAATTCTAGCATGAATAATAAACATTTATCATGATATAAGGAAATAAATAATAACTTTATTATTGCCTCTAGGGCATATTTCCTTCAGTCTCCCACTTGCACTAGAGTTAATAATCTAGTTCACATCAGCATATGATTCAACACCAATATTCACATCTGTATGTGATTAATACCCATAGTTCACATCGTCATGTGATCAACACCCAAAGGGTTTACTAGAGTCAATAATCTAGTTCACATCGCTATGTGATTAACACCCAAAAGAGTACTAAGGTATGATCATGTTTTGCTCGTGAGAGAAGTTTAGTCAATGGGTCTATCACATTCAGAGCCGTAAGTATTTTGCAAATATTCTATGTCTTCAATGCTCTGCACGGAGATACTCTAGCTAATTTCTCCCACTTTCAATATGTATCCAGATTGAGACTTAGAGTCATCTGGATCGGTGTAAAAGTTTGCACCGATGTAACTTTTACGATGTACACTTTTATCACCTCCATAATCGAGAAACAACTCCTTAGTCCTCACTAAGGATATTGTTGACCGCTGTCCAGTGATCTACTATTAGATCAAGATTGTATTCCTTTGCCAAACTCAGAGCAAGATATACAATAGGTCTGGTACACAGCATAACATACTTTATAGAACCTATGGCTGAGGCATAGGGAATGACTTTTCATTCTCTTTCTATTTTCTGCCATGGTCGGGTTTTAAGTCTTACTCAACTTCACACCTTGCAACACAGGCAAGAACTCCTTCTTTGACTGTTCCATTTTGAACTACTTCAAAATCTTATCAAGGTATGTACTCATTGAAAAATCTCATCAAGCGTCTTGATCTATCTATATAGATCTTGATGCTCAATGTGTAAGCAGCTTCACCGAGGTCTTGCTTTGAAAATCCCTTATTCAAGTATCCTTTCATGCTATCCAGAATTCCTATATCATTTCCAATCAACAATATGTCATCCACATATAATATTAGAAATGCTACAGAGCTCCCACTCACTTTCTTGTAAATAGAGGCTTCTCAAAAAGTCTGTATAAAACCATATGCTTTGATCAACTCATCAAAGCGTATATTCCAACTCCGAGATGCTTGCACCAGTCCATAGATGGATCGCTGGAGCTTGCACATTTTGTTAGCACCTTTAGGATTGACAAAACCTTCTGGTTGCATCATATACAATTCTTCTTTAAGAAAACCATTAAGGAATGTGGTTTTGACATCCATTTGCCGGATTTCATAAAATGTGGCAATTGCTAACATGATTTGTACAGACTTTAAGCATCGCTACAGTTGAGAAAATCTCATTGTAGTCAACACCTTGAACTTGTCGAAAACATTTTGCGTCAATTCGAGCTTTGTAGATAGTAATACTATTATCAATGTCTGTCTTCCTCTTGAAGATCCATTTATTTTCTATGGCTTGCCGATCATCGGGCAAGTCCACCAAAGTCCACACTTTGTTCTCATGCATGGGTCCCGTCTCAGATTTCGTGGCCTCAAACCATTTCGCCGAATCTGGGCTCATCATCGCTTCCTCATAGTTCATAGGTTTATCATGGTCTAGTAACATGACTTCCAGAACAGGACTGTTGTACCACTCTGGTGCGGACCGTACTCTGGAAGACCTACGAGGTTCCGTAGTAACTTGTTCTGAAGTTTCATGATCATCATCATTAGCTTCCTCACTAATTGGTGTAGGAATCACTGGAACTGATTTCAGTGATGAATTATTTTCCAATTCAGGAGAAGTTACTATTACCTTATCAAGTTCTAGTTTTCTCCCACTCACTTCTTTCGAGAGAAACTTCTTCTCTAGAAAGGATCCATTCCTAGCAACGAATATCTTGCCTTCGGATCTGTGATAGAAGGTGTACCCAACAGTTTCCTTTGGGTATTCTATGAGACGCACTTCTCTGATTTTGGGTTCGAGCTTATCAGGTTGAAACATTTTCACATAAGCATCGCAGCCCCAAACTTTAAGAAACGACAACTTTGGTTTCTTGCCAAACCACAGTTCATAAGGCGTCGTCTCGACAGATTTTGATGGTGCCCTATTTAAAGTGAATGCAACTTTCTCTAATGCATAACCCCAAAACGATAGTGGTAAACCGATAAGAGACATCATAGATTGCACTATATCCAATAAAGTACGGTTATGACGTTCGGACACACCATTAAGCTGAGGTGTTCCAGGTGGCATGAGCTGTGAAACTATTCCACATTGTTTTATATGAAGACCAAACTCGTAACTCAAATATTTGTCTCCGCAATCAAATCACAGAAACTTTATTTTCTTGTTACGATGATTCTCCACTTCACTCTGAAATTCTTTGAACTTTTCAAATGTTTCAGATTTGTGCTTAATTAAGTAGATATACTCATATCTGCTCAAATCATCTTGTGAAGGTTAGAAAATAACGATACCCGCCACGAGCATCAACACTCATTGGACCGAATACATCAGTATGTATTGTTTCCAATAAGTCACTAGCTCGTTCCATTGTTCCGGAGAACGGAGTTTTAGTCATCTTGCCCAAAAGGCACGGTTCGCAAGCATCAAATGATTCATAACCAAGAGATTCCAAAAATCCATCTTTATGGAGTTTCTTCATGCGCTTTACACCGATATGACCCAAACGGCAGTGCCACAAATAGGTTGCACTATCATTATCAACTTTGCATCTTTTGGCATCAATATTATGAATATGTGTATCACTACGATCGAGATCCAACAAACTATTTTCATTGGGTGTATGACCATCAAAGGTTTTATTCATTTAAACAGAACAACAATTATTCTCTAATTTTAAATGAATTATCATATTGCAATAAACATGATCAAATCATATTCATACTCAACGCAAACGCCAAATAACATTTATTTAGGTTCAATACTAATCCCGAAAGTATAGGGAGTGTGCGATGATGATCATATCAATTTTGGAACCACTTCCAACACACATCGTCACTTCACCCTCAACTAGTTTCTGTTTATTCTATAACTCCTGTTTCGAGTTACTAATCTTAGCAACCGAACAAGTATCAAATACTCAGGGGTTACTATAAACACTAGTAAGGTACACATCAATAACCTGTATATCAAATATACCCTTGTTCAGTTTGCCATCCTTCTTATCCACCAAATATTCATGGTATTTCCGTTTCCAGTGACCATTTCCTTTGCAGTGTAAGCACTCAGTTTCAGGCGTTGGTTCAGCTTTGGGCTTCTTCTTGGGAGTGACAACTTGCTTGTCATTCTAGTTGAAGTTCCCTTTCTTTCCCTTTGCCCTTTTCTTGAAACTAGTGATCTTGTCAACCATCAACACTTGATGCTCTTTCTTTATTTCTACCTTCGTCGATTTCAACATCACGAAGAGCTTGGGAATCGTTTTCGTCATCCCTTGCATACTATAGTTCATCACAAAGTTCTACTAACTTGGTTATGGTGACTAGAGAATTTTGTCAATCACTATCTTATCTGGAAGATTAACTCCCACTTGATTCAAGCGATTGTAGTACCCAGACAATCTGAGCACATGCTCACTAGTTGAGCGATTCTCCTCCATCTTTTAGCCATAGAACTTGTTGGAGACTTCATATCTCTCAACTCGGGTATTTGCTTGAAATATTAACTTCAACTCCTGGAATATCTCATATGGTCCATGACGTTCAAAACGTCTTTGAAGTCCCAATTCTAAGCCGTTAAGCATGGTGCACTAAACTATCAAGTAGTCATCATATTGAGCTAGCCAAACGTTCATAACGTCTGTATCTTCTCCTGCAATAGGTCTGTCACCTAGCGGTGCATTAAGGACATAATTCTTCTGTGCAACAATGAGGATAAACCTTAGATCACGAATCCAATCCGCATCATTGCTACTAACATTTTTCAACACAATTTTCTCTAGGAACATATCAAAATAAACATATGAAAGCAACAACGCAAGCTATTGATTTACAACATAATTTGCAAAATACTACCAGGACTAAGTTCATGATAAATTTAAGTTCAATTAATCATATTACTTAAGAACTCCCACTTAGACAGACATCTCTCTAGTCATCTAAGTGATCACGTGATCCAAATCAACTAAACCATGTCCGATCATCACGTGAGATGGAGTAGTTTTCAATGGTGAACATCACTATGTTGATCATATCTACTATATGATTCACGCTCGACCTTTCGGTCTCCCTGTTCCGAGGCCATATCTGTATATGCTAGGCTCATCAAGTTTAACCTGAATATTCCGCGTGTGCAACTATTTTGCACCCGTTGTATTTGAACTTAGAGCCTATCACACCCGATCATTATGTGGTGTCTCAGCATGAAGAACTTTCGCAATGGTGCATACTCAGGGAGAACACTTCTTGATAATTAGTGAGAGATCATCTTAAAATGCTACCGTCAAACAAAACAGAATAAGATTTATAACAGATAAACATCATAAGCAATCAAAATATGTGACATGATATGGCCATGATCATCTTGTGTCTTTGATCTCCATCTCCAAAGTACTGTCATGATCTCTATCGTTACTGGCACGACACCATGATCTTCATCATCTTGATCTATATCAATGTGTCGTCACATGGTCGTCTCGCCAACTATTACTCTTGCAACTATTGCTATCGCATAGCGATAAAGTAAAGCAATTATTTGGCACTTGCATCTTATGCAACAAAGAGACAACCATATGGCTCCTGCCAGTTGCCGATAACTTGGTTACAAAACATGACCATCTCATACAATAAAATATAGCATCACGTCTTGACCATATCACATCACAACATGCCCTGCAAAAACAAGTTAGACGTCCTCTACTTTGTTGTCGCAAATTTTACGTGGCTGCTACGGGCTGAGCAAGAACAGTTCTTACCTACGCATCAATACCACAACGATAGTTTGTCAAGTTAGTGTTGTTTTAACCTTCTCAAGGACCGGGCGTAGCCACACTCGGTTCAACTAAAGTTGGAGAAACAGACACCCGCCAGCCGCCTGTGTGCAAAGCACGTTGGTAGAACCAGTCTCGCGTAAGCATACGCGTAATGTCGGTCCGGGCCGCTTCATCCAACAATACCGCCGAACCAAAGTATGACATGCTGGTAAGCAGTATGACTTGTATCGCCCACAACTCACTTGTGTTCTACTCGTGCATATAACATCAACGCATAAAACCTAGGTTCGGATGCCACTGTTGGGTAACATAGTAATTTCAAAAAAAATCCTACGCACACACAAGATCATGGTGATGCATAACAACGAGAGGGGAGAGTGTGTTCACGTACCCTCGTAGACTGAAAGCGGAAGTGTTAGAACAACGCGGTTGATGTAGTCGTATGTCTTCACGGCCCGACCGATCAAGCACCGTAACTACGGCACCTCCGAGTTCTAGCACACATTCAGCTCGATGACGTCCCTCGAACTCCGATCCAGCCGAGTGTCGAGGGAGAGTTCCGTCAGCACGATGGCGTGGTGACGATCTTGATGTTCTACCGTCGCAGGGCTTCGCCTAAGCACCGCTACGATATTATCGAGGTGGACTATGGTGGAGGGGGGCACCGCACACGGCTAAGAGATCCAAGGGATCAATTGTTGTTGTGTCTCGAGGTGCCCCCCTGCCCCCGTATATAAAGGAGCAAGGGGGGAGGGGGCGGCCGGCCTAGGAGGGGGCGCGCCAAGGGGAGTCCTACTCCCACCGGGAGTAGGACTCCCTCCTTCCTTGTTGGAGTAGGAGAAGGGGAAAGAGGGGGACAGGAAGAAGGAAAAGGGGGCTGCGCCCCTTGTCCAATTCGGACCAGAGGGGGGGGGGCGCAGGCCTCCTTCCTTTTGGCCTCTCTCCTCTATTCCCGTATGGCCCAATAAGGCCCATATACTCCCCGGCGAATTCCCATAACTCTCCGGTACTCCGAAAAATACCCGAATCACTCGGAACCTTTCCGAACTCCGAATATAGTCGTCCAATATATCGATCTTTACTTCTCGACCATTTTGAGACTCCTCGTCATGTCCCTGATCTCATCCGGGACTCTGAACTCCTTCGGTTCATCAAAACTCATAAACTCATAATATAACTGTCATCGAAACCTTAAGCGTGCGGACCCTACGGGTTCGAGAACAATGTAGACATGACCGAAACACGTTTCCGGTCAATAGCCAATAGCGGAACCTGGATGCTCATATTGGCTCCCACATATTCTATGAAGATCTTTATCGGTCAAACCGCATAACAACATACGTTGTTTCCTTTGTCATCGGTATGTTACTTGCCCGAGATTCGATCATCGGTATCTCAATACCTAGTTCAATCTCGTTACCGACAAGTCTCTTTACTCGTTCCGTAATACATCATCCCGCAACTAACTAATTAGTTGCAATGCTTGCAAGGCTTATAGTGATGTGCATTACCGAGTGGGCCTAGAGATACCTCTCCGACAATCGGAGTGACAAATCCTAATCTCGAAATACGCCAACCCAACAAGTACCTTTGGAGACACCTGTAGAGCACCTTTATAATCACCCAGTTACGTTGTGATGTTTGGTAGCACACAAAATGTTCCTCCGGTAAACGGGAGTTGCATAATCTCATAGTCACAGGAACATGTATAAGTCATGAAGAAAGCAGTAGCAACATACTAAACGATCAAGTGCTAAGCTAACGGAATGGGTCAAGTCAATCACATCATTCTCCTAATGATGTGATCTCGTTAATCAAATGACAACTCTTTTGTCCATGGCTAGGAAACTTAACCATCTTTGATTCACGAGCTAGTCAAGTAGAGGCATACTTGTGACACTATGTTTGTCTATGTATTCACACATGTATTATGTTTCCGATTAATTCAATTCTAGCATGAATAATAAACATTTATCATGATATAAGGAAATAAATAATAACTTTATTATTGCCTCTAGGGCATATTTCCTTCAATTAGCCATTACAACTAGACCTTCTAGTTCTAGTGCCAATTTCCTTGATATCTTCTTACAATGGAGTTTGAAATCTTTGAGGAGACCTAGTACCCCTTGAAAAGCAACCTTGACAACAGTCAGGTCGACAGTTTATTGTCGACTAAGCAAATGAACTAAGCGAGTGCGCACTGTTTGGGTCGACCCAGCCGAGGCTAATGGCGCTAAACAAGAGCCCTCACTAGACTTGTCATAAAAGTTGTATAAAATCTGAAGTGCTATTATAAGCCCGAGCACACCTTTGCACTTTATAATCCGAGTGCTTTCTTTTCTCCTAGATTGCGCTGCTGCAGAGGTGGGACATGGCTCGAGAATAATCATATACGAATGCTAATGATAGGATCAGTTTTCATTTGGGCCAGCGATGAAAAGTCCTTTTTGTTTACCCTAACAACAAAAAGTGTATTTTCACTCGGGGTGGCAACGAAAGGATGCTGCTTTTGAATTTTTTGGTTTCCTGCCTATAGTTTCAGAATTTCATAAAAACGAAAACAATCACGCTTTCGTCCATCAAATGCATCCCGACTCGGATAAAATCCCACATCCTGGAGCAAGACGACATACCTTCATGGGCTGCCTGCTCACCGCCACACACACACACACACACACGACATCAAATATATTTTTTGCTTGTCTAAAAAAACATATATTTTTTACTTTCACCACTAACCCTCTGTCTTCGACCTTCTCCTCCTCCAAGCTTCTTCTCCTGCATCTTAACCCTCTCTCATTTCCCGCACTTCATTCTTTACACCCCGTAATCTTGTTTTGATATCTCCACCTACATGCTTGATTGTGTAGTTCATTTAGATGGCAAGGCGCCTATAAGTGTGTGTACATTCCTACACAAAGCCCCAATGGTCTATGCCCCCTTCTCCTCCAGCATAACATGTTTGTCTTCAGTACCATGAAAAAAGTGCTGTTGGCACCATGAGCGAGCTATGCATCTCTAGAGAAAATTTACTCGAGGATATTGTGCAAATGGAATTGGCTACTAATCTTGCAGGTTCTGATGTACTCAAGCACATCCTCAACTCCCCCGTTGTTGCAATGCAAGGTATGAGTCATGTTGAAGTACAAGTCGTGGTAGTCGTGGGGTGTTGGTATCTCTGGTGGCTTCAAAGACAACTATCCATGATGAGAGGGTACCGTCGGCTGGCCGCTGGCCGGTCTCGATGCATGCTATAACAGTTAATGCAGCTTCATTAAGCAGACATAATGCCTTGGTAACAAACCAAAGATGTCCCAAGATACTCCCATAGTACTTCAAGTTAAGTGTGGACGCTTCATTTTATGTTTACTTGGGCACAGGAGCGACAACATCGATTTTGAGGGATGCCAATGGATCTTTCGTTGGGTGGAACTGCACATTCAATGCATATGCAGCAGATGCGGCGACCATGGAGGCACTAGCCATGAAGGATGGACTCCACTTTGGAAACCCCCTTTAAATCAATAGATTACAGGCAGAATCTAACTCTGTGGAGGTGATCAGTTTCTAGAAAGGCCAATCACAATAGTGGGACTTGGCGGCAGCGGTTTATGTGGATTTTCTGGACACGATGATGCAAATTTGGACTGTTGAATACAAACATTGCTCAAGAGAAGTTAATGGTGTTTTCCATGAGTTAGCTATCTTTAGTTATCGGAATAATATATCTTGTACTTGATGATGATCCCCCTAGTTGCTTACTCAGAAAATTTGTGAATGATGCAAGTCTTGGTTAATTGAATAAATCTAGCAAAAGGACCTTACTACATGTGTGCATTGCGGTAGCAGTTACGGTTAAAGCAGTCTGTTACAAAGAAATCTAACAAATAGCCTAGCATCCCTTCGTACTGATCAAACCCATATTATTGTACTAATCCAATGGCCACCAAGTGGTCTGATGGGAAGCAATAAATCAGCAGTATGATTCCTAACAACTACCAAAGATATATACTAGCTTCTGACCACAAGGACAAACACAACTAATGCTTGTAATCAAAGTGCAAAATTTATGCCCTCAGCAACCACACATCAGCCTAGTTATGTTCCTAGATATCAATCGATCTGACAATTAGAATTGATATTGCTAATATGTCTAGTTTCTATGGAATTAGTATTCTTCAACTCTGGAAAGGAACAGTCGACCAATTTATTGCAATAATTTTCATTATTATTAAAATGGAATTTTAGTATACTATTTAGCTAGTGCCAGTTGTTTTTCCTCTAGCGAAATACAATATCATTTTTCAGTATTTGCGATCACATGACTTAGCACTGCCTAAATATGGCGAGTTAGTACTGCACTACTAATTCTATTAGTGAAAATCAGTATGGCGACCACATGAGTCATGCTATTCCATTACAATCCAAGATTATACTTTAGTTGAGTACACGTCCATTTGGATACAACATTGATTCATTCGGTGCTAATTGTTGTTCCTCTAGGGAAGTATCAGCTTTCTAGGCGGGGGTGAATGTGCAGGCGCATCTGAGCGGGCGGCATAGTGGTGAACAACAACACTGCGGTGTGTTGCATCAGCATGCTCTGCGGTACATGCAATCCCTCCAGTTGGTCGTATGACCGCAAGTCATTGTTGCCTAACTTTGCGCCCACAGAGATACTTCTTTCCCAACGTCTCCTATTCCCGCAGTAGCAGATTTACGTTTACCATACTTCACTAGTTCTTTCTCCTCCATTTTTCTGTAGTTGTATGCATGTAGTAGCCCTATGCTACAGTACTACGTCTCGAAGTGTTATATATTTAATTTGACCCTTGTACATCCTACTCTCTCTCTTTTCAAATGCGTAGTATTGACAAACAACTAGATGCATACGTATCTGCGTGTTAGTACTTCAAGTATTGGCAAACAACTAGGCGCGAGGGGGAGCTTCAGCTAGCTCTCCATACTTGTCAAATATATAGTGGGCTAGCCAGCGAGCATAGTATCACGTCTGCTTATTATTGCCTGGTAGGTAAATAATATACTACTGCTTGACTGATACACTTTGAAGAGAAATGCTAACTTGTGGACATATGGACAAACAGACAGAGCTAATGTATGTAATAAAATTAAATGCTTTAGCAACCGTGCGCCAACCAAGTCATCTTCTTGGATCTCTGGCAATTGGTATTAATAATTTGCAAATAAGTCTTGTTTTCTCAAGAATGTTATAATTTTAACTATTATTACAATGGAATTTTAGTACAGTGCCAATTTTTGTTCGTCTATCGAAGTATCGTTTTTCCGTACTGTGACCATGAGTACTAATTGTAGTACTAAAAGTCAGTATGGCGACCATACAAGTCACGCTATTCCGTTACTATCCAAGATTATACTTCAGTTGATTACATGTCGATTCTGGGCAATACTGATTCCTTCAGTGATACTTGTTCCTCTAGGAAAGTATGAGATTTCCAGAGTCCTTATACATGAATCACACTTGTGTGATGTTTACTATCATGGAAGATGTTGGTTTTTACTCTACTTGCTATCTTGCAAGGTAGACTTGTGCTTACTTTTATGTGGAGTGCTACACTTTTTTTGAAATAAATTAAATATTTAACATTTTACATGCAATGGAGGCATGACACAACACATATCCAAACAAAAGTTTATATCACATGAATATTACGCATTTTTGACATTCGGAAATACAATCTCTTCACTGAGCTTTCAATAATAATCTTTAGCTAAAATGTTCATATCTCTGGGATAACAAAAAATGCAGAGACTAATCTAACAAAAAACGTCGCGCCGAATAAAGCACCTGTTTCCAAAGCATTGCGTCATTATACGCGCAACGGTAAATCAATGTGTTGATGATATCCCCTAAAAATTGGGGCACGATCTCTACATTGATAAGAGGTGCCAATGAGTGGCGGCCTCGAGCCGCGAAACGTTTTCGTGATAACTGCTTCAAGCCCACGATAGGAGATGACAGTTTAAAAAAATATGCAGGGGTTTGGACCCTCTCACTGGTTATGCATACATGGCAAGTCTTCAAGGCTAAGCTAACTTAGGACTTCGCGCGAAGAGGGAGGCCTTTGTAAAAAATGATCCATTACTTCCCTTGTTGAGGATAAGGTTTCCAATATATGGTCGGAAGGGTCAACTGTGAAAGGAGACCCGATAATTTATAAATCTTCCTATTTGAGCACGAGCCGATAAAGAAAAAACTCTACTGCCAAGCCAAATTCATTGGTCTGAGTATGGGATTGTCGTCCTCAGCTTCGAAGACAAGTTCAGGGACTATTGATGGTGTCCTGGACTAAAGAGTACTAACCTATACGATCCACAATCCATGGGCCGAGTTCACGGCCCACCGATCTCCACAAGGAAGGACTCCGGAAGCTATGAACCTCGGCGTGATGAAGATGGAAACCTCCGAAGACTTGGCGCGTACTTCAAGGGTTGCTCATTAGCTGACATGATTGGCAACCGACCATATGTATAGCCTAGGTACCCCCGGTGCATATATAAGCCATGGAATTTAGTCCCTAGAGGCATGATTAGCAGCCTTATGGTTCATAGCACAATCATACGAGCTTGAGGTAGATCATCTTGTACTTGATACTCCATCACATCAATATAAAAAAGTAGGACGTAGGGTTTTACCTTTTCGAGGGGTCCAAACCTAGGTAAACATCGTCTCCTGTTTCCCTCCTGTTACCATTGTTCCAAGACCAGCAGCTCGGGACCTCCTGTCGGAGATCCGCCAGTTTTAACACCGACATAACAACCCAACCAAAGAGTCGCCCAAGAAGGTTAGAAGAGGGTTCCTAAAAAAGAAGTAGGAAGAGAAGAAAGAGAAGCAAGAAGGGGTGGCTGCCAAGATGACGGAGAGGTTTGAGGACATCTTGGCGAAGAAGGAGAAAGCATGTATCAAGCGTTCCATGTGAAGGAGAAAAAGAAGGCTGAAAGGTTTAACATCTCGATGGCGGCGACGGGGAAGAAGCTCAACCTCGAAGAGAAGGAGACGAAGCTCGAACAAAGAAGGGTTGAGCTCATGGCCGCTTCGAAGGATACAAAGATGTTGACCATGAGGATGGATGAGTTGGATGACGATGCGGCGATCGTGCATGCCATCCGTATCAAGATGTTGAAGCGCTTGGCGGACGAAATGGAGGTGGTCAAGAAGGAGGCGGCCAAGAAGGAGCCAGATGGTGAGGAAGAGGCGGTGGTAAGGTGACCGAGGAGGCTTGGATAGCCGGTTAGGAGGGCAAAGAAAATCCCCTCTTTTACACGGACTTTTGGGATGAGGCGCATGCAAAAACTATGAGCATCCGTCTCTTATTCATTGTGACCGGGTGCTAGAAAATCATAATTTAACTTGCTCTTATATTGATATGCATTTGAAATAAAATTAATCGGACCTGACGGGAGATATAGGGAATGCGGTTGTATGGTCGGCATGGAGATGCCCTAACGGTAGGATTCACATCAAATCATTTATTTATTTTCTTCATATAATAAAAGAAACCTGCCCTTACTCCATAGGTGATACATCAAGTGGAAGCAGAGAGAAAATCCTTGACAAATTCCCGGGGCCGGCACACAACAGCCAACGGCGTGGCCATAGGCATGCTTAGACCGGCACCTTCGGCCATGTCAATGACACGACCTTTCCCGGCATCCCACTGGAAGCACTGCACGAGCGCCGCGAGCGTCAGGCCGAGAATGCGCATCGCCAGCCCTTCCGCGGGGCACCGCCTCCGGCCAAGCCCGAACGGCATCATGGGCGCGGGCTTGGCCGTGTCGAGGAACCTCTCTGGCATGAACTCTGTTGGAGAGTCCCAGAGGCTGGCGTCCCGGTTGATCGCCCACGAGTTGACGAGGATCATCGTGCCGCGCCGGACCTTGAAGCCGCCCACCGTGCAGTCCTCCATGGCCTCGTGCGCCGGGATGAGCGGGCCGACGGGGCACAACCGGAGGCTCTCCTTCAGGACGCATTGCAGGTAGGGGAGGTTGGCCATGTCGGACTCCTCGACAAGCCGTCCCGTGCCGACGTTGGCGTCTATCTCGTCCCTCGCCTTCTGCAGCGCCTCCGGGTGCGTCAGCAGCAGCGCCATCGTCCACTCGATGGTCAGCGCCGTCGTGTCAGTCCCGGTGCTGAACAGTACCTGGATTGGATTGGTTGGACATTACGTTGCAGCTAGTATATCCGGTGTCATGTTTGATGAAGGAATTACGGTGCTATTGCTCACCAAGACGATGCCTTTGAGGACGTTGTCAGTGTAGTACTCGGGATCGGCTTCTTGTAGCGCCAAGAGCTCGTCGATGACGCTGGTCGTGTGTCCACCGCCGGCCTTGCTGCGCCTTCGTCTGTGGTCGTCGACGAGGCCTCCGACGAACGCATCACGCCTCGCCTGCAGCCTCGCATGCGCCGCGTCGATGCCGCGTAGGCGGTCGACCCACCGCAGCGCCGGGAAGAAGTCCCCGATGCTGGGCGCGCCGACCACCTTAAACGACTCCTCGACGAACTCCTGGAACCTGCCCAATTCGCCGGAGTGCCCGTGCGCCGTCACCGCGCGCAGCATCACGTTCAGCACCAGCTCAAAGAGCCTAGGGCGGATGGTGACCGCCGCGCCGCCGCCGCCTGCTGCCGCTGAGTCCTGGAGCAGATTGACCACGAGGGACGTGACCTCGGCACGTCGGTCTGCCGTCCGTTCATCGAGGCGGGGCGCCGAGAAGAGCTTGCCGGCTAGGAACCGACGCAGGACGCCCGAGTGGGCGCTGTGGGAGGCCCAGGTGAGCGCCGTGTAGTTGTAGCCGAGGTGCTTCCCCACGAGCAGCCGCGGCCGCCCCGCCAGGGCGGCGTCATGCGCCGTGAAGCACTCCTCGGCGGCGGCATGCGTCGACACGAGGAGCGCCGGGCGCGTCCCCAGCCTCAGCGATACGAGCGGCCTCAAGGCCCCGCCGTGCGCCGAGGTGGCCAGCTTGGCCAGCGAGCGGTGCAGCGGCTTCTTGATCAGGTGGAGGTGGCCCAGCAGCGGGAGCGACGGTGGGCTCGGTGCGGTTCCACCATCACCCGACGACCGACACGACCGAACGAAAGTCGCGACGACACCGGCGAGCAGGACGAGAAGGAGCAGTAGAACGCCGCCGCTGTCCATGCCGGTGGCCGCGTCCATGGCTAGCATTGGCATTGCCCTGAAAATCCTCGATCAGCACGCGCTTGCTATATAGTGCTAGTAGTACCACGCACGTTGCTTCACAACGATTCTTAAAGAAATCGTCAGCACAAATGCGAACAAAACTAGAACTTCAAAAGTCCAATGAACCAAGACAATAAGATAAACTAGCAAATGACTAGATAAATCAGGCAGCCAATCCACTTGGTACCAGGAGTACATTTTGTATGGAAAGAGCCATTATTGGTGTGTTGCTTACAGTAATTCGTGAGACTCGCGCTCTAGTCCTTCTAAACCTCAAGCATGACCAAAGACTTACGTGAGCTGCCTCGCGTCATGAGCAATACCGTCTGCCTACGCCAGACGGAGTATATCCCTAGCGACTTAGCGACTGGATGACTGTTTTGTTAATCAACTACGGGGTGTCTTATTCTTGCTAGTAACCAGGTTTTGTTTGTCATACTGTTTTTCCGCTGAAACCCACCATTGTTGTAATAGAAACAGTAAATTTTTCCGTCGTCGTCGTTTCACTCTCACTCCTGGTTTTTAAATATGTTTACCGGAGAACCAATATGTGATTGGATGGTTAGGAGGATGGTTGTACTCCCAACTCACCTGGAATCAGACCTCAGGTTTGAAACTTGTGTGTCTCATAAAGGCAGAGTGTTCTTTCAATGAGAGGCAACGTTTCCGTCAATAGCGAGGCACCTGTGGTGTCTTCATCAACCTCAAGACCAACCGGCTCAGTCTCCCGAAGTTGCTCATAGGGCTAGGGGTGCGTGAGAGCGTTTATGAACATGAGTGTATATGCATGTATGTGAGTATATGTGTTTGTACCGTGCTTCTCAAAAAACTATGTTTATTGAAATATAAAATTACACTAGCAATTTTATATTTTTGTTCCATTATGTTGTTGTTGTCAATTAGAGAAACTTACACTATAAGAACTATGTTGTTTATTTATGTTTTTTTGCTTCGGTAAGAGATTGAAAATAGCTTGTTGTTGTGTTTTTTTTAAAGAAACTGTTGGACACTATAAGAACTATGTGATTTGTTTATTTAGTGTTTCATTAAGAGAATGAAAATAGTTGGTTGTTGTGATTTTAAAAGAAACTGTTGGACACTATAAGACCTATGTATTTATGGATGTGTGAATAAAAGATGAGCACCCAATCGAATCTCAGCAACTTAGGGATTGATTCCCATTGTCTAGACAATCTTGATGTTATAGTCCTTGCCAGAATGCCAATGGAATATGAGCCTATGTGCTTAATGCTTTTCTGGTCATTTGTCGCATTGTTTCCAATGGATTTTTATTATGAGTGCTTGTATGTAAAACTTGGTGTCAAGCTTTTGCTTTTACCAAATTTTTGTCTAGATTGCTCTTTTGTTGCCTTTGGGTTTGTTATTTGTCAAAATGTTTGGTGGATAACACATTTTCGGAACCAATTTTCTAGTTCTTTGATTAGCGGATAAGATCTTTTAGAAGAAGGATATAGTAGATGAGACATTAATTGTGATCCACTAGATCAACTCAAAACGAAACTATTATAACTTCACATTATTTATCTCAACATTCATCTGCCTATTGGGTGAAGAAATTACAGAAGATCAAATTAGTATGTTCAAGCAGCAATGACCCCAAGCATTTTGGTGAGCCACATTGTCCACCAACCACTATAGGTGGGAACATAGAATCATTGAACACATTGTAACCAGGCTCACAACCTTTTCAAGACCGACTACCAAACGTTTGTATCGTTGTTGTAATTTCACATAAGAAGACCAAAAACACAAAAGAAGGAAATGAGAAAAGAACTTGGAAAACAAATTTGACACCTCTATTCCCGCTACCACTCACGGATCAGGAAAATATGCACAGAAAATACAGAAGGCTGACACACACCAAAAATACAAAAGATCGGGATCAACAACCCGCGGTATCATAAAACCACATTCTTCCTGCTTGAGCTCCATTGGTCATGACGGCCGCACAATAACATTCATAGAGGGTGTTTGGTTGGGCCATGTCCTACAAAAAAGAGCAGGCCATCGGTTATCTGCCGAGAGAAGTTGTTGTGCAGAGGACCTGTTTCTGAGCATTGTAGCCATTTGGTAAACCTGTTGTTTGAGGTGTGATGAGAGGTTGTTTATTTGTTGATTTAATGATAACAACCTAAACTAGTGGCTATTCACCGAATATTTTATATTGTATGCACGTATCAACATAGTATATGTGTGTGACATAGTTTTGTACCTAATTTAAAATGTGATGACTAGATAAACAAATTACCAAATATAACATTAGTCATTCATACATCTTCATGTCGCATATCTATACCAAGATACCACTTTCTCATACACTTTCTAAGGAAGATAGCTACCCTTCTCTTGCGCTGACCAAAGAGTTAGCGATGCTTAGCAGTTCATGTTGACCGATAATCAAAGAGGAGCCAAGCCAGATATGGATAGGGGCTAAGCTTGGAGGACAACTACGTTCATGCCTACTATAGAAAGGTCTTTGTGTCGTAAAGTGTGTCATACAAACCCTAGCTTTGTCGGGCACCTTTCCTTGACATGCATTATCAGCGGTGGGTCCATGGTTGAGGTCGTCAATGAGGATGATAATGATGGTGAGAAAATGGAGGCAAAGTTTAGGCAGCCTCCTCTGTCTGTCGAGCTCCCCGTCCCGAGCTCTATAGTCTTCACCCTGTGCCCAAGGTCGCGCCGTTGCCCCAAGCTTGGTTGGCATCATGCCAAGCTGAGGCGTTGTCATTGAGTCCTCCTATTCCACACGCAACACATGGAATATAAGCGAAAATGCACACCACTAGACAAGGGTTGGAACAATAGATAGTTTATGCCCGTCATTGTGTTTTTATTGGGATTTTGAAAATAAATTATTCATTTAACACATTTGACAAAAGGGTAAAAAGCACATGAATTTGAAAAAAAATCTTGCAACTAAAAAATGTACATGGATTTTCAAAAATAATTCAGTAATTTTTTAAAAATCTTGATATTTAGTAAATGTTCCATATTTTCAATAAATATTCATGAATTTCGTAAACTGTATGCAAATTTTAAAAAATGTTACGAGTTTGAACATAATCATGAATGTTTTAAGAAATATTCAAGAATTTCCGTAAAAAAATATTTATTTTAGATAAAGGAAAATAAAAATATAATACATAAAATTAAAAATACAATAATTTGAAAAAGGAAGTAATGGAAAAGACAAGAAGACAGAAACCTAGAAAAACCTAGTCAGCTGGAATCCCAAGCCGCCGCCGGGGCCTAGCCCATCCTCCTCCCTCCTTCCGCCGCCGCCGGAGGACGCCGCCGGCTTGCGCCCGAAGGCCGACGGCGATGGCGGGGGCTCTTCCTCCCTCCCGCGTCTCAGGGGTGGCAGGACCCCAACATGCGTGGAGGTGTGGCCGATCTACAAGCGACGGCGTTGGCTTTGACGGCGGCGGCGGTCGGCCCTGCCTCGGGCCTCGGTCGGCTGCTGCGGCGGCTGGCCTGGATTGGGCGGCGGCGCGATGCGGTCTTCGGTGGCATGTCATCTGGCTTTAGATCGGCGGCAGCGTCGAGGGACTGGTGAATGCTTGGCGGCACCCATGGCAGATCTGTTCTGACTGGTGTAGCCAGTGGTGGTGGTCATCTTCTTCGTCAGCGGTGGCCGGCCAGAAGCTTGGTGATCGGATCTCGAGATCCATCATCTAGTCCCGGCTGCGAGTTGGGGAGAGATGGTTGCCAGTGAAAACTGAGCCGACGGCAGGCGATGGCGGCGTTCTACGCCATTACCTTGATGAAGGCATCGTCGTGTAACTACTGTCGACCCACTCATGCTGCTCCGGGGGTAACCCTAGGATCTGGTGTTCCAGATCGGACGATGGCGGCACTGCGGTGTCGTTTCTCTCTTGGGAGTATCGTTTGTGGAGCAGTGTTGGAAGTCAGAGGCAGGAGGTGGAGCGGCTTCGTCTTGCACAGAGCTTCGGTGGAGATGTCAAGTCATGCCCGACCGACAGGTGCTACGCTTGGTCATGCCTGGTCGGCAGGTGCTACGCACGATAGATCCTCCAAGGACTTCAAGTTGTGTCGGCTGGTGATACTTGGCAGCATGGCGCTGAGGTGTATCAGTGACGACCGTGATGTGTTAAGCTGTTTGCGCGTAGGGAGGAGGTGTCGTTGGGCGTCGTGGTGGCGTCGACGATAGCTGGACCGAGCAAGGTTGATGCATCAGTACAGTTCTGAAGATGGAGCGGTGGCAGTTGGCGACGGCGGCCTCTGAGAGCACGCCGGACCAGTGTGTGCCCCAGATCTGGCAAGTGGCTAGGTTGGGGTCTTAGGTCTTAGATGTTAGGCTTGGCTGCGATGTCTATTTGGTATTAGGCCCAAGCTATCTGTGCCCCTTCATCAACTGGATAGATGTAACGACAGTTTGTTGCTTAGACGGCGGCTTTAGTCTTATTGTTGTATTGATTTTGTAAGGTCTTGTGAGAATAATTAATAAAGTGGCCATATACATCGCCCAGATGCAGAGGCTGGGGGTCATTTCCTTTTCTAAAAAAAAAAGTTGGCATCCAAAGAGAAAAAAAGGAAACTACTGAAAAACCAAGTGGCTGAAGGAAAAAATCACGAGAATATGACCTAAGTAAGCAGGCCCAAAAACCGAAAGGGTGCATAAATGTTGGGACCTTCTATGTGGAATATCCTATTTGACGCTTACTGCAGCAAATTGTCGAAGGAACGCACAGGGAACAGGAGCGAGCGAGAGATATGGGCCGGCCCACTACTGATGGATTACCGCGCTACAGTATCTCGGTTTTGGGAACCTTCTACAAGAGGTTCCCTGGACTGTTTTTTTTTTCTTTTTGACCATTTGTCCTGTTTCTTCTTGGTTTTTTTTTATTTTTTTTATTTTCTTCTTTTTCCGCTTTCCTGTTTCTTTTTTTTCTGTTTTTGCTTTTTTTGCTTTTTCGTTTATTTTATTTTTCAAGTTTATTTTTTGATAGACCATCTTTCCAAAATTGTTGAAAATTTTAAAAAATGTTCCTGTTTTGAAAATTTTCAAAAATTCAAAAAAATTGTTCTAAAAAATTATTCATAAATTCAAAAAAATGTTCCTTTTAAAAAAATGTTCGCATTTTTGAAATCTTCGAAAATTGTTCTGTAATTTTCAAAATTGTTCTTGTTTAACAAAAAATGTTTGAATAATTTTTTTGAATTTTTTTACAATGTTTAAAAAATGTTCCTGTTTTAAAAAGTTGTTCACAAATTTAAAAAATAGTTCGTGTTTTCCTTTTTTCAGGAGTTTCAAAAAATGTTCTTGAAGTTTGAAAAAATATAAACATTTTATTTTGTTCACAAATTCAAAAAATGTTCCCTCTTTCGAAAACAAATCACATCATGAAAATGTTTATGTTTTACAAAATTTGTTCGAAAATTCAGAAAATGTTTTTGGTTTGAAGAAAATATTCGTAATTTTGAAAAATTCAGTTGTAGGTCCTCGGTTCGACCCAATACATGGACTGTAGTTTTTGGTTTTTTTTTTTGCGAATTAATGTTCCAGTTTTGTCGCTGCCGTATGTGTCTTTAAATGTTGCACTGCGAATTGAACATGAGAGCGTCTATGTGGGAGTGGTTTGCAAGCCGGGTCAATTAGTACGAGGTCGCCAGTTTGAGTTTCAGCATAGCGCTATTGATTTTCTTTTTTGCGATTTTTCATCTTGGGATGCCGTCGCGTGCAACAGTAAATGGGCTGGCCCAGGCTAGCCCCTCCTGTCCGAAGGGCGGGCACTTTGCCGCAGCGAGCGGCGTACAGGAGATCTCCTTCTATATGTCGCTCGTTACAGCAAGTAGCGACACGACGCACACAAACGACTCTGACTAGGCAGGCCCATTAGCAACATGTTACTGTAGCTCGATTTTAAATTTATTTCCTAGAAAAGAAATGTAATTATCATTTAAATCTCTAATTATTTATCTAAATTAGGGATAAAATATTTAAATGAGATTTTTCTGACAATTTGAACAATTTTGAAAAAAATAACGTTTTTTGGACTTCTAAACAATTTTTTTGGAAATGTGCACATTTTTATAAAACTCTAGATCTCTGTGTGAAGCCTTGACTATGTGTCGCAATGAGCAACACATAGATTTTTTGGGACTAACGAAGTAACGGGTACCCCCTGTAGCGGCTTCCTAGTGAACACGCATGAGCACTCTGTGTTGCGCCCAGCTGCCGCCACGTGCCGCACGATCGGCTTACCCCATGGGGACACATTGGTTT
>NC_041391.1:165666024-165723795 GCF_002162155.2 Triticum dicoccoides | reverse complement strand
GCTTCTTGTTTCCTACGTATTCTTGCTTTCTTTGCCTTTTTTGTTTTTGGGGCAAGCAATGCTTTTTACTATAAAAAGTGAAGGAAATATGCCCTAAAGGCAATAATAAAAGTTGTTATTTTATATTTTCTTATATCATGATAATTTTTATTATTCATGTGTGAATACATAGACAAAACACCGTGTCCCTAGTATGCCTCTACTTGACTAGCTCGTTGATCAAAGATGGTTAAGTTTCCTAGCCATGGACATGAGTTGTCATTTGATAAACGCGATAACATCATTAGTGGAATGATGTGGTGGACAAGACCCATCCGTTAGCTTAGCATAATGATCGTTCAGTTTTATTACTACTGCTTTCTTCGTGCCAAATATATATTCCTCCGACTATGAGATTACGCAACTCCCGGACACCGGAGGAATGCCTTGTGTGCTATCAAACGTCACAGCGTAACTGAGTGATTATAAAGATGCTCTACAGGTATCTCCGAAGGTGTTTGTTGGGTTGGAATAGATCGAGATTAGGATTTGTCACTCTGAATATCGGGGAGGTATCTCTGGGCCCTCTCGGTAATGCAAAATAACATAGACATGCAAAATAACTATCAAGACTAAGTTCATGATAAATTAAAGTTCAATTAATCATATTACTTAAGAACTCCCACTTAGAAAGACATCCCTCTACTCATCTAAATGATCACGTGAACCAAATCAACTAAACCATGTCCGATCATCACGTGAGATGGAGTAGCTTTCAATTGTGAACATCACTATGTTGATCATATCTACTATATGATTCACATTCGAACTTTCGGTCTCAGTGTTTCGAGGCCATATCTGCATATGCTAGGCTCGTCAAGTTTAACCCGAGTATTCTGCGTGTGCAAAACTGGCTTGCACCCGTTGTATGTGACCGTAGAGGTTATCACACCCGATCATCAGGTGGTGTCTTGGCACGATGAATTGTAGGAACGGTGCATACTCAGGGAGAACACTTATACCTCAAAATTTAGTAAGGGATCATCTTATAATGTTACCGCCGTACTAAGCAAAATAAATGCATAAAAGATAAACATCACATGCAATCAAAATATGTGACATGATATGGCCATCATCATCTTGTGCTCATTATCTCCATCACCAAAGCATTGTCATGATCTCCATTGTCACCGGCGCGACACCTTGATCTCCATCGCAGCATCGTTGTCGTCCCGCCAACTATTGCTTCTACGACTATTGCTACCTCTCAGTGATAAAGTAAAAAAATTACATGGCGATTGCATTGCATACAATAAAGCGACAACCATATGGCTCATGCTTTACGGCTTAGAACCGGGACTTCAAAAAATGTTTTGAACGCCACGGAGCATATAAGATGTTCCAAGAGCTGAAATTGGTATTTCAGACTCATGCCCGTGTCGAGAGGTATGAGACCTCTGACAAGTACTTTGCCTAAAAGATGGAGGAGAATAGCTCACCTAGTAAGCATGTGCTCAGAATGCCAGGGTACTACAATCGTTTGAATAAAGTGGGAGTTAATCTTCCAAATAAAAGTGATTGACGGAGTTCTCTAGTCACCATCACCAAGTTACTGGAACTTCGTCATGAACTATAATATGCAAGGGACGACGAAAGCGATTCCCGAGCTCTTCTTGATGTTAAAATCGATGAAGGTAGAAATCAAGAAAAAGCATCAAGTGTTGATGATTAAACAAGACCACTAGTTTCAAGAAAAAGGGCAAAGGGAAAGAAAGGGAACTTCAAGAAGAATGGCAAGCAAGTTGTCACTCCCGTGAAGAATCCCAAAACTGAACCTAAGCCTGAAACTGAGTGCTACTACTGCAAAGGAAAAGGTCACTTGAAGCGGAACTACCCCAAATATTTGGCGGATAAGAAGGATGGCAAAGTGAACAAAGGTATATTTGATATACATGTTATTGATGTGTACCTTACTAGTGCTCATAGTAGCCCCTGGGTATTTGATACCTGTTCGGTTGCTAAGATTAGTAACTCGAAACAGGAGTTGCAGAATAAATAGAGACTAGTTGAGGGTGAAGTGATGATGTGTGTTGGAAGTGGTTCCAAGATTGATATGATCATCATCGCACACACCCTATACTTTCGGGATTAGTGTTGAACCTAAATAAATGTTATTTGGTGTTTGCGTTGAGCATGAATATGATTAGATCATGTTTTGTTGCAATATGGTTATTCATTTAAGACAGAGAATAATTGTTATTCTGTTTACATGAATAAAACCTTCTATGGTCATACACCCAATGTTAATGGTTTATTGAATCTCGATCGTAGTGATACACATATTCATAATATTGATGCCAAAAGATGAAAACTTGATAATGATAGTGCAACTTATTTGTGGCACTGCTGTTTAGGTCATATCGGTCTAAAGCACATGAAGAAACTCCATAAAGATGGACTTTTGGAATCACTTGATTATGAATCATTTGATACTTGCGAACCGTGCCTTATGGGCAAGATGACTAAAACTCCATTCTCCGGAACAATGGAACGGGCTAGTGACTTATTGGAAATAATACATACCGATGTATGCGGTCCAATGAGTGTTTATGCTCATGGCGGGTATCGTTATTTTCTGACCTTCACAGATGATTTGAGCAGATATGGGTATATCTACTTAATGAAACACAAGTCTGAAACTTTTGAAAAGTTCAAAGAATTTCAGAGTGAAGTGGAGAATCATCGTAACACGAAAATAAAGTTTCTATGATCTCATCATGGAGGAAAATATTTGAGTTACGAGTTTGACCTTCATTTAAAACAATGTGGAATAGTTTCACAGCTCACGCCACCTAGAACATCACAGCATAATGGTGTGTCTGAACATCGTAACCACACTTTATTGGATATGGTGCGATCTATGATGTCTCTTACCGATTTACCACTATCGTTTTGGGGTTATGCAATAGAGACAGTTGCATTCACTTTAAACAGGGCACCGTCAAAATCCATTGAGACGACACCATATGAACTGTGGTTTGGTAGCAAACCTAAGATGTCATTTCTTAAAGTTTGGGGACGCGATGCTTATGTCAAAAGGCTTCAGCTCGATAAGCTCGAAGCCAAATCAGAGAAATATGTCTTCATAGGATACCCTAAGGAAATAATTGGGTACGCCTTCTACCACAAGTAGGACTGGGCATATAACCTGAAAACCAATGCACTGAACCGAAATAACCGGTACCGAAGCCGAATACACCGAAACCGAAAGTTTCGGTAGTACCATCGGTTTGCATATTTGGAAAACCGAAATTAGTTCGGTAATTTCGGGTTTAGCCCTCGGCCAACCGAACTGACGAAACACTGACTAAAATACAGGCCCAGCCGGTCGGCCCATATGTTATCCCTAATCCTCTGCAGCCGCGCCGCACGCGTGAGGTGAGGCAGCGATACCCAAGCAGCGAGCTGCCGCCGGCTGACCTCTGCAATTACTTTCACCGCCTCCTCGCTTCTCTCATGGAGTTTATTGGTCGATGCTTCACCTTCCTAGGCGTTCCCGATGCTGAGCCCCATCCTTTTATACTGCCACACCCGCTGGATGGTGAGTCAATCATCTAGGAGGCGGGGACGAGGAGCTCCGAACCCTAGCCGACTCGCTGGAGTGGAGATGGACCCTAGCCGGCAGCGCTGGTCGTGCCACGGCACCACCCTCCCGCGGAACTTCAGATTTACGCCCACAGCCACAAGACGATTCTGCAGGCTGCAACATAAGTCCTCTGTTTTGATCTTGTGTTCATCTTTTTCCCCCATCTAAAAAATCTAAAATGCATATAGACTATAGTGCCTGTATTATGGCATCTGATGTCAGTCTAGTTAGAGAAATCATTCTTGTGTTGAACTGTTGATGAATACGTAGCCTAATTGCCGAACTGTAGTATTGTCAACCTGCCGATGATAAATATCATATTTCTATCAGCTTGCTTTGTACTATCCATTGCCCACCATCTGCTTTGTACGAGATTTTGTACTATTCATTGCCAACCATCTGCTTTGATTTGTTTAGATGGAATACTTGTTAATAGTGAAACTTGGTTTGACTGTAGATGTCGTCCGAGGTTCAAGAGATCATGGGGACAAACACTATTGTGCCTTCTTCAGCTGTAATAGCAGCTAGTGTAGTACCTATGGACGTCGAGAAGGCTGCTAGTAGTGACCACGCTATTGAGATGGTGCAAGCAGCAGAAGCAGGGAATGAGGATGACAAACAGGGGACTGGGAAGGCAAAAGTTGTGAAGGGGGATGACAATGATAAGAAAGACACCAGAAAGCAGATGGCCTCAAGATCAGATATATGGAACCACTTTGAAAAGGTCATGATCAATGGTGTTTTGCAGAAGGGAAAATGCAACTACTGCAAGAGTGATATCAACACCCATACTACAATAAATGGTACATCTGCGATGCGCAAACATTTCATTATTTTCAAGCGTAATCCTCATAGAAATATTGCTGGTGATAAACAAGCAGTGTTGCAATATAATCAGGGTGATAGTGTTAGTACCTGGAAATATGATCCTGATGCTATTAGGGTTGCTTTTGTTGAAATGATAATAGACGATGAACTCCCGTGTGCATTTTGTGAAAAATCTGGGTTCAAGAAGTTTATGTCCGTAGCATGCCCACGTTTACTAGTTTCATCTAGGAGGACATGCACTAGGGACATTGTTGGCAAATATTTTGAAGAGAAGGCTAAGCTGAAACTTTTCTTTAAAGAAAGTTGTGAAAGAGTGTGTCTCACCACTAATTGTTGGACTTCTCAACAAAAAGATAGCTACATGACTATTACTGCCCACTTCATTTGTAAAGACTAGAAACTTCACAAGAAAGTGATTTGGTTTTTCAATGTTAAGAGTCATAAAGGAGATGATATTGGAAACACTTGCATAAAACCTTGATTGATTGGGGGATAGAGAAGGTCATGACCATTACTGTTGATAATGCTTCTAATAATGATGGTGGAATAGGTTACATGAAAAAGGAACTGAGTAACGCTAAGTATTGCATTCTGAAGGCAAATATCTCCACATGAGGTGTGCTGCCCACATTGTCAACTTAATAGTCACTGATGGTCTAAAAGAAGTTGATACTTTAGTCAAGCGTGTGCGTGCAGATGTTAGATATGTGAGGAATAACCCAAGTAGGTTGACTAAGTTCAAAGAATGTGTTGTCCTAGAGAAGGTTAACACTAAAGCTTTCTTAATCCTTGATGTGAGAACTAGGTGGAACTCTACATATTATATGTTGAAGGCTGCTGCTAGCTATGAGAAAGTTTTTGCAAGGTATGATGAAGAGGATCCGTACTATGCAATTGATCTACTTAGTGATAAAGGTAAGGACAAGGGCCCTGGAGTTCCAGAAGAGCAGGATTGGGAGAATGTCAATAAGTTGGCAGAATTTCTTGCACATTTTGCTAATCTAACAACTCATGTTTCTGCCTCACTACATGTGACTGCTCACAATTTTTTCTATGAGATTGGTGAGGTGAATATACTAGTGAAAAAAAAGGATGGACAGTGGGGATGGTTTGAAAATTGCAATGGCAGAGAGGATGAAGGATAAGTATGACAAATACTGGGGTAATTGGCACGAGCCTGATCCCAACAACAAGGGGAAGGAAAAGGAGAACATGAACTTGTTGATTTTCATTGCAACAACACTTGATCCAAGGTAAAATAATTCAAGTATTGTAATATGTTTTTCTTCATTAGGTGAGCATCTTAAATTTATCTATTGTTGAATTGTAGGTACAAGCTTGCAGAATACACACATCTCGCCATTGTGGAAATGTATGGGGATGATAAAGGGCCTAAGGTGTGGGCTGCAGTCTCAAAGATTTGTTCGAAGAATATAGGGTGATGTATGCTCCAGAAACTGCATCGACTGAAAGTAGTGCTTCCCGGGAAGCTGAATCTGCAAGTGGAGGGCACACAAGCATGATGAAGTCTTTGATTGCCAAAAAAATGAGGTTTAACAATGGTGGTAGCAGTAGTAGCAAGTCTGAGCTGGACAAGTTCCTTGCTGAGGAAACTGAAGATGATGTTCCAAATTTTGACATGTTACTTTGGTGGAAGATCAATTCATCCAGGTTTCCTATACTGGCATGCTTGGCTCGTGATGCTTTGGCAATCATCATTTCGATAGTCGCATCAGAGTCTGCATTCTCCACTAGTGGGCGCATTCTTGATGAGTTCAGAAGTTCTCTTACTCCTTTTATGGTAGAAGCTATTATATGCACTCAAGATTGGCTTCGACATGGCACTCCTCCCAGCATAGCAGAGAACATTGAAGAGCTGACCAAGCTTGAACAAGGTAACTCAAATAATTAGTCTTGCATCATGTAGTGTGTGCTCATTTGTTGTTATGTAATGCTTGTTTCCACCATTATTGTTTTTAGAATTAATTGTGGAACATAAGGAGAAAGCAAAGCTCCAAAGCAATGCCAAGTCCACCATCCCCGCAAAGCCTAATTCTTAATAATTGGTGAGATTTCAAAATGAACAAAAAGCATAAACTTATTTACGAGTGTATCTGTTCGTATGAACCACTTCATTGTATTATTGGTTGCAGTTCTGGATAACTTGTTGATGAAGGCCAGAGTAGAAGTTTTGGATAACTTGTTGATGAAGGCTGGAGCAAAAGTGAACCTCCAAGTTTAGAAGTTGCGATATGATGCCTACTAGTAGCAGGCTGCTACTATCTATTTCCTATTTCCAAATTAAGTCCTAAGGGCTAAGTGTCATATGTCGTCGAACTTTACTGTTATTGTCATGTCTTCAGACTTGAATTTGGTTCGTTTGCTAAATATTGTTTGGATGCTATATTTTCAGTCAAACTTGGTATGCTTATGTTTGTTCTGCTGCTGAAACCGTAGCCTGTTAGTAGTTTTTTCACTTGTTTGTTATTACTGCTTATGGGGGAATTTGGTAAGTACCCTAAGACGTGCCAAAAGGGATCTCTCTCCCTAACTCATATTCTATCCTTTTTTATCTTTATTATTAAATTTTTGTGTATGAAGTGGCATGTGAGCTGGCTGCCTACTGCTGTTTTTAAGAGGCAGACTGTACCGCTACTGTCAGTATGGCCAGTCACAGAGATTCCTGCTGCTGTTGGCCTTTCCTATTATACAATTATACATATCGGTGCCATTCGGCCGCGACCGATGATCGAACCGATTTCTCGGTGCACGGATCGTTGGTTTGGCATTTTTCTATTAGCTGATCGGTCAACGATTTCTTAGAACCGAACTCTTACAGAGACCGAAGAACCACACCAAACGGTTCGGTGGAACTGAACGCCCAGTCCTAACCATAGGTCCGAAGGCAAGATTTTTGTTGCTAAGAACGGAACCTTTCTGGAGAAGGAGTTTCTCTTGAAAGAAGTGAGTGGGAGGAAAGTAGAACTTGATGAGGTAATTGTACCTTCTCTCAATTTGGAAAGTAGCTCATCCGAGAAATCTGTTCCCGTGATGCCGACACCAACTGGAGAGGAAGCTAATGATAAAGATCATGAAACTTCATATCAAGTTGCTACAAAACCTCGTAGGTAAAACAAAGCATGATCCGCATCGGAGTGGTACGGTAATCCTGTTCTGGAGGTCATGTTACTTGACCATGACAAACCTACGTACTATGAAGAAGCTATGATGAGCCCAGATTCCAATAAATGGCTAGAGGCCATGAAATTTGAGATAGGATCCATGTATGAGAACAAAGTGTGAACTTTGGTGGATTTGCCCGATGATCGGCGACCCATAGAGAATAAATGGATCTTCAAGAAGAAGACTGACATTGATGGTAATGTTACTATCTATAAAGCTCAACTTGTCGCAAAAGGTTTTCGACAAGTTCAAGGGGTTGACTACGATGAGGCTTTCTCAACCGTAGCGATGCTTAAGTCCATCCAAATCATGTTAGAAATTGCCACATTTTCTGAAATCTGGTAAATGGATGTCAAAATTGCATTCCTTAAAAGGATATCTCTAAGGAGAGTTGTATATGATGCAAACAGAAGGTTTTGTCGATCCTACAGGTGCTAACAAGGTATGCAAGCTCCAGTGATCCATCTACGGACTGGTGCAAGCATCTCGGAGTTAGAATATACACTTTGATGAGTTGATCAAAGCATATAGTTTTATACAGACTTGCATTGAAGACTGTATTTACAAGAAAGTGAGTGGGAGCACTACAGCCTTTCTAATAAGTATATGTGAATGAGATATTGTTGATCGGAAATGATGTAGAAAATTTTCTAGAAAGCATAAAGGAGAGTTTGAAAGGAGTTTTTCAAAGAAAGACCTCAGTGAAGCTGCTTACATATTGGGCATCAAGATCTATAGAGATAGATCAAGACGCTTGATAAGATTTTTCAATAAGTACATACCTTGACAAGATTTTGAAAGAGTTCAAAATGGGTCAATCAAAGAAGGAGTTCTTTCCTGTATTAGAAGGTGTAAAGTTGAGTAAGACTCAAAGCCTGACCATGTCAGAAGATAGAAAGAGAATGAAAGTCATTCCCTATGCCTTAGTCATAGGTTCTATAAAGTATGCCATGCTCTGTACCAGACCAGTTGTGTGCCTTGCTTTGAGTTTGGCAAGGGGGTACGATAGTGATCCGGGAGTGGATCACTGGATAGCGGTCAAAGTTCTCCTTAGTTACCTAAGAGGACTAAGGAAGTATTTCTCGATTACGGAGGTGATAAAGAGGTCATCATAAAGAGTTACGTCGATGCAAGCTTTACACCGATCCAGATGACTCTGAGTCTCAGTCTGGATACATATTAAATGTGGGAGCAATTAGCTAGAGTAGCACCATGCAGAGCATTGTAGACATAGAAATTTGCAAAATACATACAGATCTAAATGTGACAGACCCGTTGACTAAACCTCTCTCACAAGCAAAACATGATCACACCTTAGTACTCTTTGGGTGTTAATCACATGGCAATGTGAACAAGATTATTGACTCTAGTAAACCCTTTGAGTATTGATCACATGGAGATGTGAACTATGGGTGTTAATCACATAAAGATATGAACTATTGGTGTTAAATCACGTGGTGATGTGAACTAGATTATTGACTCTAGTGCAAGTGGGAGACTGAAGGAAATATGCCCTAGAGGCAATAATAAAAGTTGTTATTTTATATTTCCTTATATCATGATAAATTTTTATTATTCATTCTAGAATTGTATTAACCGGAAACTTGATACATGTGTGAATACATAGAGAAAACACCATGTCCCTAGTATGCCTCTACTTGACTAGCTCGTTGATCAAAGATGGTTAAGTTTCCTATCCATGGACATGAGTTGTCATTTGATAAACAGGATCACATCATTAGTGGAATGATGTGATGGACAAGACCCATCCGTTAGCTTAGCATAATGATCGTTCAGTTCTATTGCTACTGCTTTCTTTGTGTCAAAGATATATTCCTCCGACTATGAGATTATGCAACTCCCGGACACCGGAGGAATGCCTTGTGTGCTATCAAACGTCACAACATAAATGGGTGATTATAAAGATGCTCTACAGGTATCTCCAAAGGTGTTTGTTGGGTTGGCATAGATCGAGATTAGGATTTGTCACTCCGAGTATCGGAGAGGTATCTCTGGGCCCTCTCGGTAATGCACATCATATGAAGCCTTGCAAGAAATGTGACTAATGAGTTAGTTATGGGATGATGCACTACGGAACGAGTAAAGAGACTTGTCAGTGTCAAAACCGGCAGCTCTCGGGTAGGGGGTCCCAAACTATGCATCTAAGGATCGAAGGTAACAAGGAGGCAGGGGACACGATGTTTACCCAGGTTTGGGCCCTCTTAATGGAGGTAATACCCTACTTCATGCTTGATTGACTTTGATGAGTATAGGGGTTACAAGAGTTGATCTACCTCGAGATCGTAATGGCTAAACCCTAGATGTCTATCATGTATGATTGATCCTGCCTATGGACTAAGCCCTCCGGTTTATATAGACACCGGAGGGATCTAGGGTTGTACAAAGTCGGTTTATAGAGAAAGGAAGGTGCATCATCCGAATGCCAAGCTTGCCGTCCACGCAAAGGAGAGTCCCATCCGGACACGGGGAAAGGTCTTTAATCTCATATCTTCACGGCCCATTAGTTCGGCCCATATCACATAGCCCGGACGCCCGAGGACCCCTTAGTCCAGGACTCCCTCGGTAGCCCCTGAACCAGGCTTCAATGACGATGTGTCCAGCGTGCAGATTGTCGGCGGCATTGCAAGGCGGGTTCCTTCTCCGAATACTCCAAAGCAGTCCTTTGCACATGATAGCTGTATCCGGCTTTGTTTAATAATTACAACTTTAAGCTATAAGGGCAATAAATATTCGAAACAAAGAAAGTCATGTCCATAGGCGATTTTTCCGGCGAGGCGTTATGTCCTGGCCTTGTTAGTATTCTGAACCATTTTACAACCCTCGCTTCATGTTTCGAGGCACGGTCATAGGCACATCTTGTCAAAGCAGGGATCGTGTCCCCTTATCACGGGATTCTTATCAACAGGGGTTTGGGTAATCCAACCGTGCCATTCACACGTCCCCTTGGGAATAGGCGAGATTTAAGGCTCTAGAGGGGACGCTTGATATCCACTGGCTTTATAAGAAGACAAGGATCTGTCTTTTTACCCCACGCCTTCTTCCTCCTTAGCCCATCTACCATTCGAGCTCCAGCGCCCGAGTCCCAATCTTTTCCATTGCCACCAAACACCCCAGCCATGTCCGGATCTAGAGCGCAGGGCAAGTGGATGGCTTCCTCTGTTACAGAGGAGAACATAAAGGAGCCTCGAGAAGCTGGGTACCTGGCCACAGATATAATCCACCAGCTCCCTGCAAAAAAGCAGATCATTCCTACTCTGAAGCCTAATGAGAGGGTAGTGTTCATCCCCCATTTCCTTCGCGGACTAGGGTTTCCCCTCCATCCTTTCGTCCGTGGTCTTATGTTTTACTATGGGTTAGATTTTCATGATCTAGCCCCAAATTCCTTCCTCAACCTTTCGACGTTTATCGTCGTGTGCGAGGCATTCCTCCGCGTTCCTCCCCACTTCGGCCTATGGCTCAAGGTCTTCAATGTGAAGCTGAAGGTGGTCGAAGGCTAACACGCGGAGTGCGGCGGCGCCATGGTGAGCAAACTCCCTAACGTCACCTGGCCAAAGGGAACCTTTGTGGAGTCCATCAAGGGATGGAAGCAGGGGTGGTTCTATATCACGGAACCCCGTGATTCCACATGGGTCGTCGCTCTTGAGTTCATGGCCGGGCCCCCGATGCGGCTTACATCCTGGCTCAATAAGGGCCTAGATTGGGAATCGCCTGACGAGGTGGCGACGCTGGAGAGACGCATCAAGGGTATGATAAACAAGAACACCAGCCTTGCCAGCGTTATCCAGGTGATGCTTTTTCACCGGATTCTCCCTTGTCAAAGCCGGACCCAACATATGTGGGAATTTGACTCGGCCGGCCCTCGGACCCTACAGTGGTTCTTTGGCACAATGCATGAAGACATATGGAAGCTGCTCTTCAAGGCTCAGAAGTCGTGGCCGAAAACGACCGAAGACCGCGGCCTCGACTGTGCTTGTTCGGCTACTCCCGTAAGTTTTATGATGACTTTAATTTGCAAATCCAAGGAGTATATTGAACTTTCTTACTCCCACAGGGCTGGACAAAGAAGGCAGAGCAGATCAAATGTCCGGCTCCACTGCCCAAAGACCAGGCCACCGCTTTTCTGACGAAGATGCTGGTTCCGGCGCCATATCAGGCACCGGAGAAAGAAGGCCAAGAAGAAGGGCAAGGAGGCCAGAAGTGGCCTCCGCTGTAAGGGTGTTTCGGACATCATGTCCGAAGACACCGAGTCCTCCTCCTCTCAAGACCAAGACATAAGGGGGGAAAGAAGAAAAGGGAGGCTTCCACGGATCTAGAGGCGGAAGCATCCAAGAAGGGGAAACCCTCCCTTTCGGATGACTCCGAAACGGATGCCAAAGCCATCCCCGAGTGGCACCCCAGGCCAAAGCCCCTGGCCGTATCGTAAGTATCCAAATACATCGTTCATATATCCGATTTCGTGCCTTGTAGTTCTAATATATTGAATTACGCATTGTAGCCCGGCTCGTGATTTCCCTCAACGATCATCATCAACCGGGAACTCGCTAGGGCCGAATGCGATGGAGAGTGAATCTCCTCCGTGGGTTTCTCCACCCACCGCTACGGACAACACTGAGGTGTTGTCCCGAAGAACCTCTCCAAGTCGCGGGGAGGTGCGGGAGGCCGTGAAGGTGGCGACAGAGGGTAATACCTCTGTCATCGAAGAGAGGGGGAAATCGACCCCCATAAAGACCAGCGATGGGGGCCATGCTCAATTCGTCCCCCAACCCAATATTATTCCGGAGACCCATACAACTCCGGAATCAGGCCAGCAGCCTCCTTCGAGAGAAGGGGGCGCGCCATCTCCACCGGCGTCCTCTATCAATCCGGAGGCACCGGACATTCTGGTGGAAGCGCTTCAGAGTGCTTCCATTGTGGAGGAACACCGTTCCCTTATGGGTACGGTGGTTGAAAAGGTTCGGTCCGCTAAGGGAGGATTGAACGAAGCTTATACTAGCCTTTTAACAGGCTTTGAGGTATGTGACATAATATAATTTTTGGCTATGTGCAAAAGGGATGCCTGTGTATAGATAGTAGCCCCTGAGAGTCTGTTCGGCATTCGTGAAGAAAGGACAAACAGAGGATCAAATAATACTTCACAGGAGCTAACATATATGTCTCCTTGGATGAACAGGCTGCGAAGCTAGCAGCAGCCTCGCATGCTGGTGAAGTCTTCGAACTAAAGCGGAAGTTGGTGGCAAAACAAGGTATGCGATACTGAAGCATATATGAAATGATATGAGTTCCAATTTGTTAGCTAATTGAGCTTTATGATTATGCTCATAGTTGACACATCTGAGGTCAAAGCCCTCAAGAGCGCACTGGACGAGGCCAAGAAGGAGGCAGACGAGGAATAAACCGCCGGCCAAAAACATGAAGCGAGGTTGGAGGAAGTCCAACAAGAGCTCACTGATGCCATAAGCAAATGTGAGTCCTTGGAGCACAAGGTGTCAGATCAAGACTCCGAACTTACTATGACGCTCCAAAGTGCGAAGGAGGCCTGGGTTGAAGCCCAAGGCGCCTGGCAGGAGATCCGAGAGGCCAAGAAGATCGCGGCGGGTAAGGCCTTTAATATGCAGAGCAAATACATAAGGAGAAAGTGCACCTTACTGACACACATTTGGAGTTCTCCAGGAGTGTTTGTGGATCTGCCCCGAAGTATTGTAGATGTTGCAGATTTCTTTCGAGCCAAAGAGGGGAGCTCAACAGAGAAGATGTTCTGGTCGCAGTACCTTGCGCCAGAGCATCTCGTGCCCCTCAATGATCAGCTGAAACAACTGACCGAGCTACATAGGGTGGCCGGACTGGCCATGAAGGATGTCATAGTCCGTCTTTGGCCAGCCAAACCCATACCTAGTAGCTACTTTGGGCTTGTAAAGCGGCTGGTCGATACCTGCCCATGGCTTGATGCTATAAAGCGGCCAGGCTGTATCGAAAGTGCCCGGATGGCCTTCGCACGTGTCAAGGTGCAGTGGGCGAAGATGAATGCCACCAGTCTTGCAACCAAGGGTCGCCCGTAGGCAAGGAGCATCGTACGCCGGAGCGATACTTTCAACGACGTCCTTGAAGGATCCCGCATTATAGAGGGCCTGTGTTCAAAGGACATCATTTTTTGAATGAATGTATCTGTGCTGCTCAAACTTTGTATAATGAAAACAAGGCGTTTATAAAATTTTAGTCTTTTTTCATCTGAAATTATTTATCCTCCGTTGCGGCCGTTTATTGAATCTGAGAGTTGGCCAATCGTCGGCTTCAGCCCCTCACGTAGATACTATGGGGGTGTTCGGAACAACGCAAAAACACACTTAACCCAACGACTTGGTCCTTGAAGGAGGTGCTGGTGCGGCAAACCAGGCAATCAGACTATGTGGCTTTATCACTCTCACTTAGCCATAGGAGTTTGACAATAAGATTGTAGGCGCAGCCCTTGGTATTGTTTGGTGATCCGAACTTAGGTGTTGTAGACACCTGATTAGGTAAAACCCAGTCCTTCGTGTGACACAGAAAAAGTCGCAAGAGATTTATACTAAGTCACCGAATAGCTGACAAGCTCTCGCCACATCATGACAGTCAGTTTTTGGCTTTCTCTACTGAGGTGTTTATCCGGCTAACCAAAAACACAATCACTGTAGTTCTCCCTTTACTTCCTTAGCCGAACAATTGGATAAGAAAGTAATGACAGGAGCCGGGCAACCCAACTATTGACCCAAGACATGATTCGGAGCCGATGCATATAATGCTAGATTCGGGACACCGAATTGTACTGTAAAAGTGTTCGGTCTTATGGTATATTTAAGAAATGTACGTGGATGAATGGAGCCCTGCTACATCTTGAGCTTGCGTTGGTTTTTCTTGAAGAGGAAAGGGTTATGCAGCAATAGTAGCGTAAGTATTTCCCTCAGTTTTTGAGAACCAATGTATCAATCCAGTAGGAGGCTCCTCAAAAGTCCCACGCACCTACACAAACAAACAAAGAACTCGCAACCAGCACAACAAAGGGGTTGTCAATCCCTTCACGGCTACTTGCGAAAGTGAGATCTAATAGAGATAGTATGATAAGATTGATATATTTTTGGTATTTTATAATATAGATGAAAAAAGTAAAGATGCAAATAAACGTAGATTGGAAGCAAATATGATAAGAGATAGACCCGGGGGCCATAGGTTTCACTAGTGGCTTCTCTCAAGATAGCATAAGTATTATGGTGGGTGAACAAATTACTGTCGAGCAACTGATAGAAAAGCGAATAATTATGAGATTATCTAGGCATGATCATGTATATAGGCATCACGTCCGTGACAAGTAGACCGACTCCTGCCTACATCTACTACTATTACTCCACACATCGACCGACTCCTGCCTGCATCTAGAGTATTAAGTTCATAAGAACAGAGTAATGCTTTAAGCAAGATGACATGATGTAGAGGGATAAACTCATGCAATATGATATAAACCCCATCTTTTTATCCTCGATGGCAACAATACAATACGTGCCTTGCAACCCTTTCTGTCACTGGGTAAGGACACCGCAAGATTGAACCCAAAGCTAAGCACTTCTCCCATGGCAAGAAAGATCAATCTAGTATGCCAAACCAAACTGATAATTCGAAGAGACTTGCAAACATAACTCAATCATACATAAAAGAATTCAGAGGAGACTCAAATATTTCTCATAGATAAACTTGATCATAAACCCACAATTCATCGGATCTCCACAAACACACCGCAAAAAGAGTTTACATCGAATAGATCTCCACAAGAGAGGGGGAGAACATTGTATTGAGATCCAAAAAGAGAGAAGAAGCCATCTAGCTAAGAACCATGGACCCGAAGGTCTGTGGTAAACTACTCACAACTCATCGGAGGGTCTATGGTGTTGATGTAGAAGCCCTCCGTGGTCGATTCCCCCTCTGGCAGAGCGCCGGCGAAGGCTCCAAGATGGGTTTCTCGCGGATACAGAAGGTTACGACGATGGAAACTGTGTTTCGTTGGCTCCCTGGATGTTTTTGGGGTACGTAGGCTTATATAGTAGGAAGAAGTATGTCGGTGGCCGCCCGAGGGGTCCACGAGACAGGGGCGCGCCCTATAGGGGGGCGCCCTACCCTCTCGTGGCTGCCTCGGCTGCTTCTTGACTTGCACTCCAAGTCCTCTGGATCATGTTCGTTCCAAAAATCGCGCTCCCGAAGGTTTCATTCCGTTTGGACTCCGTTTGATATTCCTTTTCTTCGAAATACTGAAATAGGCAAAAAAAACAGCAATACAGGCTGGGCCTCCAGTTAGTAGGTTAGTCCCAAAAATGATATAAATGTGTAAAATAAAGCCCATAAACATCCAAAAGGGGTAATATAATAGCATGGAACAATCAAAAATTATAGATACATTGGAGACGTATCAAGCATCCCCAAGCTTAATTCCTGCTCGTCCTCGAGTAGGTAAATGATAAAAACAGATTTTTTTTGATGTGGAATGCTACCTAGCATAATTCCTAATGTAATTTACTTTATTGTGGCATGAATGTTCAGATCCAAATGATTCAAAAATAAAAGTTCATATTGATAAAAGAAATAGTAACACTTCAAGCATACTAATCAAAGTAATCATGTCTTCTCAAAATAACATGGCTAAAGAAAGTTCATCCCTACAAAATCATATAGTTAGGCTATGCTTCATTTTCGTCACACAAAGATGTTCCCAACTTCTATACCCCTGATGACAAGCCAAGCAATTATTTCATACTTAAATAATCTCAAACTTTTTCAACCTTCACGCAATACATGAGCGTGAGCCATGGATATAGCACTATGGGTGGAATGGAATATGATGATGGGGATTGTGTGGAGAAGACAAAAAAGGAGAAAGTCTCACATTGACGAGGATAATCAACGGGCTATGGAGATGCCCATCAATTGATGTCAACATGAGGAGTAGGGATTGCCATGCAACGGATGCACTAGAGCTATAAACGTATGCTCAACAAAAGAAAACTAGTGGGTGTGCATCCAACTTGCTTGCTCATGAAGACCTAGGGCATTTGAGCAAGCCCATCGTAGGAATATACAAGCCAAGTTCTAAAATGAAAAATTCCCACTAGTATGAAAAAGACAACCTATGAGACTCACTATATGAAAAACATGGTGCTACTTTGAAGCACAATATATGAGACTCACTACATGAAGAACAAGGTGCTACTTTGAAGCACAAATGTGGAAAAAGATATAGTAACATTGCCCTTTTTATTTATTTTCTTCTTTTTTCTTCTTTTTTTTTCTTTTTTTGGGCCTTTCTTTTTTTTGGCCTTTATTCTTTTTTTTAGGCAATGCTCTAGTAATGATGATCATCACACTTTCATTGATTACAACATATGAATTACAACTCGAAACTAGAACAAGATATGACTCTATATGAATGCCTCCGGCGGTGTATCGGGATAGTGCAATGAATCAGGAGTGACATGTGTGAAAAATTATGCATGGTGGCTTTGCCACAAATACGATGTCAACTACATGATCATGCAATGGCAATATGACAAAAGTAATGTATGTCATGATGAAAAACGGAACGATGGAAAGTTGCATGGCAATATGTCTCGGAATGGCTATGGAAATGCCATAATAGGTAGGTATGGTGGCTATTTTGAGGAAGATATAAGGAGGTTTATGTGTGATAGAGCGTATCGTATCACGGGGTTTGGATGCACCGGCAAAGTTTGCACCAACTCTCAAGGTGAGAAAGGGCAATGCACGGTACCGACGAGGCTAGCAACGGTGGAAAGGTAAAAGTGCGTATAATCCATGGACTCAACATTAGTCAAAAGAACTCATATACTTATTGCAAAAATTTAGAAGTCATCAAAAATCAAGCACTACGCGCATGCTCCTAGGGGGATAGATTGGTAGGAAAATACCATCGCTCGTCCCCGACCGCCACTCATAAGGATGCACAAGCCAGGTACACTTCATGTTTCAAATTTGTTACACAACTTTAACCATACGTGCATGCTACGGGACTTGCTAACTTCAACACAAGCGTTCTTTAAATTCATAATCACCCAACTAGCATTACTTTAATATCACTACCTCCATATCTCAAAACAATTATCAAGTATCAAATTGATCATAGCATCCAATTCACTTCTTATGATAGTTTTTATTATACCCAACTTGGATGCCTACCATTCTAGGACCAATTTTATAACCATAGAAAATACCATGTTGTTCTAAAAGAATCTCAAAATAATATAAGTGAAGCATGAGAGACTAGCAATTTCTACAAAAATAAGCCACCGCCGTGCTCTAAAAGATATAAGTGAAGCACTAGAGCAAAAACTATCAAGCTCAAAAGATATAAGTGAAGCACATAGAGTATTCTAGCAAATTCTAATCAAGTAGGCTTCTCCAAAAAGGTGTGCACAGCAAGTATGATTGTGGTAAACTAAAAAGCAAAGACTAATATAATATACGACACTCCAAGCAAAACACATATCATGTGGCGTATACAAATATAGCTCCAAGTAAAGTTACCAATGAACAAAGACGAAAGAGGGGATGCCTTCCCGGGGCATCCCCAAGCTTAGGCTGTTGGCTATTCTTGAATATATTGGGGTGCCATGGGCATCCCCAATCTTAGGCTCTTGCCACTCCTTATTCCATAGTCCATAAAAGCTTTACCCAAAACTTGAAAACTTCACAACACAAAACTCAACAGGAAATTTTATAAACTCCGTTAGTGAAAGAAAACAAAACCACCACATAAGGTACTGTAATGAACTCATTCTTTATTTATTTTGGTGTTAAACCTACTGTATTCCAACTTCTCTATGGTTTATAAACTATTTTACTAGCCATAGATGCATCAAAATAAGCAAACAACACACGAAAAACAGAATCTGTCAAAAACAGAACAGTCTGTAGCAATCTGTAACTAACGCAAACTTCTGGAACTCTAAAAATCCTACCAAAATAGGAAGTCCTGGAAAATTTGTCTATTGATCATAATCAAAAATAATCAACACAAAATCACGTTTATGTGATTTAACAAAACTAAATTCATGTGCGCAAAGTTTCTGTTTTTCAGCAGAATCAAATCAACTATCATCATAGGTTATCCTATAGGTTCTACTTGGCACAAACACTAATTAAAAGATAAAAACACATCTAAACAGAAGGTAGATGCAAGATTTATTACTAAACAGGAACAAAAACAAAAAAACACAAACAAAATTGGGTTGCTTCCCAACTAGCGCTATCGTTTAACGCCCCTAGCTAGGCATAAAAGCGAAGATAGATCTAAGTAGTGCCATATTTGGCACTAAATTCATAAGTAGCCCGCATGATAGATTCATAAGGTAATTTGACTTTCTTTCTTGGAAAGTGCTCCATTCCTTTCTTTAATGTAAATTGGAATCTAATATTCCCTTCCTTCATATCAATAATCGCACCAATTGTTCTAAGGAAAGGTCTACCAAGAATAATAGGGCAAGAAAGATTGCAATCTATATCAAGAACGATAAAATCTACGGGCACCAAATTTCTATTTGCAACAATGAGAACATCATTGATCCTTCCCATTGGCTTTTTAATGGTGGAATCCGCAAGGTGCAAATTTAAAGAGCAATCATTGAGATCATGGAAATCTAGAATATCACATAAAGTTTTCGGAATCGTGGAAACACTAGCACCCAAATCACGCAAAGCAAAACACTCATGATCTTTAATTCTAATCTTTATAGTAGGTTCCCACTCATCATTAAGTTTTCTAGGTATAGAAACTTCCAAATTAAGTTTTTCATCATAAGATTGCATCAAGGCTTCAACGATATGTTTGGTAAAACCTTTATTTTGACTGTAAGCATGCGGAGAATTAACAACGGATTGCAACAAGGAAATACAACCTTCTAAAGAACAATTATCATAATCAAATTTCTTGAAATCTAAGATAGTGGGTTCAATGCTATTTAAAGTCATGACCTCTCCAATCCCACTTTTACCAAATTTAGCATCAAGATCTAAAAAATCCGAATTCTTGGGACGCCTTCTAGGTAAAGTTGACTCATCTTCATTCCCATAATTATCAAGATTCATATTGCAAAACAAAGATCTAATAGGAGACACTACAATAACTTTAAGATCCTCATCATTATTTTCATGGAAACTAGAAGAACACGCCTTTATAAAGTTATCTTTCTTAGCACGCAATCTAGCGGTTCTTTCCTTGTACTCATCAATGGAAATTCTCATTACTTTGAGAGACTCATTGATATCATGCTTAGGGGAATAAGATCTAAGTTTAAGAGAATCAACATCAAGCGAAAGTCTATCAACGTTCCTAGCCAAATCATCAACTTTGAGCAATTTTTCTTCAAGCAAAACATTAAAATTCTTTTGAGAAATCATAAATTCTTTCACACTATTCTCAAAATCAAAGGGAAACTTATTAAAATTACCATAAGAATTATTGTAGGAATTTCCATAATTATTAGACGAATTACTAGGGAACGGTCTAGCATTAAAGTTTCCTCTGTAAGCATTGTTTCCAAAATTATTCCTACCAATAAAACTCACATCCATTGATTCATTATTATTCTCAATCAAAGTAGACAAAGGCGTATCATTGGTATCAAGAGGAGTATTCTTAGTAGCAAACAATTTCATAAGTTCATCCATCTTTCCACTCAAAACATTGATTTCTTCTATAGCATGCACTTTTTTACTAGAAGATCTTTCGGTGTGCCATTGAGAATAATTAGCCATAATATTATCAAGAAGTTTTGTAGCATCTACTAATGTGATTTCCATAAACGTGCCTCCCATGGCCGAATCTAAGAGATTTCTAGAAGCAAAGTTCAAACCGGCATAAAATTTTTGTATGATCATCCATAAATTCAAACCATGAGTAGGGCAATTGTGAATCATCAATTTCATTCTTTCCCAAGATTGGGCAACATGATCATGATCAAGTTGTTTAAAATTCATAATATCGTTCCTAAGAGTGATGATCTTAGCGGGAGGAAAATACTTAGAGATAAAAGTATCTTTGCACTTGTTCCAAGAATCAATACTATTTTTAGGCAAAGACGAAAACCAAACTTTAGCACAATCTCTAAGTGAATACGGAAATAACTTCAATTTAACAATATCATTATCCATATCTTTCTTCTTTTGCATATCACACAAATCAACAAAGTTGTTTAGATGAGTAGCGGCATCTTCACTAGGAAGGCCGGCGAATTGATCTTTCATAACAAGATTTAGCAAAGCAGTATTGATTTCACAAGACTTAACATCATTAAGAGGAGCAATCGGAGTACTAAGGAAATCATTATTATTGGTATTTGAGAAATCACACAATTTGGTATTATCTTGCGCCATGGCAACAAGTAATCCAAAACACAAGCAAACAGGAAAAGGCAAGCGAAAAGAGAGGAGGAGATTCGGAAAGAGAGGGCGAATAAAACGGCAAGGGTGAAGTGGGGGAGAGGAAAACGAGAGGCAAATGGCAAATAATGTAAATGCGAGGGAGATGAATTTGTGATGGGTACTTGGTATGTCTTGACTTGAGCGAAGACCTCCCCGGCAACGGCGCCAGAAATCCTTCTTGCTACGTCTTGAGCTTGCGTTGGTTTTCCTTGAAGAGGAAAGGGTGATGCAGGAATAGTAGCATAAGTATTTCCCTCAGTTTTGAGAACCAAGGTATCAATCCAGTAGGAGGCTACTCAAGTCCCACGCACCTACACAAACAAACAAAGAACTCGCAACCAACGCAATAAAGGGGTTGTCAATCCCTTCACGGCCACTTGCGGAAGTGAGATCTAATAGAGATAGTATGATAAGATAGATATATTTTTGGTATTTTATAATATAGATGCAAAAAGTAAAGATGCAAATAAATGTAGATTGGAAGCAAATATGATAAGAGATAGACCCGGGGGCCATAGATTTCACTAGTGGCTTCTCTCAAGATAGCATAAGTATTACGGTGGGTGAACAAATTACTGTCGAGCAATTGATAGAAAAGCGAATAATTATGAGATTATCTAGGCATGATCATGTATATAGGCATCACGTCCGTGACAAATAGACCGACTCCTTCCTGCATCTACTACTATTACTCCACACATCGACCGACTCCTGCCTGCATCTAGAGTATTAAGTTCATAAGAACAGAGTAACGCTTTAAGCAAGATGACATGATGTAGAGGGATAAACTCATACAATATGATATAAACACCATCTTTTTATCCTCGATGGCAACAATACAATACGTGCCTTGCAACCTTTTCTGTCACTGGGTAAGGACACCGCAAGATTGAACCCAAAACTAAACACTTTTCCCATGGCAAGAAAGATCAATCTAGTAGGCCAAACCAAACTGATAATTCAAAGAGACTTGCAAAGATAACTCAATCATACATAAAATAATTCAGAGGAGATTCAAATATTTCTCATTGATAAACTTGATCATAAACCCACAATTCATCGGATCTCGACAAACACATTGCAAAAACAGTTTACATTGAATAGATATCCACAAGAGAGGGGGAGAACATTGTATTGAGATCCAAAAAGAGAGAAGAAGCCATCTAGCTAATAACTATGGACCCGAAGGTCTATGGTAAACTACTCACAACTCATCGGAGGGGCTATGGTGTTGATGTAGAAGCCCTCCATGGTCGATTCCCCCACCGGCAGAGCGCCGATGAAGGCTCCAAGATGGGATCTCGCGGATACAGAAGGTTACGACGGTGGAAACTGTGTTTTGTTGGCTCCCTGGATGTTTTTGGGGTACGTAGGCTTATATAGGAGGAAGAAGTACGTCGGTGGCTGCCCGAGGGGCCCATGAGACAGGGGGCGCGCCCTATAGGGGGGGCGCCCTACCCTCTCGTGGCTGCCTCGGCTGCTTCTTGACTTGCACTCCAAGTCCTTTGGATCACGTTCGTTCCAAAAATCATGCTCCCGAAGGTTTCATTCCGTTTGGACTCCGTTTGATATTCCTTTTCTTTGAAATACTGAAATAGGCAAAAATACAGCAATACGGGTTGGGCCTCCGGTTAGTAGGTTAGTCCCAAAAATGATATAAATGTGTAAAATAAAGCCCATAAACATCCAAAAGGGGTAATATAATAGCATGGAACAATCAAAAATTATAGATACGTTGGAGACGTATCAAGCCCCTGGCGATTTAGGTCGTGCCGAGGTGTACATGACAATCAAACGAAAGAGAAGAAGGAATACAGATTAGGAAATAAGCCAGTACCGAGTAGTTTGGGTGAAAAACTGTTTCCATTAAGGTCTAATTGATACGCCAAAACGTAATTATACAAATAATGCTATGAGCATCGAGGCTATTTTACATGCCGAGCACAAGGGAAAGTTGTGTGCAGATGCTAAAAAGGGGGAGAGGTGATCTTTTAAGATCTTTGAGGTACTCTCCCATGCATCTGTGCTGCCTTTCGCCTTGGTGTATGGTCCTTTGAGAGGATTAACGAGCAGGTTTCATAAGGGGCCGGCGAAAGGGCCCTTGACACCTTTTTAAAAGGTGGTGTGGGTTGGAACCTGAAAAATAAAAATGAAGTTAAGAAAAAGATAGATGGGGGTCCAGGTACGACTGAGCCGAATTGTGGACTTTATCCTTGATATGCCTCCATCGTCACCCATGGTATCTTTAGTGCATAGTTATGTGCACGCGGTATATATGCCGCTGTTCGGTTGGGGCTAAGACAGAGGCCGGATTGCTAATGGAGCTCCTGACGAGCTGGACTATCATTCTTCGGGGTAGTCCGGACTTGTTTGACAGGGTCTGGGGGCTTGACTATCGATGTGGAGTTCGGCTTGATAAGGCTGACCTGCACTTTCGCTGCGAGGGCCATGGTGTGTTCCTCAGTATGGAGGGAGCGATCCATGTTTCCATGGACTGTAGATAAGCGTAGTGCGGGACCGCATTGAAGCGGGCAAATGCAGTTCATCCGAGTAGTGCATCATAGCCACTGCGGAAAGGGACGATGTCGAAGATCAAGTCTTCTCTTCGGAAGTTGTCCGGCGAACCGAAGACGACTTCCAATGTGACTGAGCCCGTGCAGTGGGCCTTGACACCAGTTATTACTCCTTTAAAGGTAGTTTTGGTGGGCTTGATTCTTGACGAGTCAATACCCATTTTCTAGACCGTGTCCTGATAGAGCAGATTAAGACTGCTGCCGCCGTCCATGAGGACTCTCGTGAGGTGGAATCCATCGATAATTGGGTCGAGGACCAACGCAGCCGAACCTCCATGACGGATGCTAGTCGGATGGTCTCTGCGAACAAAGGTGATTGGGCATATTGACCATGGGTTGAATTTTGGGGCGACTGGCTCTATCACATAGACGTTCCTTAACGCGCGCTTGCGCACCCTCTTGGGGATGTGAGTGACATATATCATGTTCACTGGCTTGACCTCGGGGGGGGGGGGATTTCTTCTATCCCCTTATGTTCGGTGGGCGAGGCTCCTCGTCGTCGTCCTCTCTAGGCGACTCTTTCCCTGTGTGCTCGGTGTTTATAACTTACCAGCCTGTTTAAAAACCCAACAGCTTTTGTTGGTATGGTTGGTTGGTAAGTTGGCACTGTTGGTTGGTATGGTTGGCAAGGTTGATCGAGTATTCAGTCCAGGCTAGATGAACCGTCTTTGTTTCTTTTGAATGGCCTCTTCCGCTGACCGGGTTTGGAGCCACTGAATCCGACATTGACCGCCGTGTCTTCCGCATTATCAGTGTTGCTCCGATGCTTGTTTTTGTTGCGTCGGGCCTGCCGTTTCTGTTCCTTTCTTCAGAAGTGCCTGGATCGCTGGTACTATTGCTGCTACGGGCAAGCCAACTATCTTTGCTTGGGCAAAAGTGGGTCATGAGCAATGTGAGGGCTGCCATGGACTTCGGTTTTTCTTGGCCGAGGTGTCGGGCAAGCCATTCGTCGCGGATGCTATGTTTAAAGGCTGCTAGAGCCTCGGCGTCCAGACAATCAATGATATGGTTCTTTTTAATTAGGAACCGGGTCCAGAATTTTCTGGCTGACTCTCCGGGCTACTGGACTATGTGACTGAGGTCATCGGCGTCCAGAGGCTGGATATAAGTGCACTGGAAGTTGTCTCTAAAGGCATCCTCCAGGTCTTCCCAGCTTCCAATAGAGTTTTCTGGGAGGTTATTTAACCAGTGCCGAGCTGGTCCCTTGAGTTTGAGGGGGAGGTATTTGATGGCATGTAGATCGTCACCGTGAGCCATGTGAATGTGGAGAAGAAAATCTTCAATCCACACTACAGGATGATGACCCACAAGTGTAGGGGATCTATTGTAGTCCTTTCGATAAGTAAGAGTGTCGAACCCAACGAGGAGCAGAAGGAAATGATAAGCGGTTTTCAGTGAGGTTTTCTCTGCAAGCACTGAAATTGTAGGTAATAGATAGTTTTGTGATAAGATAAATTGTAACAAGTAACAAGCAATGAAAGTAAATAAAGTGCAGCAAGGTGGCCCAATCCTTTTTGTAGCAAAGGATAAGCCTGGACAATTTCTTATAATGAGAAAGGAGCTCCCGAGGACACATGGGAATTATCGTCAAGCTAGTTTTCATCACGCTCATATGATTCGCGTTCGGTACTTTGATAATTTGATATGTGGGTGGACCGGTGCTTGGGTACTGCCCTTACTTGGACAAGCATCCCACTTATGATTAACCCCTATTGCAAGCATCTGCAACTACAAAAGAATTATTAAGGTAAACCTAACCACAACATTAAACATATGGATCCAAATCAGCCCCTAACGAAGCAACACATAAACTAGGGTTTAAACTTCTGTCACTCTAGCAACCCATCATCTACTTATTACTTCCCAATGCCTTCCTCTAGGCCCAATTAATGGTGAAGTGTCATGTAGTCAACGTTCACATAACACCACTAGAGGAAAGACAACATACATCTCATCAAAATATCGAACGAATATCAAATTCACATGACTACTAATAGCAAGACTTCACCCATGTCCTCAGGAACAAACATAACTACTCACAAAGCATATTCATGTTCATAATCAGAGAAGTAATAATATGCATTAAGGATCTGAACATATGATCTTCCACCAAGTAAACCAATTAGCATCAACTACAAGGAGTAATCAACACTACTAGCAACCCACAGGTACCAATTTGTGGTTTTGATACAAGATTGGATACAAGAGATGAACTAGGGTTTTGAGAGGAGATGGTGCTGGTGAAGATGTTGATGGAGATTCACCCCCTCCCGATGAGAGGATCGTTGGTGATGACTATGGTGATGATTTCCCCCTCCCCGAGGGAAGTGTCCCCGGCAGAACAGCTCCGCCGGAGCCCTAGATTGGTTCCGCCAAGGTTCCGCCTCGTGGTGGCGGAGTTTCGTCCCGTAAGCTTGCCCACAATTATTTCCAGGATAAAAGCCTTCATATAGCAGAAGATGGACACCGGAGGGCCACCAGGGGGCCCAGGAGACAGGGAGCGCCCCCCTCCTGTCCAGGGTGTGGTCCCCCTAAGGTGTTTCTTCCGCTCAATAATTATTATTAATTCCAAAAATAAGTTTCGTGGAGTTTCAGGATTTTTGGAGTAGTGCAGAATAGGTTTCCAATGTTTGCTCCTTTTCCAGCCAGAATTCCAGCTGCCAGCATTCCCCCTCTTCATGGTAAACCTGGTAAAATAAGAGAGAATAGCCATAAGTATTGAGATATAATGTGTAATAACAGCCCATAATGCAATAAATATTGATATAAAAGCATGATGCAAAATGGACGTATCAACTCCCCCAAGCTTAGACCTCGCTTGTCCTCAAGCGGAAGCCGATATCGAAAAATATGTCCACAAGTTTAGAGATAGAGGTGTCGATAAAAATAAAATACGGACATGAGGGCATCATGATCATTCTTATAACAACAACATATATAGATTTTGTCATAAGATTTCTTATACTCAAGTAACGATCAATTCACAATGTCAAGCATGGTTCAGAAACTTCATTGGAAGCTAACAAACTATAATCTCAGTCACTGAAGCAATTGCAATTTATCATAACATCGGAAAGAGTCAAGAATAGAGCTTTTCAACAAGTCCACATACTCAACTATCATGTAGTCTTCTACAATTGCTAACACTCACGCAATACTTGTGGTTATAGAGTTTCAGCCGGACACTGAGAAAGATAGGGGCTTATTGTGTTGCCTCCCAACGTAGTCACCTTTAGGTGATGTCAACAATAATAGCCCATGCTAACTTACATCCAGTTGGATATATATCATGATCTTTCAAACACGAGGAGCTTGCCAAAGGATAAAAAATGAAAAAGGGAAAGGTGAAGATCACCTTGACTCAAGCATAAAGTAAGAACATAAAGTAAAAGATAGGCCCTTCGCAGAGGGAAGCCGAGGTTGTCATGTGCTTTTAGGGTTGGATGCATGAAATCTTAATGCGAAAGAACGTCACTTTATATTGCCACTTGTATGTGGACCTTTATTATGCAGTCCGTCGCTTTTATTGCTTCCACAACAAGATCGTACAAAACTATTTTATCTGCACTAATAAGTCATACATATTTAGATAGAAATTTTTATTGCCTGCAACATGACAACTTACTTGAAGGATCTTACTCAATCCATAGGTAGGTATGGTGGACTCTCATGGCAAAACTGGGTTTAAGGATATTTGGAAGCACAAGTAGTATCTCTACTTGGTGCAAGGAATTTGGCTAGCATGAGGGGTGTCGGTGTCAAAACCGGCGGATCTCGGGTAGGGGGTCCCGAACTGTGCGTCTAGGCAGATGGTAACAGGAGACAAGGGACACGATGTTTTACCTAGGTTCGGGCCCTCTTGATGGAGGTAAAACCCTACGTCCTGCTTGATTAATATTGATGATGTGTGTTACAAGAGTGGATCTACCACGAGATCAAGGAGGCTAAACCCTAGAAGCTAGCCTATGGTATGATTGTTGTTCGTCCTATGGACTAAAGCCATCCGGTTTATATAGAAACCGGAGAGGGCTAGGGTTACACAGAGTCGGTTACAATGGTAGGAGATCTACATATCCGTATCATCAAGCTTGCCTTCCACGCCAAGGAAAGTCCCATTCGGACACGGGACAAAGTCTTCAATCTTGTATCTTCATAGTCTTGGAGTCCGGCCGATGATGATAGTTTGGCTATCCGGACACCCCCTAGTCCAGGACTCCCTCAGTAGCCCCTGAACCAGGCTTCAGCGACGACAAGTCCGGCGCGTATATTGTCTTTGGCGTTGCAAGGCGGGTTCTCCTTCAAACTTCATGTTCCTGTCGAATAGTGTCCGGCTTCCTTATAAATGTTGCGCTCCTTGGCTTCTACGCCCAATAATGGCCTTCTTCCATGTGTCATATGAATGCGAAAAGCTAGGGTATTTTTATATTTTACCACCTAGCCGTGCGAACGAGCCGCCTATAAGAGAGGCGAGGATCTAGATCCAGCTCACACCATCCTCCATCCTCAAGTTCTCATCGAAGCGCCTCTAACAAAAATCCATTCTATCATAGATAGTCGACGCGGCTCCTCCTCTCGCACTCCCAGTCCTAAGCCAGGAGATTGGGGGAGATGCTCAATTCCACACAGCGAGCTAGTGGCGCTCCAAACCGAGGGATATCTTCCCCCAGCTTTCATGGTTCCGTTTCGAGCCGGACTGGCCACCTTCAGGGGTGGAAAGCAGGCGGAGAGCGTCCCCAACCCTTCCAAAGGAGAGCGGGTATGCTTTGTCCCTTATCTAATAAGGGGACTCGGATTTCCCATACATCCATTTCTCCGGGGGCTCCTGGAGTTCTATGGACTCCAGCTTCACCACCTCACACCTGCCTCCATTTTGCACAATGCGGGCTTTGTAGCTCTTTGCGAGCTGTTCTTGGGCATCGAGCCCCATTTTGTGCTGTGGAAGAGATTGTTTTGCCTCGTACCCCGTTCTCACGAGGGGTCGATATATCAAGTGGGCGGAGCCGAAATATGGCGCATCACCGGGACCGGATATCTATCCGGCACCCCGAAGAAGGCGTCCGAAGACTGGCCTTCGGAATGGTTCTACATGGAGGACGCTCCTCTGCCGGATCCAGTTCGGATCGGCCTCCCGGAGTTCAGCAATGCTCCCTTGAAGAAACGCCTGAGTTGGCGCCCGCGGAGCCCTCAACGAGAGGATGATGGGAGCGTCCATTATCTGATGGGCCGGATTAGGTTACTGGCCCACTCCGGATAGACCATGATTGGAATCATGGCCATGTGCATTATGCGAGGGGTGCAGCCACTCCAATATAGGAGCCACCCTATGTGGGATTTCAACGGGGAAGACGACGCCACCCGTCATGGCCGCAGAGGGCTGGGCTCGGCAGCCGATCTGGCAAAGATCCTGTCCGGCTTGTACAAGGGGGAGGAGGAGGACTTCCTCCACACGAATCCATTGAATGGATTCTCCATGGATAACCCTCGGAGCTGGGTAAGCGGACGTTTATCTATCCGATCCATACTTCCAAAGTCAAGTATCTTACTTTGTGATGTCGACGCAGGAGCTGCGCCGGGACGTGGAGGGCATACAAAGCCTAACTCCACAACCCTAGGATCCGGAACGATCCCTTGATCTGGCCTCCGAAGAGGATCCGGACATAAAGGTGGAGCTGATTGACGGGGTGTTCCACCAACTTAGTATGGACAATGCCCTAGTCGCCATTACGGCTGACTACCCCAGTTTGTTTCTGGCCTCCCAGGTGACTATGACCGAGGTCTTGACACCATCATTTGATCCATGCTCAATTCTGACCATCCTATACTGATGGTGCATCATAGGAGGTGCCTTTAAGGCGGGAAGCCGAACCTGCAGCGGCTGACCAGCAAGGGTCAGTTCGGCCCAGCAGGCGGAAGAGGAGTGCGACGTGAATCAAAACGTCGCCGCAACGGTACGGCGCACCGTTGTTTTTAAGGGAAGGATACCTAGGAGGTATATTAATGCTCATAACTTTTCCAGGAGAAAGAGCGCTCGCCGGACAGTGTCCGGAGAGGTTGCCAATCAAGCCTCCGCCAGCCATGCTCCATCGCGTGGTCCGAAAGGGGAGGCGAACACAGGGCATGAGCCGGATGTTCCTCCGACGGAGGATGCCGACAGGCTGTCCGCCACCCGGTCTGAGGTGGAGAGCGCCATGAATCACAGGCGTCGCCGGACAGTTCTTCGTGACGCGTGTTTCTCCCCGGAGGCATTGAATGCCTTTGAAGCGGGAGACGCGCACCTCCGTGCCGCTCAAGATGGTTTAACCAGAGCCACGGAGCAGTATGTGAAGAACATACGGGTAATTAATTTTAATAGTTATATATGCCAGTAGCCCCCGAGACTTAAAATAGTTAAAATAACTGATTTAAGGATCATTTATTATGCAGGATCTTACGGAGAAGAATACCCACCTGTCCCAGGAGCTTCAAGAGTGCAAGGCCCAACTTGAGGACGCACTGGCCGCCACAGGGGGAGCCACAGAGACCCCTGCTGGTAATATGTTCTTCGAAAAGATAAGTAGTTAACAAAGTACGACATGTGCGTAAATCTGACAATAATATTGCAGAGGGCGCCGGACTAGATCCAGACAAGCAACAGCTACTGCGTCAGCTAAAGGCCGGCGAGAGAGTGCTTATGAAGGTGCAGCAGGAGAGGAACAAGCTCCAGGATGCCCACACCCAGCTAGGAGAAGAGCTGAAAGGTGTTCGGGCCCAGCTGTCTGGCTCCGTGAAGGAGAATCAGCGGCTTCGTCGCGGTATTTATAGTAAGTGCTTGAGCAAATTCCTTTGAAAAGAAGAATTCGGCGAGGAAGTCGATTGACAGAAATGTGTCTTTAGGTGTGCTCACAGGTCGCCCTGCGGAGAAAATGCCCGGTTCAACGGGTGACCAACTTCTCGAGCTGGTGCAACTCCTCAAACGTGTTCGACAGGCGATGAGTGGCGTCGTTCAGGCCTTATGGCCTTCCGTCTCCCTACCTGAGGGCCTTGGAGGGATTGCTGAGAAGCTTCAGGGAGTACGGCGATGCCTCCATCTGTGGAAGATATCGACCTGCCGTCAAGGCGCCAGGGAGGCCTGGGCCATGGTGAAGACGCGGTACCCGAAGGCTGACCCAAACCACATGGCCGAGGTCGGACCTGTGGGGCCTGATGGGAAGGAGATCCCTGTGAGCTTGATGTACGGCCAAGTAGAGCTGGCCGCGAAATATTCCCAACAGGACTGTAAATTAGACAGCCTGTTAGATGGGATTGAAGAGGAGTACAATCAGTCAATTTGACGATGTAATTTTGAAATGACATATAGAATGCCTTCTAACCGGATTGTAGATCGTTTGTCTTTGTGGACCTTTTCGCTTCAACCTCGGGACCCAACAGTCCGGAGTGTGTTCGAATACCCTTATGGTTATAAAAGAACCGGGGCATGCATGGAGACAAGGCGTCGGGGTCATAATTGCTTTATCAGACAAGTTCCCAACTAGCTATGTTATATTACATGGTTAGTAAGAAACATCTTCCAGGGAGAATAGTTCCGTTAAGGGTTCCTTTCCCTGGGAGGCATGCCCTAAAGTGCATGTCCGGACTGCGAAAATAGCAGAAAAAGCATCTGGGGGCAGATAAATAATTAAGTAATAAATCATCTTTCCAGTTACCGACCGAATATTCTCTTAAGAACACTAGCTTTCGGCTTCACCCAATCTGAGGTACACATCCGGCTGACCCGGCAGTAACAATCACAGAGGTGCTCCCTTTACCTCCTAGCCGAACAATCGGGAACGTAGGGGTAAGCACAGGAGCCAGGCAACCCAGCTTGGCCAAAACTTAAGTCATATCGATGCATATAATGGTGAATAAAAGGTACATGTGGAAGTATGACACATGTGTTGGGCATGAAGCCCGTATAAATAAGCTTCTGTTAAAGAAGCCCCCACGTATAATGAGTGCTAGGAGCACATCAAGTGTGTGCGAACCATGCGCAAATCAGCCTATCAAAGGTATTGAAAAAAAAAGTGGGAAGAAGGAGGGGGACAAGAGACAGTGAAAATGTAAAAAGGTGGACGGAGGAGTGAGACGAACTCTGAGTCCGGCGTTAGGCGTAGAATCTTCGGAGACGGGCTGCGTTCCATGGGTTCGGCTCGAGTCGGTTGTCAGATGCGTTGCGTAGACGGTATGCTCCGCCGGTCAGGACTTGGTCGATGATGAAGGGACCTTCCCACTTGGGCTTAACTTTGTCCTTTTTCTTGTCCGGCAGGCGTAGAACAAGTTCGCCAACGTTGTAAGTTTTGGCCCGTACTTCTCTGCTTTGATATCTTCGAGCCTGCTGCTGATAAAATGCGGAACGAGCTTTTGCCACGCCCCGCTCCTCCTCTAAGGCGTCCAAACTGTCCTGCCGATCCAACTCGGCTTCTCTTTCTTCGTACATGCGCACGCGAGGTGAGTCATGAATTATATCACAGGGCAGAACTGCCTCTGCGCCGTACACCATGAAAAATGGTGTGAGTCCGGTAGTTCGGTTTGGCGTGGTCCGCAACCCCAGAGTACGGAGTCGAGCTCCTCTACCCAGTGCGTGTTAGATTCCTTGAGGGACCGCACTAGTCTGGGTTTGATGTCGCTCATGATTAGACCATTTGCTCGCTCGACTTGACCATTAGTTTGGGGGTGATAGACTGAAGCGTAGTCGAGCTTGATTCCCATGTTTTTGCACCAGAGTTTAACCTTGTCGGCCATGAAATTTGTGCCGTTATCAGTGATGATACTGTGGGGGACGCCAAAACGGTGTACTACCCCGGATATGAAGTCTATCACAGGTCCGGATTCTGCCATTTTAACCGGCTTGGCCTCAATCCATTTGGTGAATTTGTCCACCATGACCAATAAGTATTTGTGCTTGTGGGTTCCCCTTTAAGGGGTCCAACCATGTCAAGCCCCCAGACCGCGAACGGCCAGGTGATGGGTATAGTTTTGAGGGCGGTGGGTGGCATGTGGCTCTGATTAGCAAAGAGCTGGCAACCAACGCATCGTTGGACTAAGTCCTGAGCATCTGCCTGGGCTGTCGGCCAATAAAATCATGTACGGAAGGCCTTGCCTACAAGGGCCCGGGCTGCAGCGTGGTGCCCGCCGAGTCCGGCGTGAATTTCAGCCAGGAGATTTCGCCCTTCCTCTTCGGAGATACACCTTTGAAGGACTCCGGTTGTGCTTTTTTTTATAAAGTTCTCCCTCATGGACCTTGTAGGCTTTAGATCGCCGAACTATGCAGCGGGCCTCATTTTGGTCTTTGGGAAGTTCCTGCCTGATTAAGTAGGCTAGGAATGGTTCCGTCCACGGGGCAATTACTGCCATTATTTCATGGGCTGAAGGTGTTATTTCATTGTCTGAGCCACCGATTGTGTCAGAGTGGTCTGAGTTAGGTGAGGCAGCTGGCTCTGGATTGTTATTTCCGGACTCCTCTTCCCATAATACGGATGGCTTAAAGAGCCATTCCAGGAAGATGTTTGGAGGGACGGCGTCGCGTTTTGCGCTGATGCGTGCCAACACATCTGCTGCCTGGTTATTATCCCGGGCTACATGGTGGAATTCGAGTCCTTCGAACCGAGCTGACATTTTTAGGACGGCGTTGCGGTAAGCTGCCATTTTCGGATCTTTGGCTTCAAAGTCTCCATTTACTTGGGATATTGCGAGGTTTCAATCCCCGCGCACCTCTAGGCGTTGAATGCCCATGGAGATTGCCATCCGGAGGCCGTGTAGAAGGGCCCATGGGATATTCCTCGAAGACTGTTAATACCGTACTGGTACTGCTGGGCTGGTTGCCCGGGGCTAAAAAGCCTTCGCCACTTTTGGCCACCTGCCGTAGTATCCAACATGCTCGAAGGCTATGTGTTGGAGTGGCGCCCCCCGTGCTGTGGATTTTGCAGGGTCCGTTGAGCCATCCCTCCAGTACGGTTCCGTACCCTTTAGGGTTTTTTTGCTTTTTGGTTTTTAACCCAGGTGCTTGAGTATGACGCACCCTTTTATTTCGGACTGGGGTTGTATTCAGGGCCGGATTGTCCCAAAACCTAGTTTCGGTTTTCCAGGCACTTTCCATCGCGCAGTATTTTTGTACAATGGTCGCTAGGTCGGCGAAGTGTGTAACTTCGCGACAACTAATGGCGTTTATGATTCCCTTGTCCGTGCAATTGTTGCAGAAAATTGAAATCGCGCTTTCTTCATGGCAGTCCTTTATCATGTTCATAACCAGGAGGAATCTGGCCCAGTAATGATGTACTGTTTCATTGGCTCTTGCTGTATTTGAGATAGATCGCTTATGTTTGGGTGGGCGGGTGGAATTAAGTTCAGAACCCCGCCCGATCTGAGGCTCAAAGGCCAAGAAGCTTCCGGATTCGGAAGCTTGGTTTGCTGGATGCTTTCCAACAAATCTGGTCCGATGCCTGACTTTAGGTTCAGTATTTGATTAGCGTCCGTCCCTCCGCAGGAATCCAGCATGGAGGGATCGGGAATCCGGACATAGTTGGTTTTTATCATAGAAGAAGAGTCGCCGCATTGTTCCTCTACCACAACAACATGGTGGGTAACCTGGGGAGAGGTAATTTCTCTCAGATTGGTTTTAAGCCCAATCTGATCATAGTCGGTAGCGACTCCCAGGGCGGCGATGCGATCCAAGAGCTCGTTTACGGAGGAGAGCTCAATCGGATCTAGCTGCTCGGCGAATTCCGAGCTGACGCGAAGATCGCTTTCAATGACCCGAGAGGTCATTGTCGGAGCGGTGGCCGAACAGGCGGTAATAAGAAAACCGCCTAGCCGGATAGTTTGGCCGGCGGCCAAAGCTCCCTTGACGACGGTGCCGTCTTTAAAGACGGGAAAAGGCATCCTTCCTGATGGCGACGGCACAGAGGAACTCTCAATGAAAGCACCAATGTCGGTGTCAAAACCGGCGGATCTCGGGTAGGGGGTCCCGAACTGTGCGTCTAGGCGGATGGTAACAGGAGACAAGGGACACGGTGTTTTACCCAGGTTCGGGCCCTCTTAATGGAGGTAAAACCCTACGTCCTGCTTGATTAATATTGATGATGTGTGTTACAAGAGTTGAACTACCATGAGATCAAGGAGGCTAAACCCTAGAAGCTAGCCTATGGTATGATTGTTGTTCGTCCTATGGACTAAAGCCATCCGGTTTATATAGACACCGGAGAGGGCTAGGGTTACACAGAGTCGGTTACAATGGTAGGAGATCTACATATCCGTATCGTCAAGCTTGCCTTCCACGCCAAGGAAAGTCCCATCCGGACACGGGACGAAGTCTTCAATCTTGTATCTTCATAGTCTTGGAGTCCGGCCGATGATGATAGTTCGGCTATCCAGACACCCCCTAGTCCAGGACTCCCTCAAGGGGGAAAGGCAAGCTCAACATGTTTGGAAGGTCAATGATAATATACTTTAACTGAGATGTGAGAAAACATAAACCATTACGTTGTCTTCCTTTTCCAACGTCAACTCTTTTAGCATGTCATACTTAATGAGTGCTTCACAATCATAAAAGATGTCCAAGATAATATATTTGTATGTGAAACCTCTCTTTCCTTATTACTTCCTATTAATTGCAACGGTGACCAAAGCTACGTTTATCAACTCTCAACAACTTTTATGCCTCATACTTTCTATGTGTGAAGTCATTACTATCCATAAGATCAATATGAACTCTTTTATTCTTTCTACTTTCTCAAGATCATAGCAACATAGCAAAGCCCTTGACTCAACACTAATCTTTATTATAGATAGCTCAAAGACTCAATTACATAAAGAGATCACAAAGCAAAACTCATAACTACTTGATATCAAAACTTCAATCTACTAGATCAAGATACTACTAAAAGGATCGAACTAAATAAGACGGTAAAGATAGGAGTGTGATGGTTATACGATACCGGGGCACCTCCCCCAAGCTTGGCAGTTGCCAAGGGGAGTGCCCATACCCATGTGATTATGTCTCCTTCTTCACGGTTGGTGTTATGATCTTCTTGGCAATGATGCCCCTCAGGATACGATTCTCCTCCTTGAGCTTATTGACTTGTTGTTTGAGGTCCATAATTTCTTTGCGGAGCTTGCCCGTAACGGCTAAAGCTCCCTTTACCCAAGGATGTTGCATAGCTTCTGGAGAACAAGTGACGCTCTTTTTCATATTTTCATAAGAAAGAAATCTAAAGTTGGAAGGGATGACCGAATTTGGAATAGCCGAGCTATGTAGTTCCCCCATCATGAATTCTGCTTGGAGACGAGAGGTAACTTCTTGATCTTCCTCCATGGCATCTATCCTTTTCAAGTCGGCCTCCATCTCATCCTCCGTTGATGGTCCAAAGTGATAAGTATCGCTATTTGCTCCTGGACCTGGTGTCGGGTGAGACACCCGACTCTCCTCGATTGACTCTTGAGAAGACATCTTGCTCTTAAGCTGCAATAGAAACAGCTCGAAACAAAAACAGAGGATATTTGCGTGATACGGTGGTCAAAACCTTCGGGAGTTTATATAATGAATTTTTACCGACCAAAATATGTAACGTGCAAGAAAACGGAGTCCGGGAGGCACACGGGGTGTCCACGAGACAGGGGGGCGTGCCCTCCACCCTCGTGGAGGCCTCGTGTCCTTCCCGGACTACTTCTTTCTTCCTAAAATTCTTAAATATTCCAAAACTGATAAAAAATGCCATTGGAGTTGTTTTGGAGTCGGTTTACTTACCGTACCACATACCTATTCCTTTTCGGAGTCTGGAACGTTCTAGAAAGTGTCCCTTATGTATTCCTTCGGGGTTACGGTTTCAATAATATTAGTTTCAACATTGATAAGATTACCTGAGATATAATGTTTAATTCTTTGACCGTTCACCACCCTCGGACTTGTGCCTTCGAAGTTGTTGATTTTTATGGCACCAGAACGATAGACCTCCTCAATAATGTAAGGACCTTCCCATTTAGAGAGAAGTTTTCCTGCAAAAAATCTTAAACGAGAGTTGAATAATAACACATAATCACCTACGTTAAACTCACGCTTTTGTATCCTTTTATCATGCCAGCGTTTGACTTTTTCTTTGAATAGCTTGGCATTCTCATAGGCTTGGGTTCTCCATTCATCAAGTGAGCTAATATTAAACAACCTCTTCTCACCGGCAAGTTTGAAGTCATAGTTGAGCTCTTTAATAGCCCAGTAAGCTTTATGTTCAAGTTCAAGAGGTAAATGACACGCTTTTCCATAAACCATCTTATATGGAGACATACCCATAGGATTTTTGTATGCAGTTCTATAGGCCCATAATGCATCATCAAGTTTTTTGGACCAATTCTTTCTAGATCTATTGACAGTCTTTTCCAAAATTAATTTGAGCTCTCTATTGCTCAACTCTACTTGACCACTAGACTGTGGGTGACAAGGAGATGCGATTCTATGATTAACATCATACTTAGCAAGCATCTTACGGAAAGCACCATGAATAAAATGTGAACCACCATCAGTCATAAGATATCTAGGGACTCCAAACCTCGGAAAAATAACTTCTTTAAGTATTTTAATAGAAGTGTTATGATCAGCACTACTAGTTGGAATAGCTTCTACCCACTTAGTAACGTAATCAACAGCAACTAAAATATGAGTATAACCATTAGAGGCAGGAAAAGGTCCCATATAATCAAAGCCCCAAACACCAAACGGTTCAATAACAAGAGAATAATTCATAGGCATTTCTTGACGTCTACTAATATTACCAATTCTTTGACATTCATCACAAGATAAGACAAACTTACGAGCATCTTTGAAGAGAGTAGGCCAATAAAAACCGAATTGCAATACCTTGTGTGCAGTTCTATCTCCAGCGTGGTGTCCTCCATATGATTCAGAGTGACACTTGCGTAGGATCTGTTCCTGTTCATGCTCAGGTACACAACGCCTAATAACACCATCTACTCCTTCTTTATAAAGGTGTGGGTCATCCCAGAAGTAATGTCTTAAATCATAAAAGAACTTTTTCTTTTGCTGGTATGTGAAACTAGGAGGTATAAATTTAGCAACAATGTAATTAGCATAATCAGCATACCAAGGAGCAGTACGAGAAGTATTAAGGACCGCTAATTGTTCATCAGGAAAACTATCATCAATAGGCAGTGGGTCATCAAGAACATTCTCTAACCTAGACAAGTTGTCTGCAACGGGGTTCTCAGCTCCCTTTCTATCAATAATATGCAAATCAAATTCTTGGAGCAAGAGAACCCATCTAATGAGTCTAGGCTTAGCATCTTTCTTTTCCATAAGATATTTAATAGCAGCATGATCGGTGTGAATTGTAACTTTGGAATCAACAACATAAGGTCTAAACTTATCACAAGCAAACACAACTGCTAAGAACTCTTTTTCAGTAGTAGTATAATTTCTCTGGGCAGTATCAAGAGTCTTACTAGCATACTGGATAACATTCAATTTCTTATCGACTCTTTGCCCTAGAACAGCACCTACAACATAATCACTAGCATCACACATAATTTCAAAAGGTAAATTCCAATCAAGTGGCTGAACAATAGGTGAAGTGATCAAAGCTTTCTTAAGTATTTCAAATGCTTCTACACAATCATCATCAAAGACAAAAGGAATATCTTTTTGCAATAAATTAGTTAGAGGCCTAGAGATTTTAGAAAAGTCCTTAACGAACCTCCTATAAAAACCGGCATGACCAAGGAAACTTCTTATACCTTTTATGTCCTTGGGACATGGCATCTTTTCAATAGCATCTACTTTATCTTTATCAACTTCAATACCTCTCTCGGAAATCTTGTTCCCCAAGACAATGCCTTCATTAACCATAAAGTGACACTTTTCCCAATTCAAGACGAGACTAGTGTCTTCGCATCTCTACAAAACTCGATCAAGGTTGCTCAAGCAATCATCAAAAGAGGATCCATAAACAGAGAAATCATCCATGAATACCTCTCAAATCTTTTCACAAAAGTCAGAGAATATAGCCATCATACATCTTTGAAAGGTAGCAGGTGCATTACATAAACCAAAAGGCATACGTCTCTAAGCAAAAGTACCAAAAGGGCAAGTAAAAGTAGTTTTTGATTGATCCCCCGCTCACACAGGTATTTGAGAGAAACCAGAATAACCATCTAGAAAGCAGAAATGCATGTGTTTGGATAGTCTTTCTAGCATTTGATCAATAAAAGGTAAAGGGTAATGATCTTTCTTAGTAGCTTTATTTAATTTACGGAAATCAATTACCTTCCTATAACCTGTAATAATTCTTTGCGGGGTCAATTCATCTTTATCATTAGGAACGACAGTAATACCCTCCTTTTTAGGAACATAATGGACAGGGCTTAACCAATCACTATCAGCAACGGGATAAATTATACCTGCCTCAAGTGGCTTTAGTATCTCCTTTCTTACCACTTCTTTCATTTTGGGATTCAATCATCGTTGAGGATCTCTAACTGGTTTAGCATCGGCCTCCAAATTAATTTTGTGTTGGCATAATGTGGGACTAATGCCCTTGAGATCATCCAGAGTATATCCAATAGCAGCGCGGTGCTTCTTCAGAGTTTTCAATAATCTTTCTTCTTCTTGCTCTGAAAGGTTAGCACTAATAATAACAGGATATATTTTATTTTCCTCAAAATAAGCATACTTAAGATTATCAGGTAATGGTTTGAGTTCAAACACGGATCACCCTTGGGTGGAGGGGGATCCCCTGGAATTTCAACAGGAAGGTTGTGTTTCAGCATAGGTTCCTGTTTAAGGAACACTTCATCTATTTCCCTTCTTTCCTTCATAAACATATCATTTTCATGGTCAAGCAAATATTGTTCTAACGGATCAGTAGGAGGCACGGAAATAGAAGCAAGACCAATAATCTCATCCTTACTAGGTGATTCTCTATCACGAGGTTGTCTACGAAACTTAGAAAAATTAAACTCATGAGACATACCCTCTAAGCCAATTGTAACAGTATCCTTTTCACAATCAATCTTAGCATTAACTGTATTCAAGAAGGGTCTACCAAAAATATTGGGACAAAAGTCATCTTGTGGGGAACCAAGAATAAGAAAATCAGCAGGATATTTAACCTTCCCACACAAGACTTCAACATCTCTAACAATCCCAACTGGTTTAATGGTATCCCTATTAGCAAGCTTAATAGTAACATCAATGTCTTCCAATTCAGCGGGTGCAATGTCGTGCATAATTTCTTTATATAGGTCATAGGGTATTGCACTAGCACTAGCACCCATATCACATAAGCCATGATAACAATGATCTCCTATTTTAACAGAAGTAACAGGCATGCCTACCACAGGTCTATGTATCTTAGTATCTAGTCTAGCAATATTAGCAGTCTCACCACAGAAATAAATAACATGCCCTCTAAATCATCATCCAAGAGATCTTTAACCATAGCAATACTAGGTTCAACTTTGATTTTCTCAGGAGGTGTATAAGTCCTAGTATTACTCTTACGAACAACAGTCAAAGTTTTAGCATGATCCTTTATCCTAAAAGGAAAAGGAGGTTTCTCAAAATAAGTAGTAGGAACAATAGGATCACTATAGGTGACAATCTTTTCTTCAACTGTAATAGGTGCAACTACTTTTATTTCAACGGGAGGATTATATTTAAACCACTTCTCTTTAGGGAGATCAACGTGAGTAGCAAAAGATTCACAGAAAGAAGCTACTATCTCAGAGTCAAGTCCATATTTAGCGCTAAATCCACGAAAAGCATCGGCATCCATAAAAGATTTAACACAATCAAACTTAGGTGTCATACCTGACTCCTTACCATCGTCGGAACCCCAATCTTCAGAGTTGCGTTTAATTCTTTCCAATAATTCCCATTTGAAATCAATAGTCTTCAGCATATAAGAACCAGCACAGGAAGTATCGAGCAGGTTGCGATCATTGAGAGAAAGCCGAGCATAATTTTTTTTAATAATCACTTCTCTGGAGAGCTCATGATTGGGGAATGAATATAACATTGACTTAAGCCTCCCCCAAGCTTGAGCGATGATTTCTCCTTTGCGAGGCCAGAAATTATATATGTAATTACGATCACGATGAACAAGATGCATAGGATAGAACTTCTAGTGAAATTCCAACTTCAATCATTTATAATTCCATGATCTCGTATCATCACATAGCCTATACCATGTCAATGCATCTCCCTTCAAAGATAAAGGGAAGACCTTCCTTTTGACAACATCATTGGGAATACCTTCAAGCTTAAATAATCCACAAACTTCATCCACAAAGATAAGGTGTAAATCGGGATGCAATGTTCCATCTCCTGCAAATGGATTAGCTAGTAGTTTCTCTATCATACCCAAAGGAATCTCAAAGTAAATATTTTCAAAAAGTTCAGTAGGTTGAGGAGCAACTCTTTGCTCTTCTGGTCGGGGTGAAGATACCCCGAACAAGCCCCTCAAAGGATTAGTTTCCATAGTGACAAGTAACAGAAAATTTCAGCACACTATATAAATGTTTCCTTACCAAGTTCCACTCACCAAAAGCGCTACACTCCCCGGCAACAGCGCCAGAAAAGAGTCTTGATGACCCACAAGTGTAGGGCATCTATCGTAGTCCTTTCGATAAATAAGAGTGTCGAACCCAACGAGGAGCAGAAGGAAATGGTAAGCGGTTTTCAGTAAGGTTTTTTCTGCAAGCACTGAAATTGTAGGTAATAGATAGTTTTGTGATAAGATAAATTGTAATGAGTAACAAGCAATGAAAGTAAATAAAGTGCAGCAAGGTGGCCCAATCCTTTTTGTAGCAAAGGATAAGCCTGGACAATTTCTTATAATGAGAAAGGAGCTCCCGAGGACACATGGGAATTATCGTCAAGCTAGTTTTCATCACGCTCATATGATTCACGTTCGGTACTTTGATAATTTGATATGTGGGTGGACCGGTGCTTGGGTACTGCCCTTACTTGGACAAGCATCCCACTTATGATTAACCCCTATTGCAAGCATCCGCAACTACAAAAGAAGTATTAAGGTAAACCTAACCACAACATTAAACATATGGATCCAAATCAGCCCCTAACAAAGCAACGCATAAACTAGGGTTTTAAGCTTCTGTCACTCTAGCAACCATCATCTACTTATTACTTCCCAATGCCTTCCTCTAGGCCCAATTAATGGTGAAGTGTCATGTAGTCGACGTTCACATAACACCACTAGAGGAAAGACAACATACATCTCATCAAAATATCGAACGAGTACCAAATTCACATGACTACTAATAGCAAGACTTCACCCATGTCCTCAGGAACAAACGTAACTACTCACAAAGCATATTCATGTCCATAAACAGAGGAGTAATAATATGCATTAAGGATTTGAACATATGTTCTTCCACCAAGTAAACCAATTAGCATCAACTACAAGGAGTAATCAACACTACTAGCAACCCACAGGTACCAATTGGTGGTTTTGATACAAGATTGGATACAAGAGATGAACTAGGGTTTTGAGAGGAGATGGTGCTGATGAAGATGTTGATGGATATTAACCCCCTCCAGATGAGAGGATCGTTGGTGATGACGATGGTGATGATTTCCCCCTCCCGGAGGGAAGTGTCCCCGGCAGAACAGCTCTGCCGGAGCCCTAGATTGGTTCCGCCAAGGTTTCGCCTCGTGGCGGCCGAGTTTCGTCTCGTAAGCTTGCCCACGATTATTTCCAGGGTAAAAGCCTTCATATAGCAGAAAGATGGACACCAAAGGGCCACCAGGGGGCCCAGGAGACAGGGGGCGCGCCCAGTAGGTGTGGGCGCGCCCCCACCCTCCTGGCTAGGGTGTGGGCCCCCTGAGGTGTTTCTTCCGCTCAATAATTCTTATTAATTCCAAAAATAAGTTTCGTGGAGTTTCAAGATTTTTGGAGCAGTGCAGAATAGGTTTCCAATGTTTGCTCCTTTTCCAGCCAGAATTCCAGCTGCCGGCATTCCCCCTCTTCATGGTAAACCTTGTAAAATAAGAGAGAATAGCCATAAGTATTGAGATATAATGTGTAATAACAGCCCATAATGCAATAAATATTGATATAAAAGCATGATGCAAAATGGACGTATCAGGGATATATTGTGTCATCGTATGATTCAATGTTCATGGGTTTAAACCCTTCTGGGAGCTGGTGCTCCATTACCACATCGGTGAAGCATAGGGGATGTGCGGCGCCTCTATATCGGGCAACGTCACGACGCAGTTTGGATGGAGTCCGTATGCGGATTTCAGCCCGGGTGAAGTTGTGCTTGTCGTACCAGGCTTGATGGCCGTCTTCTCGCACTAAGGCACGCCCCCTTGATCCATAGATTGATCTGGTCTAACCGGCTCTGTTAGCCATGTCCTGTCGTAGGTCATAGGTGTATCTTGCAGCTGCTGCCTCTCTGCCTTTATGGCGGGGTGGTGCAGGATGGTGTTCGGCTTGAGTTGTCGCTCTGTCCCGGCTCTGTTAGCCAGGTCCTGTCGTAGGTCATAGGTGTATCTTGCAGCTGCTGCCTCTCTGCCTTTATGGCGGGGTGGTGCAGGATGGTGTTCGGCTTGAGTTGTCGCTCTGTCCCGGCCACGTGGTGGCTGGTCAGGTCTGTCAGCAGTGTTACGCGTTGGCGGTATAGGCTCTGGGGCCTTATCGTCGAATTGGCGTAGCAACTTGCGTTTCGGATAACTCTTAGTTGGGCGTTCGAGGCCGTATTCCTCGGCTGCCAGGACATCAGTCCATCTATCATTGAGCAGATCCTGATCAGCTTGAAGCTGCCGCTGCTACTTCTTTTTCAAGCTTCTTGCAGTTGCTATTAGCCGGCGCTTAAAGCGCTCTTGTTCGAAGGGTTCCTCCGGCATGATGAATTCTTCGTCGCCGAGGCTCTTGTCCTCTTCGGAGATTAGTACGTAGTTACTATCCTCCGAGCCCTCGCTCCCGATGGGATCATTGGGGTTGACTTTCCCATCCTCCCAATCATCATTCTCAGATGTTGGTTTGATAGGGGCTTCTTGGTCTTCGGCGTTATCCGGAGTATTGTTGTCTATGGTGCCGGTATTGCTGTCTTTTTCGCCACGCCATTTAGAGCGGCGCCGCTGACGATGATGCTTTGGTGGTGCCACGGGAGGCTTGTCCTCGTCTGGGTCCTTTCCACCTTCGTCGTCATCCTATTTTGGGTGTGTCCACCATGTACACGTCATATGTGGAAGTAGCCGTCCAGCGTCCGGTAAGCGGCGGGTTCTGGCTTTGCTCCTCTCCGACATTGTTGTCCATGCCATTGATGTCTTCGGAAGCGTAATCGAGCACGTCGGTTAAGTCCTCGATAGTGGCTATGAAGTGGGTGGCGGGTGGGATGTAAAATTCCCCGCTCTCAGACCCTAGTGTGGGCTGGGCGTAGTTCGGCAGCGATCCTTCTATAATGGCGAGAGATCGCATTAGGTCCATGGCCTTGTTTAAGAGTGAGGTTTGGACAAGGAAGCGAGAGTCCATGGAGCACGGTGGGATAGGAGTTCCCTGGCCGAGCTCGCGTAACACGGACCTCGAAAGTTCGGATCTGGTGTTCGGGGATGAGTCCGGCTTCGTGTTGATGAAGGGAGTTTGGTATGACTCCGGTCCTGCCGGTGAAACAATCCCTTCTGTATCTCCGGTGTTGAGCTCTACGGCTGCGGAGAGTTCGGCGGGCTCTAAACACCCATCTTCGGACTCGGTGAGGTGTTCCGGATCTAAGGCCGGAGCTGCGGTTGAGGCTGCGAACCCTTGGAGAATCAAGTCTCCTCGGATATCAGCGACATAGTTTAGGTTTCCAAAACTGATCTGATGACCAGGGGCGTAGCTGTCGATCTGCTCCAGATGGCTAATCGAATTGGCCCGCAGTGCAAAGCCGCCGAATACGAAGGTTTGGCCATGGAGAAAAGTCTCCCTCAGGGCGGTATTGTTGTGGATGATTGATCGAGCCATCGAGCCTTCTGGTGACGACACAGTGGAACTCTCAATGAAAGCACCAATGTCGGTGTCAAAACTGGCAGATCTCGGGTAGGGGGTCCCGAACTGTGCGTCTAAGGATCGAAGGTAACAAGGAGGCAGGGGACACAATGTTTACCCAGGTTCGGGCCCTCTTAATGGAGGTAATACCCTACTTCCTGCTTGATTGACTTTGATGAGTTTAGGGGTTACAAGAGTTGATCTACCTCGAGATCGTAATGGCTAAACCCTAGATGTCTAGCCTATATGATTGATCCTGCCTATGGACTAAGCCCTTCGGTTTATATGGACACCAGAGGGATCTAGGGTTGTACAAAGTCGGTTTACAGATAAAGGAAGGTGCATGATCCGAACGCCAAGCTTGCCGTCCACGCAAAGGAGAGTCCCATCCGGACACGGGGAAAGGTCTTTAATCTCATATCCTCACGGCCTATTAGTCCGGCCCATATCACATAGCCCGGACGCCCGAGGACCCCTCAAGACTTGCTGGTAATGAGATTGAACTAGGTATGGAGATACCGACGATCAAATCTTGGGCAAGTAACAAAGCGATGACAAAGGGAATAACATATGTTGACATTGCGGTTCGACCGATAAAGATCTTCATGGAATATGTGGGAACCAATATGAGCATCCAGGTTCTGCTATTGGTTATTGACCGGAGAGGTGTCTCGGTCATGTCTTCATAGTTCTCGAACCCGTAGGGTCCGCATGCTTAATGTTCGATGACGATATGTATTATATGAGTTATGTGTTTTGGTGACCGAAGGTTGTTCAGAGTCCCGGATGAGATCACGGGCATGACGAGGAGTCTCGAAATGGTCGAGAGGTAAAGATTGATATATAGTATACGGACACCGGAAGGGTTCCAGAGTGTATCGGGTACATACCGGAGTACCGGAGGGGTTATCGGAACCCCCCAGTGAAAGATATGGGCCATGTGGGCCATAAGAGGGAGGCTAACCAGCCCACAAGGGGCTGGTGCGCCCCCGACAAGGGAGGAGGCCGAATTGGAGTGGGGAAGGGGGTGGCGCCCCCTTTCCTTCTCCTTCTCCCTCTCCTTCCCCCTTTCCCTTTCCGGTAAAAGGAAGGGGGGGTCTGAATTGGACTTGGAGTCCTAGTAGGACTCCCCCCATGGGGAGTGCCCTAGGGTCGGCCTCCTCCCCTCTCCCTCCTTTATATAGGGGGGCCGGGGCACCTCAAAGCACATCAATGGTCTTACCCGTGTGCGGTGCCCCCCTCCACCGTTTACTCCTCCGATCATATTGTCGTAGTGCTTAGGCGAAGCCCTACGCGGATCATTTCACCAACACCATCATCACGCCGTCGTGCTGACGGAACTCATCGACTCCTTCGTGCCTCTACTGGATCAAGAGTTTTAGGGACGTCATCGAGCTGAACGTGTGCAGAACTCGGAGGTGACGTACATTCGGTACTTGGTCGGTTGATTCGAGAAGACGTTCGACTACATCAACCGCGTTAAGTTAACTCTTTCGCTTTCTGTCTACGGGGGTACGTGGACACACTCTCCCCCTCTTGTTGCTATGCATCTCCTAGATAAATCTTGCGTGAGCGTAGGAATTTTTTTTTTAAATTGCATGATTCGTTCCCAACAAGAAGTGCAAGTGTGCTTTCCAAGAAGGGTAAAGCGCAACTATGCTTTCCAAAAAGGTGAAATAAGCACAACTCTGGTCCCGGGTTCTGGGCTTCTTTTCGAGTTTCGGAAACCTATTAAAATGGGATTTAGTTTCGAAGTTCTCGGTGCGAGAAATCCAACGGTGAAACTGTTCGTAATTTAGACGCATAGTTCAAGAGATAAAACATTTTCTTAAACGAATTTATGAAGAAAAAAAAAACTCTGAGGCTACGACAAATGGCACACATGCAGTCGCCACTTCTCAACATCAGAGAAAATGAGAGTGATCTTTGCAAGAGGTACCCCTTAATTACTGATTTCAGAATTTTCCGCAAATGTTATGTATTGCTGAGTTTTCTAGTGTATTTTTTTAATTATTTTGCTTTCACCTTTTCTATTTTTCTTTTCCTTATTTCATTCTCCTTTTTCATGTTTGTTTCGTTTTCATTTCTTCTCATTTGATTCAACTTTTATCACGTATTTATAAACTATCGTGCATTAAAAAAGTTCATTGTGTAAGTTCACCATGCATTAAAAAGGTTCATTGTGTATTCAAAACCGTTATCTTGCATGGAAAATGTTGATTGTGTACTAATAATGTTCATCATGTATTTTAAAAAGGGTCATTGCGTATTATAAAATATTCATTGCGCATCAAGAAAAAAAATTCATTGTGTATTAAAAATCTTTAACGTGTATTTTTAAAACATTCATCATGCATGTACCAAAAATTGTTCATTGCATATTCTAAAGATATTAGCGTTGTATTAAAAATATTTAGTTGTTTAGAAAATTATTCTGTGTTTTTAAAATGTGCATTATATATTAAAAATGCTCATATTTTATTTGAAAATTGTCCTCTTTGTATTGAAAATTTTTATCCTATACCAAAAATTATTCATCATATATTTTTAAAATGTTCATGTCACTAATACCCGGTGATTTTTAAAATTCTCAATTAATATTTTTCTAATTCAATGAATAGCATTTTAATTCACAGTGTACCGTTTTGAGATATGCTACAAACAATAATTAGTACATGATAACATTTTTAAATACCAAAGAAATATTTTTAGTACATGATTGTTTTAGAAAATTTGTAAAACAATGTATTTTTGTGAATATATATTTAGTACAACATTTTGAAATATGTAAAAAGGAAAAAATGGAACATTTAAAAAGTGAAAAAGGTCAAGGCATGCACGCCCCATACTTAGAGTGTTTCGTAGTGCACCAACCGAGTCATTTTTGTAGTTGAGATAATCAATTGATTCAGGTTTTTATCTTTTTTCCGCAGATAAGTAAAGCTTGTGTATCTTTTCATTGATAGGTAGGAAAAAAAACATAGAAGGTGATTGGTTGGGTGATTTTCATCCGTCACCCGATTACAGCGTAATCCCAAAACGTTACTTGCGCTTGGTAAAGCTGTTTCGTAATCGACTCCCATCGTAAAGGAGTCCTGTCACGTTTATCCTCGATACCTTTCGTCCCCCACCACCAGTATCAAGTTGCCTTACCGAACCGATCCCCTCTGGCTCCTGGTCTATAACCGGCCGTCAGCCTGCCCCGCCTTCTCACTGCGCTCTCACGATCCTCTGCCTCCCCTCCGCCTCGTCCATGCCGCGGGCCAGCACCGCGATCTCTCGCCATGCCGGTTGCCGGGGCTCGTTCCACGAACTGGATCTCAGTGAATAGCCTCGTCGACACTGACATGGATGGACCCAAGGACGACCAGAGGACCATCCCTTAGCTAGCCTGGACGACTCCACGATCCTCTCCAAAGAGTTGCAGTGTTGGTGAAGCACCTACTCTGTACATGGAATTCAGGTTACAGGGCCAAGCCAAAGACTGTCAAGTAAACTGAAAACGATGCAGGTACAAACAAAGCAGTGATTATGCTGTTACATCTCTGATTCGAGCGGCACCTCTTTCCGTTTGCTCTTGCGTTACCACTTGGTCAACCAAACACCTCCATAGAGAAAATATGGAAAGAGGACACCACAGAAGGTATGAGAATGAGCAAAAACAAGGGGTGCTCAGCCCTCGAACAAGCTAGCTAAACTCGCTTTGCCAACCTCAAGCCACAAATGGCAAAGAGTTAGGACACAGAGTAGGAAGGTCGGGTCACAACCAAAGCCGAAAACCGCGAAGGCATGGCCATGATATTGAGCCGAACTGGATCAATGCACCCTCCACCGAAAGCGCCATGGAACTTCAAGTGGACAGCAGGAGCCAGCCATACCGGAGGAAGACGCCATCCAAGAGATGCCAACGATGGAGTACATTGCGCCCCCAAAGCTCATGCCCACGACTGTGACCACCGACAGAGCACACCGCCCCAAGCCTCACCGCTAAACTCCATCTTCCACTCCGGATGGCTTCACAAACACCCAGGCAACGCCTAAGGAGGAGATGACATCGTTATGCCGCCGCTGCCTAGCCCAACAAAACGGACCAAGGGTTTGCCCTGGTACACAAGGAGGGAGTGGACCATGCCAAGACAACACCGCCAAGAAGGATACGACACCCACATGCTTCATCTTGTCCTCATCAGCAACCGCTGAGTAGGGATTTCTCCCCGGCCAAGTCCAACCACCCTCGAAGACCGTTGGAGTAGCGCAGACTGGAGAATGGGAGGCAAGTCGCCGTCTTGGGCCACATCTGTGGGAAGGAGAGCCACATCCGGCGAGTGACAATGAAAAGGAGCACCGCTGAGCACCGACCATAGCCGGTGCCACAACAGTCCACCTGAATAGAGGAGAGGAACATTACCGTCGAGAGGCACTGTTGCGGGTGTTTGGATCTGAGGGAGAGAAGCTGCCGACGATACAGAGGGAGGGAAGCGTGCGCCGTCGTGCAGTAGCCATTGCTGGGAGAGCCACCTGCACCACCAACCTAGGGGCAGGCCCATGCACCCCGACCCGATTCGGCCCCCACGTCACATCCAACAACCTCCATGCACCTTCGGCCAGCACAACGTGCACAAACAAGAGGGGGTTGGGCCGAGCCGCTGAGAGGAGTTGTTGCTGAATAGGACACGACCAGGCTGCAACACGCGAAGGAGATCAGTAGCGGGACGGAGTAGCCGAAGGCTATGGTATCGGTAGAAACAGATCCGTGGGTGGAGGGGGAGGGGAGCTCGCACGCGAGAGGGTAGGACCATGTGCGGTGCACTGTAAATTAGCGCACCTTAGAACTCGCGACAAGGGAGGTATAGCCGCTCCCATTCCATGGGACTGAAGCGTCTATTTAGTGCTTTAAACACCCATTTAGTGCTCCTTCATCGTGCTCGAGATAGAAAAGAAAATTGTACGATCGCGTTTCCACCTGCTTTTTCTACTTTTGCGGGGTTCTCTTATTTTAGTGGGGTTTGTCAATTAAGAACAAAAATCCAAACAAAAATCCTGAAAAGCTGGAGGCCGGGGGATCGGCAGAAATGGATCTGGGAGTGGAGGGGGGAGGGGAGCTCGCACGCAAGAGAGCAGGACCATGTGTGGTGCGCTATAAATTAGCGCGCCTTAAAACTCGCGACAAGCGACATATAGCCGCTCACATTCTACGGGAAGGAAGCCTCTACTTAGCGCTTTAAACACCCATTTAGCGCTCCTCATGCATGCTCGGACTAGAAAAGAAAATTGTACTCGTTTTCACCCACTTTTTCTAGTTTTGTGGGTTCCTCTCATTTCAGTGGGGTTTGTCAACTAAAAAACAAGAATTCAAAAAAATCTTGAAAATTTAAAGAGTTCCTGAATTTGAAAAAATAGTCATGAAAATATAAAATTTTGAAAAAAAAATATCATGAGTTTGGAAAAAAAAACATTCATGAATTTGAAAGTGTCCATCAATTCAAAAAAGTAATTGTTAATCTGTAGAAAACACACGGTACAACTCGATCAAAAATAGGTTTCTACAAAAATGCATGTATCTGGCGCAACAGGCGTTAAATAGGCTTTACAGCTATTTCTCACTTGTCACTAGAGATGCTAATGGACTTAAGAATGTTTACACGTACCGTAACAGGGTTATAAGGAAGACCCAACCAAACATGATGACCAATACCTAGAGTAAACAGGGTCATAAGGAAGACCCAACCAAACATGACGCCCATTGTACACTGGACAATTTTAATATATGGGAAACAATTTTCTATATATGGTGAATAATTTAAAATACACACCAAACATTTCCTACACACAAAGTGAATATTTCTTTAATATAATTTTTGGTAATACTTTATATATATTTAAATTTATTTTATAAGTATATTCTGTATAAATATTTTTGGTATTTTTAAGATATATTTTCGCACAAAAATAGAAAAATGTAAATGTGCCATTACACTTTTGGCCCATTTTGTCCAACATGGGTATTTCTTTGTCTACCTGATGCATTTTTTTAGGAACTTGTCTACCTGACGCCCATGTGCGTAATATAGGAGGACTCAAGCTAGTTGAGGCCGCACACAGAGGTCAGAGCCTACTGGCCCGGCCCAGTTTGTTGATGGGTTGTGCGTCCCCTTCACCAATTTTCTTCTTTGGTTTTTAGTTGTGTTCTTTAGTCGGGTTGTCACCAAAAAACCGCATGTTGGATTTTCTAAAGATTTAAAATATTAAAATACCTGTTAAAAATAATAGTATATCTTTAAAATGTTTGTTATGTGTTTAAAAAATAGTTTGACGTATATTTAAATAATATTCAATGTATATTAGAAAAAGATTCAGTTGTGGGAACTCAAAAATGATTTTCAGGCTCTCATGTGTATTTCTCAATCCAGGATCAACTTCCTCTAAAAACAATTCAGGATCAACTTGACATCACAACGAAATGGTCATTACAAAGCATTTAAAAGTATTACAAGCTTGAATATCTCTTGGGACAAGGCATACATAGCAAAATTTCTCGTGACTTTTATTACATGCAGAAAGCGGCGGAAAAATGCGTAATGACTCCATCTCAGCTGCACGTAATCAATGTATTCTACGAGACCTCACCCATCTGTATCGTCGTAGTAGTCGTAGTCTTCACCCTCGTCTTCGTAGAACTCTAAAGTACAATTTTTTTTATTTCCATTGGTACATTATGTACTCAACATGCCTCCTCAGAGGAGGACCTATTAGCTACATGTGGTTTCAAAGGAAAGTTGTTGGCTCATACGTAACAACAACTTTTGGTTGAAATATAACGGTAATTGGATAAAATGCAGTTTTTAACAACAAAAAACAAGTTTTGTCTCTAGCATAACTTTCATCAATGTGAGGGTCCTCGACCGCTCTTTATAGGTTCTAGCAACAGGGACAAAGACGGAATAAGCAAGAGAGATCATGTATGTCAAGAAAGATTCATGTGTCGTTCATGGTTACTCGAATAGTTTTACATTCTGCAGATGTTGTACACTTTAACCACAAGACACAATCCCGTCTTGTTGCCACCTGTGGCCGCTAGTATAGTACCCACTATTTGGGGTACCGACAAGGGAATTGTGATGAGGTCTTTCATCACCACACTTACTGTGTCATGCCCACTAGGTTTTAACACGGAAGTAACTGCAGTTCCTACTCGGGGACCCCAATTGTGTCGAGGATACTCCCCGCAGTGAGGCTGCCCCACCCGCGGTAGGGTGAGCTAACTAATCAACCAAGCTAGGTCACATATAGCATCTGGTTGTACTGTTATCACGATCCGTCGATATGGTAGATTTCTTGGGGAAATGGGAAAGGGGAAGGACAGGGTAGAGCTAACCAATCGACCAAGTCTGGTTCCATGTAGCATGTGATTGTACTGTTATCATGGCCGATGATAAGGTAGAACTCTTTGTAAAATGGGGAAGGGGGAGGACAAGGAAACTAGGCGTATGAGAGAGCATATTGTAAGGAACGTCCATATACCTTCAGTTTTGGAAATGGTGGAGTTTTTGGGAATTATGGAGGGGCAACAATCAACCTAGTTGTTGGTTTTTTCTCTTCTGTAGGTGCGCCTGGAGGAAGAAGATGGAGCACTCGTGGTCAGGATGTAAATGATACAGATAATTTATGTTTCGAATCCAGTCAGGCCTCTGATTCCAAGGAGTTGATTCAGCAAGTTCCCCGCGCTACCCCGCGGGAAGTCTAATCGGATCAATCGGTGGTTCCGTAATGAGTAGTCGAATACACATTGAGGGGGCCTTGCCTCCTCCTTCCCGCCCACACCTTCATTCTTTTCCTCCTCTGATCTTAGAAAGCATACAAAACTACACTCCACTTTGAGTCCTTCTAGAAGTAAATAAAGGAAATGCTTATTCAACTACGGCATTGTCGGACAACCGACCGGATTCAAGCCCTAGCCCCTCAACTCGTATGGACTTGTGGAAATCCTCGAAAATAAGTATTGCTCAACTCACCTATCTATAACATAGAAAATAGGATGCAGATACAGATTACGGTAAACTAAATATCCTTTAGATATGGTATCCATAATATTCAACGGATGTGGATTATACGTATTTTTTATGGATTATCCGAGGTTACATAGGATTATCCAATAAATGTAGTCCAATCGGCAAGCCCAAATACCCTATTAGGAAAATTATAATCACCTCATATAAATAGTGCATAACCCTAACCCTATTAGCATCGTATCAAGATTGTACTTATTTCCTAGCCTGGGAGATGGGCCAAGTTGGCCAGGCCTATGAGGAAGGAAGGGAGCAGCAAAAAAAACAATGAGAGGAAGAAGTAGGAATGCGGCCTAGGAGAGAGGAAATAAAAATAAAAATAAAAGAGATATGGGCTTGGCCCATTCGGGTGGGAAAAAAGAGAAGCACAGGGAGAAGGTACACGGAGGTGATATTTGGGCGTTGACATGTATCGCTATAAGCCATACATATGTAGTGATCGCCTACAGCCCCCGCTCGAACAGTAGCATGATGTGCCGACCCAATAGGGCACCTCACTCACTCAATGCTCATTCCTTTTGTACTGTACACGAATTTGAAATTTTAGTAATTGTTCAAGAATTTGAAAAGGTTCACAATCCAAAACAAGTTCATGAATACAAAAAAGTTTGTGTAAAACCAAAAAAGTCAATGGATTCAAAAAATGTTTGTGAATTTCAAAATTTTCATTAGTTTGAAAATGTTCATGAAACCAATTTGTTTTTGAGAAAGTTTACATTTTCTGAATATTGTGAACATTTTTTTTTGAAAGTTTCAACAATTTTCGGAAAATGCAAACAAAAAATGAAACACGAACAATTTTTTAGAAATTTAATATTTTTAAAGAGTTGCGAACATTTCCTATATGTGAATTTTTTTTGGAAATCCAAACACTTTTCCGAAACCCAAATGTTTTTGAAATTCTGAACAATTTTTGAATTCCAATTATTTATTTGAAAATGTGAACGATTTTTTAAAAAGCCATTTTTAAAAAGTTCTAACAATTTTGAAACGTGTGAACTTTTAAAAAGATTAGAAAAATAGAAAAACAGAAAAAAAGAACAAAATATAAAGTAAATAAATAAAAATAAAACCCAAAACACCAGTAAAGAAATAAAAACCGGTTCAACAACTTTCCATGAAAGTTCCTAAAACCGACCTTCACGCCTCGAGTAGTTCGGTCCCCTTCCTGCTAAATGGCCCGGCCCGGTAATACGGCGGCATTGGCGATTGACGCGATATGTATTGCAAAGAGCGATACATACTATGTATCGTATAGAGCGATACATAGTATGTGCGCACGATATGTACCGCGCGTACGAAGTGATACGGGAATCTTGCTCACACACCTTCTTCCTCCTTCGTTGTTGCACCAGCCCACACGTCACATCGCTCTCGCGAGGACAGACAGAGCTCTCACCCCCGTGTCGCCTCTCTCCGGCGTCACAGGGGGACCCCCTCACCGGCGGCGCCGCCTTCCCCCCTCCTCCTCCCCCTCACCTCGCCGCCGCCTAAGGAGCCTGCCAGCGAAGCCCGGTCAGGCTCCAGGGAGGGTGGCGGCGGGGCATCTCTCAGGACTGCGCTAGGGCGGATTGGGCGTGCGGGCTCGTCGGGCTCTGGCGGGCGCGCGGGGACGGCTTCGGCGCCGGCTGGCGTGGATCCGGCGGCCCAGGGTTTGGGACGGCGCGATGTTGGGCTCGCGGAGGCCCGGGGTGGTGCGGGCGTTCGGCGGGCGCGAGCGCGCTGGGAGCTGCAGCTCGGGCGTGGCTGGCAGTGGGGGCGAGATGTGGGCGGCGATTTGGCTGTTGCGCGGGTCGGCGCAGGTCTGAAGTGGCAAGGAGGCCTCCGGTGGCGTTGGTGCCGTCCTGGCATCACGAGGCTGCGTGGGATGGAGCCACCTTCGATCTGCTAGGGTGCACATCACGGGAGTGCAGAGAGCTCGGGCAGCGCTTTCTGCGCGGCTTGGAGGCCCGTGGGCAGCGCGGAGGAGATCTGGTCTCGGGCGGATGCTGTGGCGCGTGCGTGGTGCGCGTGACGAGCGTCTGATGCTGGGCTGAGGCCGGGGATCATGGTGGTTTGCGGCTCGGGCGGCGCCCTCGTTCTTTGTCGGCATGGTGCTCGGCAGGCCGCGGTGGTTGAGTCGTGTCCGGTGGCTCTGCTCTTGGTTGGCCTTTGTTGGATCTGGCTACTCGCGCCGGTGTTTGGCCATTGTTGGTCTCCGCGAGGTGCGGTTGCGTGCAGCGGCTGCAGTCTCTTCGTCCACGGGCTGGTTTGTTGGTGGTGCTGGTGGACTTGCCGAAGCCGATGCAAAAATGATGTGCGATCAAGGTGGTGTGGAGCTTGGGTGAAGACTGTGGCCAGCTATGGAGGCGGCCGTGGCCGTCGTTGACCTCCCTTGAGGCATAGCTGCTTTGCTGCCACACCCTGCTCGCATGGATCCGGCCATCTAGGCCTCTCTAGGGGAAACCCATGATCTTTTGATCTGACGATGGCGACACTTAGGTGTGTCGTTTCCCTCTTGGGGGCTTCGTCTCGGAGCTCGGCATCAGCAAGAGGGACTTGTGGTATGCGGTGGTTGTGGCGTCCAGGCTTCTGTGGCAACGATGATGGTGGGAGCGATGTTGGCGACGCGGCAATGGTTGTGGTAGTCGACTCTTCTTCGGCGTGTCCGCGGTATTACCTCGGTTCGTTTGTTGCTGTGGAGTCGAAGCTGCGGTGGCGGGGCCCTGTGGTATACGATGACTGGCTGCAGGTGGCCCGTTCGGTGATCTTTCGTGGCGTCAGCTGTGCCTGATTTTGTTCTTCTGAGTTTTTCGTCAGAGTCGGAGCTGCGTTGTCTAGCCGCAGGTCGACTTGTCGTTGATTAGGGTGGGCTTTGCCCTGTATGTTTCAGTCTAGGGAGTGGGCTTGGTCCTTGTTATTTCGGTTTTTGCATGTTTGCTTTCAGTAATTAATTAGGCAATTCTCTTCTGTTTAATTAATAGATAAGACAATCTTTGCCTCTGTTTTGAAAAAAACTTAAAAAAGCATCGCTCTCGCGCACTGCACTTGCTCGGTCTAGTGACGCCACGCACGAGGCTGCTTGCCTAAAAATAAGCACGCTAGGTTCCCAGCAAGAGCCATCGATTTTAAAATATGTTTCCAAATTCCAAAAGAGCTGTGAAACTCAAGAACTGTTCAAGAATACGAAAATAAGTTTATGTACATCATTTTTTCGCAAATTTGAAAATATTCTTGAAGTGAATTTTTTTATGAATTCAAAAAACGTTCATGAGTTTGACAAAATGTCTGTGAATTCAAAAAAATGTACACAAACATCAAATGATCAAAAATTGAAAAACTGTTCCTGAATTAGAATTGTTCATAAATTTGACAAATGTTAATGGGTTTGAAAAAGATTCATGAATTAAAAAACTATTCACAAATTTAAAAAATGTTGGTAAATTTGAAAAAGTTCTTCAACTTAAATTTTCACAAATATGTAAAGGTTCCAAAATTCAAAAAATTTCCACAAATTTTAAAATTACCCATGAGATTAAATAAAATCATGAAGTCAAAATATATTGACGAATTTCCAAAACAATTCATGAACTTGAAATTGTGCATGAATTTGAAAATATTCCCAAATTCAAAAAATGTCCGCTGATTTGGACAAAAAAATTGCTGATTGAAAATAGTTCACAAATTCAAAATATGTCTGTGAATTTTAAAAATTGTAAATTAAAAAAAATGTTCACAAATTCAAAAAAGTAAGATGATTGAAAAAATATTCACAAATTCAAAAGGAAGACAAAACAAAAGTAATAAGTAAAGGAAAACTTAAAGAGGATATAAAAAATGGAAAACATATATAAAAGGGGACGTAATAGAAAGCAGAAAAGAAAAAACCAGAAAGAAAATGAAAACTAAAGAAGGAAAAACAATAAAACAATGGAAACCTTGCCAAAACCGTGCAGAAGGTTCCAAAAGTTTCCGGAAATCGGCCGAAGGAAGCTGCTCCCACAGCGCTCGGTTGCCACTAAACGACCGACGCATATATGGATGCAGTGGGGCGATCACCGACTTATGTATTGCAAAGAGTGATACATGTCATTTGCAGAAGAGAGAGGAGGTGGATTAGGGCCTAGGGAATTCAACTCTGAGGCTATGTTTGGTTGCTAGGGGAGATAGTCCCGGGGTAGAGAGGCCCTGGTCAAAATATTCTTGACAAAATTAAAACCACGTGGTAGATTTGCTTTACCATTTGGGTGCCTCGGTGGGGTGGGGATTTATTTCTGCAACTTCTTCCGCAAGGTGCTGGGGCTATGCAGCTGGAGGAGGATCAAGCAAGCCACGCACCTGCTCCATCATATACCATCTGATTCCTGTGGTCGTCGAGCGTGTTTAGCCGTCCATAACTGCATGCCTCATCTACAGCAAGCCATGGAGGAGGAGCGCAATGGGCGCCGTCGCCCCCGCTGGAGGGGCGGAGCAGGGAGGTGGGGGGAGGAGGAGGGGGTCGCTTCCGGACGGAGGATGGCGGAGGGCTGGATGGAGGAGGGCGGAGCACTCGATCTTGTCGCCGCCACCTCTCGTTCGTGAGACAGAGCGACGAGGGTTTCGTCCCTGACCTCATCGGGCGTGGAAGCCTCACCCGGGGAAAAGTCGTGGATAGGGCGGGGCTGCCCCGATCGCATGGGCCTTCAAATGCGCTGGCGGATCGCCCGGGGATAAATTCTTCCGTGGTTTCTCGGCCCGGGGAATCGGCAAGGATCCCGGAGGGATCCTGTGAAACCAAATGAGGCCTGAGTGTGAGAGGGAAATAAATTGATTTTCATTTTGAGGGAAATCCAGAAAAGGAATAAAGGATCAATGAAAAGGTTACGATGAGTATAGTACCATTGGTATACTAATATTCACTGGCTTGCTATGTAATTGTCAAATCATACTGGCATGCTGCCTACCGATGGAAGGTGAGGGGGGGAGATGAAAGTCTACTTTGTAGGGTTACAATTGCCAGGATCGTGCAAGCAAACTGTGAGTCTATCCCCGCA
>NC_041391.1:165660961-165665845 GCF_002162155.2 Triticum dicoccoides | reverse complement strand
ATCGATTGGATGATCACGGTGGTGTTTGTACCTTAGCTGACGGCAGATCAAACCCTAAGTAATTTGACTCAACGTGCAATGTGTGCTTCATTAAAGTGGAGTATTTTTCCAGTACGAAATGCAACCAAGATGTTAAGGGTGATTTCGCCAATTTTAAAGCTCCCCGACTCCGGTACGTGTTAGATTGTTGTGTGATGATCTGTACGTTATTTTGTATGTCGGCACTTCCCGAAATAAAACTGCATGACACATCTCTCTCCCCTCTCCTCCGTCGCCCCCCCGCGCGGGCGATCGAGGGGCTCCACCCCTAGCCGCGGGTCACCGCCCCTCCCTCTCCTTCCCCTCTGTCGCCGCCGGTGGTAGGCACCGAGCTTAGCCTATGTGTGCGCTGGCGGTGGCGGAGGCAATCCTCCCTCTCGCGGGGTAAAGGGTGACGCGGGGCTCCCTGGCTCGAGGGTATGATCCCAATCTGGGCTGCGGCGGCGCTGATCTGGTTCATGACAACCCAGATATGGAATTCGGCGGTGTGGCGGCTGATCGGTGTCCTATCGGTTGCTATGGCGGCAGTGCTGTCGCTGCTCCTCCCGATCTAGGGCAGAGGGCCTTGGATCCGGGGCGACGGCCCCGAGGTGGGCCTCCCTGTTCGGTGGCGCGGTGGGGCGGGCGGGCTGCCAGGGAGTTGGTCGGATGGCCGGCGATCCACCGGCGGGTTGGTGCCTCGGTGGCCAATGACTCCGAGCTGCTTCTTCCTCCAACACTTGCATCGTGCAGTCCGTCGTACCGATCATGGCTGCGCTGCTTGCTGGTCACCGGATGGGCCGGAGCGGGAGGTGGGGATTCAGATTGGGATAATTCCCTTGTCGGCTCCTGCCGACCTCGACGGCGACGACACCTGAGGGTGTCGTTTCTCTTCCTGGAGACGTCGTTCGGGTCCGCTCCACCTTTTCCCACTCCACGGTTTCTCGGGTGAAAACCCTAGGGCGGCGACGACGCTCATGGCGTCGTGTCCTTCTTGAAGGCGCCGTCGAGAGAGCTAAGTGGTCGTGGGCACGACTCGTGTTCTTGGGCAGCTGCAGTTGACATGCCCCTCTTCCTCCAGGAGGCATCTGCTTCGGGGGAACCCCTGGATCTGGGTCTCCTAGGTCGGATGATGACGGAAACTATGGTGCCGTTCTCCCTCTTAAGGGCATCGTTTTGGAGCAGGTGCTGATTGGAAGGGCCCAGAGGCGGAGCGGAGTTTCATCTTCTGCATCGATGACGGCGGGTCTCGGCGGCGTGACACAGTGGAGGCTTGGCGTTCGATGTGGGTTGACCGACTCGCACAGGAGGGCGACACTGTCTGCCGTCGTGGTGATGTCGATGGCAGAGAGGCCTAGTAAGGTCGATGCATCAGTCCTGCTCTGAGGATGGATCGATGGAAGATGGAGGTGACGACCCTTGCAGCTTGCGGTGCTCACTGAGAGTGTGCCGGACCAGTCTAGGTAGTGGCTTGGATGGGGGATCCGGGTTTAGATGTTAGGCTTTGGTGCGATATTTGTTTGGTATTAGGCTCGGACATTTAGCACCACTTCATCAAGGGATAGGAGTAGCAACAGGCGTTGTCAAGATGATGGCTTCAGCCTTATTGATGTACTCCTTGCATCCGGAAATACTTGTTGTAGAAATGACTAAAAATGGATGTATCTAACACTAAAAAACGTCTAGATACGTCCATTCCTCCGATAAGTATTTCCGGATTGAGGGAGTATTACCTTGTAAGGTCTTCGAGAATAATTAATAATATGACTGCATGCATCGTCGAGATGCAGAAGCCCGACGTACATCCTCCTTTTCTTAAAAAAGAAAAGTACAGTAGTATGAGTACTTGTCTAGAGAGTGTAGACAATTTCCCAGGCTTTGCGTGTCCGGCTGTCCGGCATCGGCACGCACACTGATGCGTCAGCTTGTCTATTAATCGCACTGGGACAAAAGCTATGCAACGAACAATAACTCTCTAGGAACAGAAGCTGAGAACAGTTGACACTTCAGAAAGACATGCTGCTGACAAGTAGCCATCGTTTTTTCCTATCTTTTCCATCGGACAAATCAAGTTGCCAACGAACACCTCGAAGTTTCAGATCGAGTATAGAAAACACGCAAATATCCCTGATCACGCCTGCCCTGAGATTTTGGACTCTCTGAATGACCATTAACCTCGAATATAACTGCCTAAAAAATTCTAGCGATGTTACTTCTAAAGAAAGGAATCTACCAATGTTCATTCCTCACTAAATTGTGTAGATTAGCTGCTCCAGCATTACATCCAAGCCAAGAGAAGGAAATCAGCGGGTGAAAAAGGATGAAAGCAATTCATCCAAAAAAGGAAGATGAAAGCAACCGTTTTGAAAGAGAAATAACAAAAGCAGTTTCTCTTGAAAGGAAAAGGCATCACATCAAGCTCGGCCATGTTGCTGACATCGCTGAACAAAGCTTTGTCCTTGTTAAACGGGCCTTGTACGACCGAGAAATGTACTCCTATACAAGCTAAGCTTTTGAATTATAAATGAAGCATAACTCAGCTTGTACCTTAGGTGATGGCATCAACAGTGGAGGCAATGTGACACAACGAAGGCGACTACCTGTGTAGGACAATTTGTTTTCTCCTTTTGTGGTTGAAGGAGAACATCATTTATTTCCTTCTGGTTAAAAAGGGTGGACATGTGAAAGGTGTTGGCCACAAATATTTTGTTGTTGCTGCACTGCATCCATCATGGGTCTAGTCCTCTTGTAAGGACTGTGAGCTTGACAAGACATGTAGATGGAAGTAGACCTCCCAACATCGATCTTTATTTACTTTTTCTTGTTAGTGTTCATTTTGTGGAGATTTGGATTTGGGCATTTTTTTTTCTTGTACCGGAAAGACTTGTGAATGTACCCCCTTTGTTAACTAATATATGACGTTTAGGTCACTACGGTAGATTACTCCCTCCATCCCGAATTACTTGCCACATATATATGGATGTATCTAGGCGTATTTTAGTTTTAGAGACATCCATTTCTACGACAAGTAATTTTAGACGGAGCATGGAGGGAGTAGTTTATAGAGATACTATTTACAAAGTTCATCCTGAATGAAGCAAAATTAGAGGAATAGAACGAGATTTTGTTTAGGCCACATGATATTGGAAAAAAAAATGATGATACAAGTAGTATGTTGACCTACAGTAAACGCTAGCGATAAGATGCAAATTCACTTAGAAGTATGTAATGAAGCCGGAGGCAGGATTACAAAAAAAAATGTTAAGGGGGACCTGTCAGGTCAGAATTTGTAATGGACTTTCTTATCTCACAGAGGTTCGCTGGTTTGGGTGGCATTTGTGAATGTTTTGATGACTATTTTAGTTGTTCGGAGATCGATAGTTTCTTCAAAACAACACGTTAGTTTTTGAGAAGAAAGAGATTTTGAGTAAAAACGAGCAGAAACTGTCATCATTTGATCTCGTGTCGCAACTAAAATTACAAGCAAACCCTTTTCCAACGAACACCAGCCAGATAGCATTACCGATTTGTAATACCTTTATACGAGAGTTTGTGTGTGCCAATTTTTTGGCGAGTATTTTTGTATGTGCCTATGTTATAACGTCATTCACATCGATGCATTTCTGAGAAGTTTTTAGTGCATAGTTAGGTAAGCCCTGTACTCAATGAGACAATGACTCACCTTGCACGTACATGTTTTATCAAAATTTCAGTTTGGCTTAGTACACTATTATGGTCGATGTGGTTTTACTTTTGTAGAGGGTGGCAACATTGCTCTGAAAATAAACATATAAAAACGACTGGCAACCCCAAATCTCCTGTGACCAGCCTTTCTGAAGATATCGTGTACGTACTCTGTTTCTATCACATGGCACGGGAAACAGTATGCCTTTTATATCTCTTGATTTCTTCAGACTAAAATGGCGCATGGGAAACTCTATGCTTTTTATATTATACATTTTCCAAAGAGGTAATATCACTGAGAGTCACATAACTTGCATCACATGTTCAGTTTGATGGTAGAACTTTGAAAATACGGTTTTGTGGTCACTTAATAACTTGACTCAAGCGTGTAAATATGGTCATATGTGGGCGTATTCATGTGTATGGCCCCACCTGTCATTGAGTGAGGACACTCGGGCTATGCATTTTTGCATAAGACACCCTTGAATTTTTTTTATTTTCGAAAAATCTGACCACCACAACGCACTTTTGCACAGAAAGTGCTTGAATTTTTTTATTTGCAGAAAATTCGCCCACTGGCTACTGTGCTCATGATGCGAAAAGTAAAACCAAAGGGCTACGTCAAAACTCAAACAAGAGACCCAATGTTAGATCAGCTGCTCGCATAGCCACTCCACGATTCACATTTGAATGGGTAAATTGGAACAAAGCTATATATATTAAGCGAGGATCATGCGGAGCTTATCTGGGCTGCAGATACAACGGCCCATTTTACATGCGCTATCTTTTTAAGTAATTTGTAAAACATAAGTAGTACAATTATATTCAGATATTTGTGTGTAAAACTATTATACATACAGAAAATGATTAGTAAGTATTTTTTTAATATAAACTGTGTATTATCCTAAAAAATAATTTGTAAAATTTAATTAATAAAATTTTAAAAGTAAAAACACTTAAGATACTTTTTCAAAATATTTGGAAAACGTAAATAATAAAAATGATATTCAAATATTTGTGTGTTAAAAATATTATACATACAAGAGATGATTAGTAAACAAAAATATCTGAACATAAACCTGTGTGTGATATAAAAAATACTTAGTCAATAAAAACATTTTTAATGTATATTAATTAAATATTTTTATTGAATTCAAGAAAATTATATGCTCGTAGCTTATA
>NC_041391.1:165640821-165660556 GCF_002162155.2 Triticum dicoccoides | reverse complement strand
ACTCATGAGTTATATTCAAAAATAATAATTTAAATATTAGAAATGATCGAACATTCATACCAACAGTTCAAAATGTAAAGTATTATAATTTTTAATTATAGAAACATTGAACTGTACAAATGTGCGTATATTTATTGAAATGTTTGGATAATTAAAATAATGTTTTAAATTTGAAAATATTTGTATTATTATAAATTATAAAAACATTTTTTATAATGCATAAATATTGTTGCAAATATAGCAATATTTTAAAATAGTACATGATTTTTTTAAATAAAGTTATTTCGTTTGAGTGTACAATATTTGTACCACATGAATATTTAAACATTTTTTCTATTACTGAGATTATTATTTAAATATCATGTACAAATTTCTAGAAAAAAGCGAACACATGCAAAATGGGCCACTGTATCTCCAACCGATTTAAGCTCCACATGCATCTTCGCCTAGTACGTATAGCTTTGTTATCTAGTTTGAACATTGAAATGTGAAGGGTAGAGTGCTATAGCTGCGCATGTTGTATCCGTTGGTCTTTGGTTTGAGACCTGGCAGCTCCCATTTTGTGTTAATTTTCGTGTTGGCATTGTGAACAGCACAATGGGCGAGTTTTTCAGCAAATAAAAAAACGGGAGAAAGTTTTGTGCAAAAATGCAGCACGGTGTTTGGATTTTTTCCACAAATAAAAAAAGACGAGGGTTTTTTATGCAAAAATGTGTCGGCCGAGCACCATCAGTCAATGACAGGTGGGGCCATACACACGGCCTGCATACACATTTGTGATCGTATCTGCACGTTTGAGTCAAGTTAGGTGATCACAAAGCTGTGTTCAAAAGAAAATTTGATCACAAAATCGTGTTTACAAAGTTCTAGCACCAAACTGCACATGTGATGCAAGTTCTACAACTCCTAATGATATTACCTCTTTTCCAAACTAACACGGCAGGCCTCGCAAATGCATTGAGGACATCATATTTAGTATGTGAAAAAGCTAAGTTTTATTTTATTTTATTTTACGAATGTATCCCTTTCGATTTCAATGGATAATAACAAACTGAAGGAAATATGCCCTAGATGCAATAATAAAATTGTTATTTTATATTTCCTTATTCATGATAAAGGTTTATTATTCATGCTAGAATTGTATTGATCGGAAACTTAAATACATGTGTGAATACATAAACAAATACCGTGTCCCAAAGAAGCCTCTACTAGACTAGCTCGTTGATCAAAGATGGTTAAGATTTCCTAACCATAGACATGTGTTGTCATTTGATAACGGGATCACATCATTAGGAGAATGATGTGATGGACAAGACCCATCCATTAGCTTAGCATATTGATCGTTCAGTTTATTGCTATTGCTTTCTTCATGTGAAATACATATTCATTTAACTATGAGATTATGCAACTCCCGGATACCGGAGGAATACCTAGTGTGCTATCAAACATCACAACGTAAATGGGTGATCATAAAGATGCTCTACAGGTATTTCAGAAGGTCTTTGTTGAGTTGGCATAGATCAAGATTATGATTTTTCACTCCGAGTATCGGAGAGGTATCTCTGGGCCCTCTCGATAATACACATAATAAGAAGCCTTGCAAGCAAAGTGACTAATGAGTTGGTTACATGATAATGTATTACGAAACGAGTAAAGAGACTTGACAATAACAAGATTGAACTAGGTATGAAGATATCGACGGTCAAATCTCGGGCAAGTTACATACCGATGGACAAAGGGAATTACGTATGTTGTCATAAGGTTCGACCGATAAAGATCTTCGTAGAATATGCATGATCCAATATGGGCATCCAGGTTCCGCTATTGGTTATTGACTGGAGAGGTGTCTCGGTCATGTCTATATAGTTCTCGAACTGGAGGGTCCGCACGCTTAACATTCATTCACGATATAGTATTATATGAGTTATGTATGTTGGTGACCAAATGTTGTTTGGAGTACCGGATGAGATCATGGACATGACGAGGAGCTCCAGAATGGTCCGTAGGTAAAGATTGATATATGGGATAATAGTGTTTGGTCTCCGGAAGAGTTCCAGAATTCATCAGAAGGGGTTTCAGATGTTTCCCGAAATGACCTGGTGCAAGAACACTTTATTTGGGCTAAGGGTTAAAGCCCACAAGGTTTTTGGAAAGTGCAAAATGAAGTTTTGCAGAGACCAGAGGCCAAACACGAGGGTCCCCGGCGTCTGGCCCTGGAGTGGAGTCCGAGAAGGACTCTTGCCTTTCAGGTAAAACCGACTTTGAGGAGGCCTTTTCTCTAAGTTTCGACCCCAGGGCTCAACATATAAAAGAGGGGCAGGGCTAGTACCCAAGACACATCAAGATTCACCAAGCTGTGTGCCGGCAACCCCGTCCCCTCTAGTTTATCCTCGGTCTAGTTTATGTAGTGCTTGGCGAAGCCCTGACGAGATTATTCTTCATCACCAACCGTCACCACGCCGTCGTGCTGCCGGAACTCATCTACTACTTCGCCCGTCTTGCTGGATCAAGAAGGCGAGGACGTCATCGAGTTGAACATGTGCTGAACACAGAGGTGCCGTACGCTCGGTACTTGATCGGGACGGATCGTGAAGGTGTACAACTACATCAACCGCGTTGATAAATGCTTCTGCTTAGCTATCTTCAAGGGTATGAAGATGCTCTCCCCCTCTCGTTGCTATGCATCTTCATGGATAGATCTTGCGTGTGTGCAAAATTTATTTTGTTTTCCATGCAACGTTTCCCAATAGTGGCATCTGAGTCAGCTCTATGCGTAGATGATATGCACAAGTAGAACACAAAGAGTTGTGGGCGGTGAGAGTCATACTGCTTACCACCAACGTCTTATTTTCATTCGGCGGTATTATGGGATGAAGTGGCCGGAACCAACCTTACGTGTCCACGTACATGAGACCGGTTCGACCGATAGACATGCAACTAGTTTTGCATAAAGGTGGCTGGCGGCTGTCTGTTTCTCCTACTTTAGCTGAATCAAATTTGACTACGGCCGGTTCTTGAAGAAGGTTAAAACAACAAACTTGATAAAACATCGTTGTGGTTTTTTGCGTAGGTAAGAATGGTTCTTGCTAGAAGCCCGTAGCAGCCACGTAAAACTTGCAACAACAAAGTAGAGGACGTCTAACTTGTTTTTGCAGGGCATGTTCTGATGTGATATGGTAAAGATATGATGTGATATATGTTGATGTATGAGATGATCATGTTTTGTAATATCAACAACCGACATGAGCTTTAGGGTTGTCTCTTTATTGTATGAAGTGCAATCGCAATGTAATTGTTTTACTTTATCACTATGCGTTAGCGATAGTTGTAGAAGCAATAGTTGGCGTGACGACCTCGACGCAATGATGGAGATCAAGGTGTCGAGCCCGTGAGGATGGAGATCATGATGTTGCTTTGGATATGGAGATCAAAAGCACAAGATGATGATGGCCATATCATGCCACATATTCTGATTGTATGTGATGCTTATCCTTTATGCATCTTATTTTGCTTAGAACGGCGATAGCATTATAAGATGATCCCTTCACTAAATTTCAAGATAAAAGTTTTCTCCTCGAGTCTGCACCGTTGCCAAAGTTCATCGTTTTGAAGCACCACATGATGATCGTGTGTGATAGACTCTACGTTCACATAAAACGGGTGTAAGACAATTTTAACATACATAATACTTGGGTTAAACTTGATGAGCCTAGCATGTACAGTCATGTTCTCGGAATAGTGAAGACCGAAAGGTCGAACGTGAATCATATAGTAGATATGATCAACATAGAAATGTTCACCATTGATGACTACCCCATCTCACATGATGATCGGACATGGGTTGGTTGATTTGGATCACATATCACTTAGACAACTTGACGGATGTTTATTTAAGTGGGAGTTCATTAGTTATTTGATTAATTTAACTTAATTTATCATGAACTTAGTCTTATAATTTTGCATATCTATGTTGTAGATCAATGGGCCGAGCTACCGTTCCCCTGAATTTTAATGCGTTCCTAGAGAAATCTAAGTCGAAAGATGATGGTAGAAACTACACGGACTGGGTCCGTAACTTGAGGATTATCCTCATTGCTGCACAGAACAATTATGCCCTTGATGCACCGCTAGGTGAAAGGCCTGCTGTAGGAGCGGAAGCTGATGTTATGAACGTATGGCAAGCTCGATCTGATGACTACTCGATAGTTGAGTGTACCATGCTTTACGGCTTAGAACCGGGACTTCAAAGACGTTTTGAACGTCATGGAGCATATGAGATGTTCCAAGAGTTGAAGTTAATATTTCAAGCAAATGCCCGGGTTGAGAGATATGAAGTCTCCAACAAGTTCTATAGCTGCACGATGGAGGAGAATAGTTCTGTCAGTGAACACATACTCAAAATGTCTGGGTATTATAATCATTTAACTCAGCTAGGAGTTGATCTTCCAGTTGATTGTGTTATTGACAGAGTTCTTCAATCACTGCCACCAAGCTACAAAGGCTTCATGATGAACTATAATATGTAATGGATGAACAAAACAATTCCCGAGCTCTTCGCAATGCTTAGGGCCGTGGAAGTGGCAATAAAGAAGGAGCATCAAGTGTTGATGGTTAACAAGACCACTAGTTTCAAGAAAAAGGGCAAGGGAAAGAAAGGAAACTTCAAGAAGAATGGCAAGCAAGTTGCCACTCCCGGGAAGAAGCTCAAAGCTAGACCCAAGCCTGAAACTGAGTGCTTCTACTACAAAGGGAATGGTCACTAGAAGCGGAACTGCCCAAAATACTTGGCGGATAAGAAGGATGGCAAAGTGAACAAAGGTATATTTGTTATACATGTTATTGATGTGTACCTTACTAATGCTCGTAGTAGCACCTGGGTGTTTGATACTGGTTCGGTTGCTCATATTTGTAACTCGAAACAGGAGCTGCAGAATAAATGAAGATTGGCTAAGGATGAGTGATGATGCGCGTCGGAAATAGTTCCAAGGTCGATGTGATAGCCGTTGGCACGCTACCTCTACATCTACCTTCGGGATTAGTTTTAGACCTCAATAATTGTTATTTGGTGCCCGCGTTGAGCATGGACATTACATCTGGATCTTGTTTATTGTGAGATGGTTATTCATTTAAATCAGAGAATAATGGTTGTTCTATTTATAGCAGTAATATCTTTTATGGTCATGCACCCTTGATGAGTGGTCTATTCTTGTTGAATCTCGATCGTAGTGATACACATATACATAATATTGATGCCAAAGATGCAAAGTTGATAATGATAGTGTAACATACTTGTGGCGCTGTCGTTTATGTCATATTGGTTTAAAGCGCATGAAGAAACTCCATGCTGATGGACCTTCGGAATCACTTGATACTTGAGAACATGCCTCATGGGCAAGGTGACTAAAACTCCGTTCTCTGGAACAATGGAGCAAGCTAATGACTTATTGGAAATAATACATACCGATGTATGCGGTCCGATGAGTGTTGAAGCATGCGACGTGTATCGTTATTTTCTAACCTTCACAGATGATTTGAGTAGGTATGGTTATATCTACTTGATGAAACACAAGTCTGGAAATTTTGAGAAGTTCAAAGAATTTCAGAGTGAAGTGGAGAATCATTGTAACAAGAAAATAAAGTTTCTATGATCTAATCGTGGATCCGAATATTTGAGTTACGAGTTTGGACTTCATTTAAAAAATGTGAATTTGTTTCACAACTCACGCCACCTCGAACACCACAATGTAATGGTGTGTCCGAACATAGTAACCGTACTTTATTAGATATGGTGAGATCTATGATGTCTGATGTCTACTATGCAACTTTATTCTTGTAGACACGTGTTGGGCCTCCAAGTGCAGAGTTTTGTAGGACAATAGCAATTTTCCCTCAAGTGGATGACCTAAGGTTTATCAATCCATGAGAGGTGTGGGATGAAGATGGTCTCTCTCAAACGAGCCTACAACCAAATACAAGAAATCTCTTGTATCCCCAACACATCCAATACAATGGCAAATTGTATAGGTGCACTAGTTCGGCGAAGAGATGGTGATAAAAGTGTAATATGGATGGTAGAAATATATTTTTATAATCTGAATAAATAAAAACAGCAAGGTAATAAATAGTAAACGGGCACAAAAGCAGTATTGCAATGCTTAAAAATGAGGCCTAGGGTTCGTACTTTCGCTAGTGCAACCTCTCAACAATGCTAACATAGTTGGATCATATGATTATCCCTCAAAATGCAATAAAGAATCACTCCCGAGTTCCTATTAGCGGAGAACAAAAGATAGGAATTGTTTGTAGGTCATGAAACCACCTCAAGTTTGTACTAAAATAACACAAAGCTATTTTTTCCGTTCGATCTATCTAGAGTTCGTACTAGAATAACACCAAAGCAAATTCATATTCATAATACTCAATCCACACAAAGAACTATAAAGAGACCCCAAAGTTTCCGTCGGAGAAAAACGTGCATCAACCCCTATGCATAGATTACCCCAATATCACCGCGGGAATCCGCGAGTTGAATGCCATAACACATATCAAGTGAATCAATAGGATACCTCATTGTCACCTCAAGAATTCATATTGCAAGACATATATCATGTGTTCTCATCTCTGAATATTCAATTCGACAAGACAAAACTTTGAAGGGTAAAGATTCGATTCATCATAACAAGAGTATAGAGGGGAGAACATCATATGATCCGACTCTATTAACAAAGCCCATGATATAGATCACGAGAGAGAGAGAGAGAGATCAAACACATAGCTACTGGTACAAACCCTCAGCCACGAGGGTGGACTACTCTCTCCTCATTGTGGTGGCCGCGGGATGATGAAGATGACCACCGGTGACGACTCCCCCCTTCGGCAGGGTGCCGGAATGGGGTCTAGATTTGATCTCGTGGATACAGAGGCATTGCAGCGGCGGAACTTCTGATCTAGGGCTACCCTGATGGGTTTCAGAATATTTGTGAATTTATAGGGTAAAGAGGGTGTGCGGGAGGCCACCGAGGTGGGCACAACCCACCTGGGCGTGCCAGGGGGCCCTGGCGCGCCCTGGTGGGTTGTGCCCCCCTCGGGGCACCCCCCAGGTGCAGCTCCGGCCCATTGGGTTCCTTCTGGTCCATAAAAAATCTCCGTGGAGTTTCGTTGCGTTTGGACTCCGTTTGGTATTGATTTCCTTCGATGTAAAAAACAAGCAAAGAACAGCAACTGACACTGGGCACTGGGTCAATAGGTTAGTCCCAAAAAATGATATAAAGTTGCTATAAAATGATTTTAAAACACCCAAGAATGATAAAATAACAACATGAATACTTCATAAATTATAGATACATTGAGACGTATCAGCATCCCCAAGCTTAATTCCTAATCGTCCTCGAGTAGGTAAATGATAAAAGAAATAATTTATGAAGTGTGAATGCTAGCAAAGTGCATAAGTTTGATCAATGATAATTTCAATCACTTTTTCTAGCATCATAACAACAATTATTTCTTATAAAACTTCTCATGTTATAGTAGCAACCAATTCACATGTTAAGGTTCAAACAATGAACTCCCTTGAAACTCAACAACCTATGTTCTCAGTCATCAAGCAATTGTAATTCAACTTATTCAACAGAGTCTAAGTAAGAGCTCCACATACTCAACCATCTTATAGTCTTCTATGATTGCTAACACTCACCTCATACACATGAGCAAAACTTTTCAACCGGACACATAGAAAGATAGGGGCTTATAATTTCGCCTCCCAACGTAATCACCTTTGGGTGATGTCAACAATAATAACTCATGCTACCCATATTCATCTGGACATATGTGCCTAGATCTTTCCTCACCACATAATGCTTGCCAGAAGAGAAAAATAAAAAGTAAGAGAGAGAAAAACTTTGACTCTTTGCATAAAAGTAAATACTGAAAAGTAAAAGATATGCCCTTCGCAGAGGGAAGCAGAGGTTGCCATGAGCTTATTTGTTTGTATGCTCAATCCTTTAGTGCAAAAGAACATCACGTTGTATTGCCCCTTAAGATGGCAACCTTTATTAGGCAGTCTGTTACTTTTATTCTTTGCCATCCAAGTTCGTACAACGCTCAATTTTCTCTTACACTAAATGATCACACACTTTTAGAAGCAATTTTTATTGCCTTATTGCACCGATGCCAACTTACTTGAAGGATCTTGCTCAATCCTTAGGTAGGTATGGTGGACTCTTGAAAATAAGATTTGGGTTTAAGGGTTTTTGGATGAACAAGTAGTATCTCTACTTGGTGCGGAATTTTTGGCTAGCAAAGATAGGGGGCAAGCACCACATGTTGAAGGATCTATGACAATATAACTTCTATGTGAATATTAACAAACATAAATCATTATATTGTCTTCCTTGTCCAACGTCAACAATTTTGGCCTATAATATTTTGATGGGGTCTCACAATCACAAAAGATTTCTAAGATAGTGTATTTGCACGTGAAAGTTCTCTTCCTTATACTAATTATTCGTGAATTGCTTGTATGACCAATATTGTGATTATCAAGCTTCAAAAGCTTTCACTTTCTAAACCCAATGTGAAGTCACTACTAGGCATGATATGAACATGTAATTTCAACTTCATGATATTTAATTCATTCAACAATTTACTCATAGGATATAAGTGAAGCATTAGATCAATTCATAAAAAAGGGCTTCGTTGATGGGATGTGAATGCCGCTTACCTGGCCTCCTATTTGAGGACTCTATTTTATTTAAAAACTTTCAGGTCTAATTATTTTATCAAAACAGCAAGCAAAACAAAACAAAATGACATTCCAAGAATAGCACAACTCATGTGAAGAAGTAAGAACTTAGGCTCAGCCGATACTCACCGATAATTGTTGAAGAAGAAAGGTGGGATGCCTACCGGGGCATCCCCAAGCTTAGATGCTTGAGAATTATTTGAATATTAACTTGGTATGCCTTGGACATCCCCAATCTTGAGCTTTTGTGTCTCCTTAATTCTTCTCATATCACGGTTTCCCTAAATCTGAAAAGCTTCATCCACACAAAACTCAACAACAACCTGTGAGATAAATTAGTATAAATCAATGCAAAACCTTATCATTCTCTACTGTAGCAAATTTCTCAAAGTATTATTCAACATTGAATACTAAATTCCTCTGCATATTCAATATTCCTATCCTCAAATAGAATCATCAAACAAGCAAACATATACAAACAATGCAAACATAACAGCAATCTTCCAAAACAGTATAGTCTGTAAAGAATGCAAGATTCATCATACTTACCTAAATCCAAAAATTATGAAACAAACTACATACTGAAGAAAATTTATCATAGCTTATTTTTCAAAAAGTTTCAACATTTTATCATATTCTGACTTTTCTAGGGAATTTTTGCAACAGCGATAAACTTTCTGTTTTGAAACAACAACATGTGTACTTGCAAAATAAGCATGGCAAAGACTATCATTGCCACTTTTATTGAAATAAAAGATGCAAAATATTATTATAAATAACAGCAAGAAAATACTAGAAAAATAAATTGACGCTCAAAGAAAAACACATATCATGTGACGAATGAAAACATAGCTCCAAGTGGTGTTACCGATAATGTTGGAGACGAAAGAGGGGATGCCATCCGGGGCATCCCCAAGCTTAGTTGCTTGGATCTTCCTTGAATATTACCTTGGGGGTGCCTTGGGAATCCCCAAGCTTAGGGTCTTGTCACTCCTTATTGTCCTCATATCGATATCTCACCCAAAACTTGAAAACTTCAATCACACAAAACTTAACGGAACCTTGTGAGATGGGTTAGTATGATAAAGAGCAAACCATTTCACTTTTGGTACTATCAAAGGCAAGATTCATACTTGTTTCAAAACAATGCCTACTGTAGCATATCATTTCCACAATTTATATTGAGCAATATAAGCCATAGAAACAAGGAAACAAGCAAACTATGCATTGAAAACAGAATCTATTAAAAACAGAACAGTCTGTAGTAATCTGTACTCAAACCATACTTCTGATACTCCAAAAATTATGAAACAAATATTACCACGTGAGAAATTTGTATATTAATCTTCGGCAAAAAGAATCAACTCAAAATCACTCTTCTGTTCAAAATGAGAGTTATTTTCGTGAGCGTAAAAGTTTCTGTTTTTCAGCAAGATCAAATCAACTATCACCCAACATGATCCCAAAGGCTTTACCTGCCACTTTATTGAAACAAAAACCATAAAAATGATTACTACAGTAGGCTAATCATGTGAACACTCAAAAACAGTGGGTGACTTTGACATGCAGTCACTCCGCAAAGATAGGCCCTTAGCTGAATCGTAAGTGAACCAGGGTGTTTTGAACATACCCCGTTCTTTCCTGGCTGTGAGGGTAACATTTAAAATATATGTTTGCAGTCCGGTACGCAGCCCTCCTCAACAGTCCTCCTCTTCGGGGGATCTTCTTCCGGAGATGATGGAGAGCGAGACGCCTCCACAGATCTCCCTGCCTGATAAGTCAGACGACGCCGAGGTGTCGTCCCGGAGGATCTTTCCCGATAAACGAGTGGTGCGAGGGGCTGTGAAGACTGGGCCCGAAGGTAACGCTTCGGCCGCCCAGGGTCTGGGGTGTGTGGCCCTCATGGGGACCAGCAACAAAAGTCCCAGACTATCAAAGTTCTGAGGGATGACGCAACCTGTTCTGGATCCGGAGACACTAGTTACATTGATGGATATATTGCAACATGCGTCCGTCTCAGAGGAACATCATACGTTGATGGGTATGGTGGTTGAAAGAGTTTGGTCCATGAAAAGCGGATTGAATGAACCCTTTACGAGCCTACTAAGAGGTTTCGAGGTACGTAGTGTAATTTTAGTTATGTTATAAATGCAAATTGCACCTGTGTCTAGATAGTAGCCCCCGAGACTCTGGTTGCCATCCAAAGGGAGGCTATCAGAGGATAAAAAATATATGCCCAGGAAATGACCTGACTAATTGAAACACATCCGTGGCAGCTGCCCAAGCTACAGAGGTAGTTTATCCGAAGTAGAAAGTTGATGTAGCGGATGATGACATCACGCTTATTAACAGGCAGCTCGACAAGGCACAAGGTATGTCTTTGGGGCACTCAGTACATGCTAGTATTATGAAATGAGCGTGATACTGAGAATTTGTATATGCATAAGTGCAGATAGTGCCGCCGCAGTTGAGACCCTTCGGGCTGAACTTGCCCGGGCCAAGGAGCAAGCCAGAATGAGTAATGCGGCTGCCAAAAAGGTAGCCGCCAAATTAAAAGTTGAGCAGACTGCTCGACGTCAGTGCGAGGAGAGAATATCTACTATGGCACTTGAGCTGAAGGATGCCACTAGCCGATGCCAAGTTCTTGAGAAAGATAACAAAGCCAAAGCGGCCGATCTTGACAAGGCCTTACAAGAGGCGAGGGAAGCCTAGTTTGAGTCTAGAGCAGCTCGGGAGGAGATCCGACAAGCTGGGGAGATCGCGGCTGGTAAGCCCTTTTTATTGCAAACTAAGTTTGGCGATCCGAAGTATGCCTCGCTTAATCAACTATGGAGTTCTCCAGACGCCTTTTTGGACCTGCCGAAGAGTGTTGCCGATGCGAATTAGTTTTTCCACGCGCAAGAAGGACATGTGACAGAAAAGCTATTCTGGTCGCAATTTGACATGCCAAAGCATCCACTATTGAATGAACAGATGGCCCAGTGGGCCGAGCTCCACAAGATGTCCGGAACTGCCATGAAGGACGTCATAGTCCGGCTGTGGACGACTGAGCCAATTCCGAATAGTTATTTCGGTTTGGTGCGGCAACTTGTTGATGCGGTGCCGCATATCGATGCTGTTAAGCGGTCAACATGCATAGAAGGTGCACGGATGGCCCTTGCCCATGTCAAGACGTATTGGGCGAAGATGAAGGCCACAGATCTTGCAGCACAGAGTCCACCTGAAGGCAAGGATCCTAACATGCCAGAACATTACTTTGAAGATGTCCTAGAAGGTGCCCGCTTGATAGAGGGTCAGTGCTCGAAATATATTATGTTCGAGTGAAGTGTATTGAAATTGTAAAAACAATGTTATTATATGTTTTAAGGCTATGTTTTTATACTTTTGCCCGAAAAGTTTTGGTGCCTCTTGTGCGGCCGTTTATATATATATATATATATAATTTGAAAGTTTGCCAGTCGGCGGCTTTAGCCCCCTCGCGTATAATGCGGGGGTGTTCGGAAAAGCACTTGATCACACTTGACCCAATGTCTTGGTCCGTTAAGGAGGTGTTAGTGCGGCGAACCAGGCAATCGGACTATAGGGCTTTAACACTTTCGCTTAGTCATAGGAGTTTGATGGTGGGTCTACGATATAGCCCCTGGTATGTTCGCGTTTATCTGAATATGGCGCATTTACATACGTGACCAGAATAATGGTCCTTCGTTTAATACGAAGGGAATCTCGAAGATTTCGATGAGTCATCGAGTGGTTGACCAGATCTCGCCGCATCATGACAGTCAGTTTTCGGCTTTCTCTACTGAGGTGCTCATCCAGACGAGCCATGAAACAATCATAGTAGTTCTCCCTTTACTACCCTAGACGATATAGCGGAACGTAAGGTAGTAAGCACAGGAGCCGGGCAACCCAACTATTGACCAAAGACATGATTCGGAGCTGATGTATATAAGGCCAAACTCGCGATGCCGAACACTCCCTACAAGTGTTCGGACTTTTCAATATATACCGGGCTGAATACAACCCCTGGTAATAGACCCTGGTATCAAGGCACGTATGGCAATCCGACGTGGGGAAAGAACGCAGGTGGTAAGAGGATAAATCTCAAAATGCAATACGAACCAAGCTGCTTCTATAATATCCACTTTAGTACGGCGAGCCGTATATTTACAGGTAATGCGGATATCTTTCTTGGACATTCTACATGCCAGGAAAGTATAAAAGAAAAAGAGATAAAAAGGTTTACACATGGTCTTAATCTAAAAAAGAAACCTTAATGCGGGGCCCTGCTGCACGTTTGCGCCGTTTTCTCCGTTGTGAAGTGTCCTTGAAGGGTATAGTGTGATGGCCATATGTAAAAGGAAAAAAACCCAGGTAAAAGCATCTGGTGTGGCCGTAAGTAAAGTTGGTTCGTTTGAATGAACCGTGAAATATAACTTCTGGAGTCCGAATAGGGTCGAGCCGAACTATGGACTTTTTGCGTGCAGTGTGCCCCCGACGCCACCCAAGGAATTTTGAGTGTATATTTGTGTATACGTGGCACGTGTTCTATCTCCTTATGGGGCGGTTAGTGAGGGCATAGCTACTAATCAAGCTTGGGTTTATTTGAGCTGCCTCACTGAGGTGTGTGCCAGGTACCTTTAGCTGTGTCTACGGTCTTAACGACCGATGGGCTGCTTGGCTTGAATAGGCCGTTTTGTGCTTCGACTGCTAGAGCCGCCGTGTATTCTTTTGTACGAAGAGAGCGCTCCATATTTCCGCTGACCATAATGATGCCACGTGGTCTGGGCATTTTGAGTTTTAGATAAGCATAATGCGGGACTGCATTAAAGCAGGCGAAGGCTGTTCTTCCGAGTAGTGCATGATAGCCACTTCGGAAAGGAGCTATGTCAAAGATTAGTTCTTCACTTCGAAAGTTATCGGGAGAGCCGAATACAACCTCCAATGTTAGAGAGCCTGTACAACGGGCTTCTACGCTCGGTATAACTCCTTTAAAGGTAGTGCTGCTTGGCTTGATTCTTGACGGGTCTATCCCCATCTTGCGAACAGTGTCCTGATATATCAGATCAAGACTGCTGCCGCCGTCCATAAGGACTTGAGTGAGGTGGTATCCGTCGATTATTGGGTCAAGCACTAGGGCAGCCAAACCCCTGTGACGGATACTAGTCGGATGATCCCTGCGATCAAAGGTGATCGGACAGGCCGACCATGGGTTGAATTTGGGGGCGACGGGCTCGACGGCATAGACATCTCGGAGTGCGCGTTTGCGCCCCCTCTTTGGGATATGAGTGACATAGATCATGTTCACTATTTTGATCTCCGATGGAAATTTCTTCTGTCCCCCCGTATTCGGCTGGCGAGATTCGTCCTCGTCTTCGCTCTGAGGTCCCTTCCCCTTGTGTTCGGCGTTGAGTTTGCCGGCCTTCTTGAAGACCCAACAACTATGGTTGGTATGGTTCACAGGTTTAGCAGGGTTGCCGTGGATCTGGCAGGGCCTGTCTAGAATTTTATCCAGGCTGGATGGACCGTCTTTATTGCCTTTAAATGGCTTCTTCCGTTGACCGGGTCTGGAGCCCGTGAATCCGGCGTTTACTGCTGTATTGTGTGGTATTTCTTCATTGTTCCGACGTTTGTTTTTGTTGCGTCGTGGTTTTCCATTGCCATCCCTGACCTCAGATGTGCCGGGATCACTAGTGCTGCTACGGGCTAACCAACTGTCCTCGCCCACGCAAAAGCGGGTCTTGAGTGTAGTTAAGGCTGCCATTGTCCTTGGCTTTTCCTGGACAAGGTGTCTGGCTAGCCATTTGTCCCGGACACTGTGTTTGAAGGCCGCTAAGGCTTCGGCGTCTGGATAGTCGACGATTTGGTTCTTCTTAGTGAGAAACCGGTTCCAAATCTTACGGGTTGATTCTCCGGGTTGTTGGATTATGTGACTTAGATCGTCTACATCTGGGGGACGGACATAGGTCCCTTGGAAATTGGCCCGAAAAGCATCCTCAAGTTCTTCCCAGCTTCTGATGGAGTTTTCGGGGAGGCTTTTCAGCCAGTGCCGAGCTGATTCTTTTAGCTTGAGGGGTAAGTATTTGATGGCGTGGAGATCATCTCCGCGAGCCATGTGGATGTGAAGAATAAAGTCTTCTATCCAAACCGCAGGGTCCATCATTCCATCATATGCCTCGATGTTTACAAGTTTAAACCCTTCTGGAAAATCGTGTTCCAGCACCTCATCGGTGAAGCACAGGGGGTATGCGGCACTGAGGGAGTCCTAGATTAGGGGGTATCCAGACAGCCGGACTGTGTGCAATGTCCGGACTATTGAAGCGTGAAGATTCAAGACTCAGGACTTCGGCCCATGTCCGGATGGGACTCTCCTTTGCATGGAAGGCAAGCTTGGCGATCCGGATATTGTGTTTCCTTCCTTGTAACTGACTCCATGTAAACCCTAGCCCTCTCCGATGTCTATATAAACCGGAGAGGTTGGTCCTTAGAAGACCGATCATAATTACAATCATACCATCATAGGCTAGCTGCTAGGGTTTAGCCTCTACGATCTCGTGGTAGACCTACTCTTGTACTACCCATATCATCAATATTAATCAAGCAGGAAGTAGGGTTTTACCTCCATCGAGAGGGCCCGAACCTGGGTAAACATCTGTGTCCCTCGCTTCCTATTACCATCAGCCTTGACGCACAGATCGGGACCCCCTACCCGAGATCCGTCGGTTTTGACACCGACATTGGTGCTTTCATTGAGAGTTCCTCTGTGACGTCGCCGCAAGGCTCGATGGCTCCTTCGGTCATCGTCAACGACACGAACCAGGGTGAGACTTTCCTTCCCGGACAGATTTTCGTGTTCGGCAGCTTCACGCTGCGGGCCAATTTGCTTGGCCATTTGGAGCAGATCGACAGCTACGCCCCTCGCCACCAAATCAGGTTCGGAAACCTGAACTACACGGCGGATATCTGCGGAGACTTGATCTCCGATGGATTCGGGCCCGCGCCAGGAGCACCGGACAGTCACGGCGAGCATGGCCTGGACCTGCTGTCGAACAACGCTCGGGATATCACCCCTGCAGTAGCCCCGGACTCAAATCCGAAGCAGGCTGCGTTTCCTAGGGACGGAGGGATGGACCCCGCCCCGCAGGCCGTACCCTCATCGGCGGTGGAGCCGAAAATAGGCCTCACTTCCGAGGATGCTGTGACTCCGGATCCCTGGATTCATATCTGGTTCTTGGATCCAGTCCGCGCATTCTCGAGCCCGCCGAACCTAGTTGGGCTCCGGTAATGGAGTTCACCGCTGCGGATATCTTTCAGCACTTGCCCTTTTTTCGACATGCTGAACTCATTAAAGTCTCTCTCTTTGTCAGGATGCTTTAGGCCGAACTATGTCCGGCTCGAGTGGGAAGCAGGCGATGACGAGATTCGCTGCCCACCCACCACCCACTTTATAGCCACGGTTGATGATTTAACCGACGCGCTTGACTTCGACTCCGAAGCCATCGACGGTATGGACGACGATGCAAGAGAAGATGTAGAACCTATGGGGCGCCGGACTTCCGCCTCGTCACACGACATATACATGGTAGATACGTCCAGGGAGGACAACGGTGAAAACCCGGAAGATAAAACCCCCAGGCAAAAGCCAAAGCGACGGTGCAGACCCCGTTCCAAGTCTAGTAACAGTAAAAATACCAGCAAGAGCGCCAGAAGGATCGATACTCCGGTCAACCCCGAAGGCAACAACGACCATACGGAACCAGTGATGGAGCAGGACAAACCAGGTCATGCCGAACACAGTTCGGAGCAGACGCCCGAAGACAATGATCCAGAGGGACGAGTTCATCAAACCGGCCCAGGACAAGAAGACAGTCCGGATGATGACGCATTCGTCGTTCCGGAAGAATGCGTGGAACGAGATAACCTCCACATAAAGCTCATGGCCACATCGAGAAGTCTGAAGAAGCAGAAGCAGCGGCTTAAAGCTGCACAGGAAACGCTCAATCTCAGATGGGACAAAGTGCTTGACACTGAAGAAAGATATGGCGACGATCGCCATACAAAGAGCTACCCAAAATGTAAGCTACTGCCAGAATTCGACGACGAGGCTGTTCCACCAAAGAGTAACACGACCAGGAGACCAGATGTACCACTCCATAACCGCAACAAAGCAGCTACAGACGCCGCACACGACCTATGTGAGCACCTGGATAAGAAAGCTGGTGCAACTAGGTCCATCTACGGATCTAAAGGACACACCCCGGCGGGGGACTATGGTCACCACAACGATTACACCAACCAAATACCAGTTCAGAATAAACACCGAACACAACAACAGCCGACGGCATGCCGTAGTACGTCCAGATACAGAGGGGCTGCTCACTCCCTGTGCTTTACTAATGAAGTATTGGACCATGAATTTCCACAGGGCTTTAAACCTGTGAACATAGAGGCATACGACGGAATGACAGACCCAGGGGTCTAGATAGAGGACTTTATCCTACACATACATATGGCTCGCGGGGATGACCTCCACGCCATCAAATACCTTCCCCTCAAACTAAAGGGACCAGCTAGACACTGGTTGAAAAGCCTCCCCGAAAATTCAATTGGGAGTTGGGAGGAACTCGAAGACGCTTTTGGGGCCAATTTTCAAGGGACTTATGTCCGGCCTCCGAATGCTAACGATTTAAGTCACATAGTCCAACAGCCCGGAGAGTCCGCCCGCAAGCTCTGGAATAGATTCCTCACTAAGAAGAATCAAATTGTTGATTGTCCGGATGCCGAAGCCTTAGAGGCATTCAAACACAGCATCCGTGACAAGTGGCTCGCCAGACACCTCGGCCAAGAAAAGCCAAGGACAATGGTAGTCCTAACAAGCCTTATGACCCGCTTTTGCGTGGGAGAAGATAGCTGGCTAGCCCGTAAAGGCACCAGCGACCCCAGCACATCTGAAATAAGGGATGGCAACGGGAAGCCGCGGCATAATAAAAATAAGTGCCACAATAAGGAAGAGAGCCCAGATAACACAACGGTTAATGCCGGATTCAGGGACTCTCGACCTAATCTGCAAAATAAGCCATCTAAAGGCAGTAAAGCGGGACCGTCCGGTCTGAATAGAGTCCTAGACAGACTGTGCCAAATCAATGGCACCCCTGACAAGCCTGCAAACCACACACACAATGAGTGCTGGGTCTTCAAGCAGGCCGGCAAATTGAACGCCGAACACAAGGGAAGGGAAACACCAAGTGAAGACGAGGATGAACCTCGCCAGCCGAACACTAGGGGACAGAAAAAATTCCCACCAGAGGTTAAAACAGTGAACATGATCCACGCAACTCGTACATCCATGAGAAGGCATGAGCGTGCGCATAGAGACGCGCACGATATAGAGCCCACCATACCCTCACTTAACTACTGGATGTCTTATCCGATCACTTTCGATCACTGGGATGGCCGGACTAGTATCCGGCGCGGCGGATCAGAGGCCTTGGTGCTTTACCCAATGATCGACGGATACCGTCTCACCCAGGTCCTCATGGACAGCGGCAGTAATCTCAATCTAATATATGAGGACACTGTCCGCAGGATGGGGATAAACCCATCCAGAATCAGCCAAAGCAACACCACCTTTGAAGGGGCGATACCAGGCGTCGAGGCCTATAGCAGAGGCTCCGTCATATTGGAGGTAACATTCAGCTCACCAGGCAACTCCAGAAGCGAAGAACTACTCTTCATCATCGCACCCTTCCAAAGCGACTATCACGCAGTGCTCGAAAGAACAGCCTTCGCCCGCTTCAACGCATTGTTGCACTATGGCTACCTTACACTTAAGATGCTCGGTCCACGTGGCGTCATAACCATCAGCGGAATAACAGAGCGCTCGTCACGCGCAGAGGAACACGCGGCGACACTCGCGGCCGGACCATAAGCGACCTCCAACCTCAAAAATAAAAAAAATAAAAAAATATGACCGGTCGTTAAGACCATGGACATGGTTAGACGAGTCCGGTAGCCCGGATCGAACCAGGGCACCATATATGTAATCCTATAGAGGATACCAGGGGCTATAACTACCTAATAAAGCCCCACACTTGGCTCAACCTTATTGGCAGGCCAACAGCTTACACTTTTATTATCCATCGCGTACTAACGTTGTAACCTCCTATGATTTTTCTTTTTCCACATACAATGTTCGCGCGATACCCTTCCAGGATACGGCACAATGGAGATAAAGGCGCAGACGTGCAGCAGGGCCCTGTTCAATAGGTTTCTTTTTAGATTAAGCCCTTGTGTAAACCTTTTCTATTGCCTCTTGTTGTTTAACCATCCCATGGGTTCCATACCCAAAGAGGATACTGCCGTTTTTGGCATCTCGCCACGACAGATTAACGTGCGTACCTGGAAACACAGGGTTTGTAATGAATATGCATTCTAATCTATTATAAAGTCTGAATACCTTCGGGAGTGTTCGACGTCACGAGTTAGGCCTTATATGCATCAGCTCCGAATCATGTCTTTGGTCAAATGTTGGGTTTGCCCGACTCCTGGGTTTGCCGCCTTACGTTCCGTTATTATCGGCTAAGGTGGCCAAAGGAGAACTACTACAATTGTGCCCTGGTTATTCCGGACGAGCACCTCAGTAGAGAAAGCCGAAAACTGACTGTCATGATGCAGCGAGAGACTGTTCAACCACTCGAGGACTCACCGGAATCTTTAGGATTCCTCCGCATTAACGAAGGGCCATTTCCTGGTCATGTACATGCTCGCCCGTATTCGGATGCACGCGAAAGTACCAGGGGCTACATAGTAGCCCCAATGTTAGACTCCCACGGCTAAGCGAAAGTGTTATAGCTATATAGTCCGGTTGCCTAGTTCGACGTGCGATCACCTCCTTAACGGACCAAGACGTTGTATCAAGTGTGATTAAGCACATTTCTTCGCGAACACCCCCGCATTGTATGCGTGGGGGCTGAAGCCAACGACTGCTAACTTTCGGAT
>NC_041391.1:165583910-165640462 GCF_002162155.2 Triticum dicoccoides | reverse complement strand
CGCACAGGGGACATAAACATATTCTCAGGCAAATAGTATAAATATAGCCTCATAATCAAAATAAACATTGTTTTTACAATAATTCGACTCATCACTCGAACAAGACATTCTTCGAGCACTGCGCCTCTATCAGGCGGGCACCCTCTGTGACCTGTGCCAAGTAGTGCTCGGCCGGATATTGGCCCCCCACCGGATCCTGGGACGCTATAATGGTGGCATCCATATCTGTCCAATAGGCCTTAATGCGGGCAAGAGCTATCCGAGCACCTTCTATGCACGCTGACCTTCTCATGGCATCGATCCGGGGCACGGCCCCAAGGAATTGTTGCAACAGGCCAAAATAATTGTCCGGCTTAGGCCCATTCGGCCAAAGATGGTCTATCATAGACCGCATTGCAAGCCGGACAACCGGTGAAGCTCCGCTACAGCAGCCATCTTGTCACTTAATGGCAGTGGGCGAGTGGGAGCATTGAATTGCGACCAGAAAAGATTCTCCACTTCCTTGTCACCTTGGTCTTTGAAGAACTCGGCAGCGTCGGCCGCACTCTTCGCCAAATCAGCATATGTGTCCGCAGGACTCCAGCGTCCATCCAGGGGAGTGTACTTCGGATCAAAAAACTTCGTCCGCAGCAAATAGGAGCTCCCAGCCGCGATTTTACCGGCTTGTTGAAGCTCCTCCCGCGCACCCCTGAGCTCGGTCTGTATTTACTTGGTGGCATTAAGTGCCTTGTTCAGGTCGGCCAAACTATTCTCATGCTCCTTCTTAAGGAGCTCATACCGGTCAGCGGCATTTTTTAACTCGATAGCCATTTCGGCTATCTTTTCCTTGCTTCGGCGATGAGCAGCCTGTTCGGCTCTCAATTCCTCGTCCGCCTTTAGGGCAGCCGCATTGCTCACCCGAGCTTGTTCCTTGGCTTGAGCAAGTTCTGCCCCCAGGGCCTCCATGGCAGCAACACCATCTGCAGTCCAAACATATTACATCAATATCATGCCACCTTCATATTTTCCTATATAAGGGAAGGCATGACACACACCTTGTGATTTGTCCAGCCGCTCATTCACCAGCGTGATATCGGCATCAATCGACCCAATTTCGGAGTGACAAATCCTAATCTTGAAATACGCCAACCCAACATGTACCTTCGGAGACACATGCAGAGCTCCTTTATAATCACCCAGTTACTTTGTGACGTTTGGTAGGACACAAAGTGTTCCTCCGGTAAACGGGAGTTGCATAATCTCATAGTCATAGGAACATGTATAAGTCATGAAGAAAGCAATAGCAACATACTAAATGATCGAGTGCTAAGCTAACGGAATGGGTCAAGTCAATCACATCATTCTCCTAATGATGTGATCCTGTTAATCAAATGACAACTCTTTTGTCCATGGCTAGGAAACATAACCATCTTTGATAAACGAGCTAGTCAAGTAGAGGCATACTAGTGACACTATGTTTGTCTATGTATTCACACATGTATTATGTTTCCGGTTAATACAATTCTAGCATGAATAATAAACATTTATCATGAAATAAGGAAATAAATAATAACTTTATTATTGCCTCTAGGGCATATTTCCTTCAGTCTCCCACTTGCACTAGAGTCAATAATCTAGTTCACATCGGCATGTGATTTAACACCAATATTCACATCTGTATGTGATTAATACCCATAGTTCACATCGTCATGTGATCAACACCCATAGGGTTTACTAGAGTCAATAATCTAGTTCACATCGCTATGTGATTAACACCCAAAGAGTACTAAGGTATGATCATGTTTTGCTCGTGAGAGAAGTTTAGTCAACGGGTCTGTCACATTCAGAGCTGTATGTATTTTGCAAATACTCTATGTCTACAATGCTCTGCACGGAGCTACTCTAGCTAATTGCTCCCACTTTCAATATGTATCTAGATTGAGACTTAGAGTCATCTGGATCGGCGTAAAAGCTTGCATCGATGTAACTCTTTACGACGAACTCTTTTATCACCTCCATAATCGAGAAACATCTCCTTAGTCCTCACTAAGGATATTCTTGACCGCTGTCCAGTGATCTACTCTCAGATCAACATTGTATTCCTTTGCTAAACTCAGAGCAAGGTATACAATAGGTCTGGTACACAGCATATCATACTTTATAGAACCTATGACTGAGGCATAGGGAATGACTTTTCATTCTCTTTCTATTTTCTGCCATGGTCTGGTTTTGAGTCTTACTCAACATCACACCTTTGTATCACAGTCAAGAACTCTTTCTTTGACTGTTCCATTTTGAACTACTTCAAAAACTTGTCAAGGTATGTACTCATTGAAAAAACTTATCAAGCATCTTGATCTATCTCTATAGATCTTGATGCTCAATGTGTAAGCAGCTTCACCGAGGTCTTTCGTTGAAAAACTCCTTTCAAACACTTCTTTATGCTTTCCAGAAAATTCTACATCATTTCCGATCAACAATATGTCATTCACATATACTTATTAGAAAGGCTGTAGTGCTCCCACTTACTTTCTTGTAAATACAAGCCTTTTCAAAAGTCTGTATAAAACCATATGCTTTGATCAACTCATCAAAGCGTATATTCCAACTCTGAGATGCTTGCACCAGTCCATTGATGGATCGCTAGAGCTTGCACATTTTGTTAGCACCTTTCGGATCGACAAAACCTTCTGGTTGCATCATATACAACTCTTCTTCCAGAAATCCATTCAGGAACACAGTTTTGATATCCATTTGCCAGATTTCATAAAATGTGGCAATTGCTAACATGATTCGGACAGACTTAAGCATCGTTACAAGTGAGAAAATCTCATCATATTCAACACTTTGAACTTGTCGAAAAACCTTTTTGCGACAAGTCGAGCTTTGTAGATAGTAACACTACTATCAGTGTCCGTCTTCCTCTTGAAGATCCATTTATTTTCTATGGCTTGCCGATCATCGGGCAAGACAACCAAAGTCCACACTTTGTTCTCATACATGGATCCCATCTCAGATTTCATGGCTTTACGCCATTTCGCGGAATCTGGGCTCATCATCGCTTCCTCATAGTTCGTAGGTTCATCATGGTCTAGTAACATGACTTCCAGAACATGATTACCATACCACTCTGGTGCGGATCTTACTCTGGAAGACCTACGAGGTTTGGTAGCAACTTGATCTGAAGTTTCATGATCATCATCATTAACTTCCTCACTAATTGGTGTAGGAATCACTGGAACTGATTCCTGTGATGAACTACTTTCCAATAAGGGAGAAGGCACAATTACCTCATCAAGTTCTACTTTCCTCCCACTCACTTCTTTCGAGAGAAACTCCTTCTCTAGAAAGGATCCATCTTAGCAACGAATAACTTGCCTTCGGATCTGTGATAGAAGGTGTACCCAATAGTTACCTTTGGGTATTCTATGAATACGCACTTCTCCGATTTGGGTTTGAGCTTATCAGGTGAAAACTTTTTCACATAAGCATCGCAGCCCCAAACTTTAAGAAACGACAACTTTGGTTTCTCGCCAAACCACAATTCATAAGGCGTCGTCTCAACGGATTTTGATGGTGTCCTATTTAAAGTGAATGCAGCTGTCTCTAATGCATAACCCCAAAACGATAGTGGTAAATCGGTAAGATACATCATAGATCCCACCATATCAATAAAGTGCGGTTATGACGTTTGGACACACCATTATGTTGTGGTGTTCCATGTGGCGTGAGCTGTGAAACTATTCCACATTGTTTGTATGAAGGCAAAACTCGTAACTCAAATATTCTCCTCCACGATTAGATCGTAGAAACTTTATTTTCTTGTTATGATGATTCTCCACTTCACTCTGAAATTCTTTAAACTTTTTAAATGTTTCAGACTTGTGTTTCATTAAGTAGATATACCCATATATGCTCAAATCATCTGTGAAGGTCAGAAAATAACGATACTTGCCACGAGCATCAACACTCATTGGATCTCATACATCAGTATGTATTATTTCCAATAAATTTGTTGCTCGCTCCATTGTTCCGGAGAACGGAGTCTTAGTCATCTTGCCCATGAGGCATGGTTCGCAAGCATCAAGTGATTCATAATCAAGTGATTCCAAAAGCCCATCAGCATGGAGTTTCTTCATGCACTTTACACCAATATGACCTAAACGACAGTGCCACAAATAAGTTGCACTATCATTATTAACTTTACATCTTTTGGCTTCAATATTATGAATATGTGTATCACACAATCGAGATCCAACAAACCATTTTCATTGGGTGTATGACCATAGAAGGTCTTATTCACGTAAACAGAATAACTCTAATTTACATGAATAACTGTATTGCAATAAACATGATCAAATCACATTCATGCTCAACGCAAACACCAAATAACACTTATTTAGGTTCAACACTAATCCCGAAAGTATAGGGAGTGTGTGATGATGATCATATCAATCTTGGAACCACTTCCAACACACATCGTCACCTCACCCTCAACTAGTTTCTGTTTATTTTGCAACTCCTGTTTCGAGTTACTACTCTTAGCAACTGAACCAATATCAAATACCAAGGGGTTGCTATAAACACTAGTAAAGTACACATCAATAACATGTATATCAAATATACCTATGTTCACTTTGCCATCCTTCTTATCCACCAAATACTTGGGGTAGTTCCACTTCCAGTGACCAGTCCCTTTGCAGTAGAATCACTTCGTCTTAGGCTTAGGTCCAGACTTGGGCTTCTTCACTTGACCAGCAACTTGCTTGCTGTTCTTCTTGAAGTTCCCCTTCTTCCCTTTGCCCTTTTTCTTGAAACTAGTGATCTTGTCCACCATCAACACTTTGATGTTTTTCTTTGATTTCTACCTTCACCGATTTTTGCATCGCGGAGAGCTTGGGAATTGTTTTCATCATCCCTTGCATATTATAGTTCATCACGAAGTTCTACTAACTTGGTGGTGGTGACTAGAGAATTCTGTCAATCACTATCTTATCTGGAAGATTAACTCCCACTTGATTCAGGCGATTGTAGTACCCAGACAATCTGAGCACATGCTCACTAGTTGAGCGATTCTCCCCCATCTTTTAGCTATAGAACTTGTTGGAGACTATATATCTCTTAACTCGGGTATTTGCTTGAAATATTAACTTCAACTCCTGGAACATCTCATATGGTCCATGACGTTCAAAACGTCTTTGAAGTCCCGATTCTAAGCCATAAAGCATGGTGCGCAAAACTATCAAGTATTCATCATATTGAGCTAGCCAAACATTCATAACGTTTGCATCTGCTCCTGCAATAGGTCTGTCACCTAGCGGTGCATTAAGGACATAATTCTTCTGTGCAGCAATGAGGATAAACCTTAGATCACAGATCCAATCCGCATCATTGCTACTAACATCTTTCAACACAATTTTCTCTAGGAATATATCAAAATAAACATATGAAAGCAACAACGCAAGCTATTGATCTACAACATAATTTGCAAAATACTACCAGGACTAAGTTCATGATAAATTTAAGTTCAATTAATCATATTACTTAAGAACTCCCACTTAGATAGACATCACTCTAATCCTCTAAGTGATTACGTGATCCATATCAACTACACCATGTTTGATCATCACGTGAGATGGAGTAGTTTCAATGGTGAACATCAATATGTTGATCATATCAACTATATGATTCACGCTCGACCTTTCGGTCTCCGTGTTCCGAGGCCATATCTGTTATATGCTAGGCTCGTCAAGTTTAACCTGAGTATTCCGCGTGCGCAACTGTTTTGCACCCGTTGTATTTGAACGTAGAGCCTATCACACCCGATCATCACGTGGTGTCTCAGCAAGAAGAACTTTCGCAACGGTGCATACTCAGGGAGAACACTTCTTGATAATTTTAGTGAGAGATCATCTTAAAATGCTACCGTCAATCAAAGCAAGATAAGATGCATAAAGGATAAACATCACATGCAATCAATATAAGTGATATGATATGGCCATCATCATCTTGTGCTTGTGATCTCCATCTCCGAAGCACCTCCATGATCACCATCGTCACCGGCACGACACCTTGATCTCCATCGTAGCATCATTGTCGTTTACGCCGTCTATTGCTTCTACGACTATCACTACCGCTTAGTGATAAAGTAAAGCAATTACAAGGCGTTTGCATTTCATACAATAAAGCGACAACCATATGGCTCCTGCGAGTTGCCGATAACTTCGGTTACAAAACATGATCATCTCATACAATAAAATATAGCATCACGTCTTGACCATATCACATCACAACATGCCCTGCAAAAACAAGTTAGACATCCTCTACTTTGTTGTTGCAAGTTTTACGTGGCTGCTACGGGCTTAGCAAGAATCGTTCTTACCTACGCATCAAAACCACAACGATAGTTTGTCAAGTTGGTGCTGTTTTAACCTTCGCAAGGACCGGGTGTAGCCGCACTCGGTTCAACTAAAGTGAGAGAGACAGACACCCGCCAGCCACCTTTAAGCATGAGTGCTCGTAATGGTGAAACCATTCTCGCGTAAGCATACGCGTAATGTCGGTCCGTGCCGCTTCATCTCACAATACCGCTGAACCAAAGTATGACATGCTGGTAAGCAGTATGACTTAAATCGCCCACAACTCACTTGTGTTCTACTCGTGCATATGACATCTACGCATAAAACCTTGCTCGGATGCCACTGTTGAGGAACATAGTAATTTCAAAAAATTTCCTACGCACACGCAAGATCATGGTGATGCATAGCAATGAGAGGGGGAGTGTATCTTCATACCCTTGAAGATCGCTAAGCGGAAGCGTTTATCAACGCGGTTGATGTAGTCATACGTCTTCACGATCCGACCGATCCAAGTACCAAATGCATGGCACCTCCGAGTTCTGCACACGTTCAGCTTGATGACGTCCTCGCCTTCTCGATCCAGCAAGACGAGCAAAGTAGTAGATGAGTTCCGGCAGCACGACGGCATGGTGACGGTGTTGGTGAAGAACAATCTCCGCAGGGCTTCGCCTAAGCACTACGGAAACTATGACGGAGGATAAACTAGAGGGGACGGGGTTGCCGGCATAGGGCTTGGTGTTTCTTGATGTGTCTTTGGTGCTAGCCCTGCCCCTCTATTTATATGCCGAGCCTTGGGGTCGAAACTTGGAGTAAAAGCCTCCACAAAGTCGGTTTCACCCGAAAGGCAAGAGTCCTTCTCGGACTCCAGGGCCAGACGCCAGGGTTCCCGGCGTCTGGACCCAGACGCCAGGGACCCTGGCGTCTTGCACCTGGACTCCGTAAAACTTCCTTTTGCGCTTTCCGAAAACCTTGTGGGCTTTCCCCTTTGGCCCAAATAACGTGTTCTCGTACCCAAACATTTCGGGAAACATCCGGAACCCCTTTCGGTGAATTCCAGAACCCTTCCGGAGATCAAACACTATTATCCCATATATCAAAATTTATCTCCGGACCATTCCGGAGTTCCTCGTCAAGTCCATGATCTCATCCGGGACTCCGAACAACATTCGATTACCAACATACATAACTCATATAATACTATATCGTCAACGAAATGTTAAGCGTGCGGACCCTACGGGTTCGAGAACTATGTAGACATGACCGAGACATGTTTTCGGTCAATAACCAATAGCGGGACCTGGATGCCCATATTAGCTCCCACATATTCTACGAAGATCTTTATCGGTCAAACCGCATAACAACATACGTTGTTCCCTTTGTAATTGGTATGTTACTTGCCCGAGATTCGATCGTCGGTATCTCAATACCTAGTTCAATCTCGTTACCGGCAAGTCTCTTTACTCGTTCCGTAATACATCATCTCACAACTAACTCATTAGTTGCAATGCTTGCAAGGCTTAAGTGATGTGTATTACCGAGAGGGCCTAGAGATATCTTTCCGACAATCGGAGTGACAAATCCTAATCTCGAAATACACCAACCCAACATGTACCTTCGGAGACACCTATAGAGCTCCTTTATAATCACCTAGTTATGTTGTGATGTTTGGTAGCACACAAAGTGTTCCTCCGGTAAACGGGAGTTGCATAATCTCATAGTCATAGGAACATGTATAAGTCATGAAGAAAGCAATAGCAACATACTAAACGATCGAGTGCTAAGCTAACGGAATGGGTCAAGTCAATCACATCATTCTCCTAATGATGTGATCTCGTTAATCAAATGACAACCCTTTTGTCGACGGCTAGGAAACATAACCATCTTTGATAAACGAGCTAGTCAAGTAGAGGCATACTAGTGACACTATGTTTGTCTATGTATTCACACATGTATTATGTTTCCGGTTAATACAATTCTAGCATGAATAATAAACATTTATCATGAAATAAGGAAATAAATAATAACTTTATTATTGCCTCTAGGGCATATTTCCTTCACGTGGCGTCCGTCGCGCTTTATAAAATCCAACGCCCTCCCACCGCTCTGTGCCTTGCCACCGCTCTCTCCCCGCTCTGTGCCTCACCACCGCTCTCTCCCCGCTCTTTCTCGCCTCGCCGCCACCGCACCACCATGCCGTCGCGTCGCCGAGAAACTTGGGGATACCACGGCGTCTGTGCGCGCCCCTCCGCTGGCTTCTCCGCCAAGATATGATTCCGCGGGATGCGCCTCGGCCTCGGCTATTTCGACACTGCCAACGAGGCTGCCCATGCGTACAACGCGATGGCATGGCGCCTCCGGTGGCCTCATAGAACATTGGACTTCCCCAACATGCCGATGTGGGAGCGGGCGCAGGAGCTCGTGCCTCTGCCGCGGCTTATCACCGACGAGGATCGTTGTCGGTGTCAAAACTGGCGCATCCCGGGTAGGGGGTCCCGATCTGTGCGTCAAGGCAGATGGTAATAGGAATCAAGGGACATAGATGTTTACCTAGGTTTGGGCCCTCTCGATGGAGGTAAAACCCTACTCCCTGCTTGATTAATATTGAAGATATGGGTAGTACGAGAGTAGATCTACCACGAGATCATAGAGGCTAAACCCTAAGAGCTAGCCTATGATGGTATGATTGTAATTATGATCGGCCTTCTATGGACCAACCTCTCTGGTTTATATAGACATTGGAGAGGGCTAGGGTTTACATGGAGTCGGTTACAAGGAAGGAAACACAATATCCGGATCGCCAAGCTTGTCTTCCACGCAAAGGAGAGTCCCATCCGGACAAGGGCCGAAGTCTTGAGTCTTGTATCTTCACGCTTCAATAATCCGGATGATGTATATAGTCCGGCTGTCCGGATACCCCCTAATCCAGGACTCCCTCAGTAGCCCCTGAACCAGGCTTCAATGACGATGAGTCCAGCGCACAGTATTGTCTTCGGCATTGCAAGGCGGGTTCCTTCTCCGAATACTCCTAAGTAATTATCGAACACTTGAATCGTGTCTGGATCGACAAAATGGTCTTCACATGCCACCGTAGAGAGAATGATATTTCACAAACGCAATCTGCTGACAACTTTTTTTAGACAACGCGACGTGTCATTACAGTCGGGTCATTATTCGCACCGTTTTCCTGCAACCAGCCACATCGCATATTGCGAGGCGGTTTCCTTGACACGTCTTGTCAAAGCAGAGATCGTGTCCCCTTATTACGGGATTCTCATCAATACGGGTATGGGTAATCCCACCACGCCATCAATCGTGGTGCTTAGGAAGCAAGCGATTCCCAATTGGCAAGTGGGAAGGCGCACCGCTTTCATCGCCTCTATAAAGGGATAAGATTTCCTCATTTTTACCCACGCCTTCTTTCTCCCTTGCCTACTCTTGCCCCCTCGAGCTCCAGCACCCAAGCCCAAGTCTTCTTCGCACAGCTAAACATGTCCGGAGTAGGAGGCAAGTGGGCGGCTTCCACCATCAAGGAGAAGCACGTCACAAATCTTCGGGCGGCCGGATACTTGGCCGCGAACATAGCGCATCGGCTACCGGACGCCGGGCAGGTCATTCCGACCCCAGGACCCCACGAGAGGGTCGTGTTCGTTGCCTACTTTGTCCGTGGACTGGGATTTCACTTCATCCCTTCGTCCGCGGGCTTATGTTCTACTACGGGCTAGATTTCCATGATCTAGCCCCAAATTTCGTCCTCAACATCTCGGAGTTCATCATCGTATGCGAGGCCTTCCTCCACATCCGGCCTCACTTTGGCCTGTGGCTGCAAACCTTCTGCGTGAAGCCGAAGATTGTAAGCAGCCAGCAAGCGGAGTGCGGAGGGGCCATGGTGGGCCAGATGCCTAACGTCACCTGGCTGGACGGTTCCTTTGTGGAGACCGTAAAAGGGTGGCAATCGGGGTGGTTCTACATCACCGAGCCGCGCGGCGCCAACTGAGCGGCGGCCCCCGAGTTCCGATCCGGAGCCCCCATGCGGCTGACCTCCTGGGAAAAGAAGGGCCTGTCGTGGGGCGAATCTACGGAGCTGACCGGACTCCAGACCTGCATCAAAAGCATGAAGGACAAGAACATCAAGCTTGTCAACGTGATCCAGGTCATGCTCGTTCGCCGGATTCTGCCATGCCAAAGGCGGGCATTCAATCTGTGGGAGTTCGTCCCGGCCGAACACCAGATGCTCCGGAAGCTCTATGACATGACGCACAAAGGCGCATGGAAGGTGTTGTTCAAGGCCTCCGAAGTACCCCCTCCCACGTCCGAGGACCGCGGGCTTCACGCCGCGCGGCCTCCTAGTCAGGTGAGTTCTCAGACTACCACCGGATTTGGTTCTTCCCAATATATTCATGGGGGAGTCTTAAGTAACGGTGCATACTCGTTCAGGATTTTGTGAAGACAGCGGAGCAGGTTAACTGTCCAGCTCCGCTACCAGAAAGCCTAGCTGATGCTCTCCTGACGGAGATGCTGGTCCCGGCGCCATACAAGGTGCCGGAGAAGAAGGCCGAAAAGAAGGCCCCGGGGACCCGAAAGGGTCTCTGTCGTAAGGTTGTGCCAGAAGCCTCGTCCGAAGACAACGAGGCACACTCCTCCCACGAAGGGGAGGAAGAAGAAGAAGAAGAAGAAGAAGATGCCCTATCCGAAAAGGATGAGGGGCCTGGGGAGGCGGACCAGGGGACCGGAAAAGGCCCTCGGTGTAAGGCCATCATACCCACGTCGTCTGATGACGATGAGACAGATTCCTCCCGTGGAGGCGGGGGGAAGCAAGAAGAAATTCTACCTCCCCGCACTAGGGAGGAGAAAAAGAGAAAAGCCACCCCGGAGGGGGAGGCTGGGGCGTCCAAGAAGGGAAAGGTGTCTGTCGGTGTCAAAACCGGCGGATCTTGGGTAGGAGGTCCCGAACTGTGCGTCTTAGGATCAATGGTAACAAGAGACAAGGGACATGATGTTTTACCCAGGTTCGGTCGCTCTTGATGGAGGTAAAACCCTACGTCCTGCTTGATTGATATTGATGATGTGGGTATTACAAGAGTTGATCTACCACGAGATCAGAGAGGCTAAACCCTAGAAGCTAGCCTATGGTATAATTGTTGTTGTATATGAGATTGTCTATCGACTAGCCTGGCCTCGGTTTATATAATGCACCAGAGGCCTAGATAACAAGAGTCCTAGTCGAATACGCCGGTGGGGAGGAGTCCTCGCCTTGATCGCCAAGTCTTGTGGAATCTTCCTTGTATGCGGCAACTGTCCGGACTGGCCCATGATTATACGGCCATGGGGGTCCTCGGCCCAATCCAACTGATCGGGAGACGACGTGGTGAGTACCCCCTAGTCCAGGACACCGTCAGTAGACCCCTGAACCGGTCTTCAAGTTAGGGACGCCCCTCGATTCTTCTGAACTGTTCTTCATCTTCAGTCGTTGGTCTTGAAAACTGGTTCAACAAATCTTCTCATCATTGATCTTGAGGATCGCCGAAATGCATTCGACGAGTTTACACGTCGGGTATCCGAGGAGCCCCTTCAAGTTTCCGGCCTTTATCAATGCCTTGTTATTTTTATGCCACACCTTGGGTTTGAAGTTATTCCCGGGAGGCAGTGTCCTCTTGCGTCCGAGCTCCAACGCCGGACTGCATTCGAGGTATCTTTTGCAGCTGGGCACCATTGCCGGACTGCTTCCCAGCTCTATCGCTGGACAATGTATCCGAGCTCCAATGCCGGACGATATCCGAGCTCCAATGCCGGACTATGTATCCGAGCTCCAACGCTGGACTGTATCCGAGGTGTCGTAAATCACCTTGGTTCAAAGAAGTTTGAAGGAGTTTAGCCGAGCTTAATGCCGGAAATGCCCTCTATGGAGCGAGCCACTAGCGTCCGAGCTTTATGCTGGACTGCTTCCGAGGTGGTGCACCACCCCGAATGTGGGCCGATCTTTGTCAATATTTTTTGATTGGTGCAATTTATTCTCTGCCGAGATACATAGCCAGTAGCCCTCAAGGTGGGTATCGGTCTAAAACCCAAGATGCCCATGAAGGATGACATAAGACCGCTGATCCCCGTAGCTGCTAAGACTCAGGTTGATTTGCAAAATCGGTCTGAGGATCAAGTCCTAGCTCGGCAGAATACTTCGGGACACAAAAAGCGGCGTGCTCAGTCCTCAAGACTCAGGTTGGGTGCGGCCGACCAACCCGAGGATCAAAATCTCCTCAGAGACTGTTTTACACTTAAAAAATTTCTGCATTGGACAGGCAATGCAGTAGCCCCCGAGACACTGGTCGGGTGGCAATACCAGATCAGGGGATCGATGTGCCCCTTTAATATTTGTAAATAATAAGCTCGAAGCCCAGTAGCCCCCGAGCCTTAATGCGGGCACGGGAGGCCGAATTAAGGATCGATATCCATAGTAAAATCACAAATTATGTGTAATGACTCTATGTATCCAAGTACTTTACGTCATTAATGCTTGGATCCGTATTGTACAAAACTTTGTTGACCGACCATCAGCTTCCACCTCCTCGGCCAATAGCCGAGGAGTGTTTGTCCTACTTTATAAAGCCTTTATGAGGGCAAAGATTTACAACAAACAAGGCAATCTGGCCATACGGTTTTATAAACAAAGGTACGCGGAGAGACATGTTATATTACTGTTTAATAGAAGAAATGTCTTCCAAAGAAAATAGTCCCGCTATCGGTTCCTTTCTTTGATTGTCATGCTAAGCATGACCATGAAACCTCAGCTCCAATGTAAGAGCAAAATATCGAGGATTTAGTTTGGGAGGCCAGTTAATAGCCCCCTGTAGTGTTCGGCGACAGTCGAGGTCAAGCCGGTAACACTTCGGCCAATTTTATGAATGGCCCGTCATTTAATATAGTCATCGGATCGCTGACCAGTTTACACCTATTGTGACAGTCAGTTTTCGGCTTTCTCTACTGAGGTGCTTGACCATGCGAGCTGGAAGCACAATCGCAGTGGTTCTCCCTTTGCACACCTAGCCGAAGAAAGGCAGAATGTAGGAGGCAAGCGCGGGAGCCGGGCAACCCAACTATTGACCGAAGACACAATTCGAAACTGATGCATATATAGCAATATCCGAGAATGTTTTTGCCGAATCTCTAAAGGTGTCCGGCGTTGCACTGCGAGACTTGTGCTGAAAACACACAAATAGTTAAAAGTGCCAAAAGCTTGGAAAACCAAAAAAACGTCAGTAAAAACATGACGTCCGAACAAGATCAAGTGTTCGGTGCCAATCCGAAAATTGGACTTTAGAAAAAAAGTGCTTCTGCCGTGCTTTAACTTTGCAATGTCTAAGAAGAAAAACACTCAGTATGAAACGACTCAAATAAACATAAGAGCCCCCAAGTGACTTGGGTAAAAATTGACTATAAAATGTAAGGTGACATGTAGAATGCCTTCTAGCCGGATTGTAGATCGTTTGCCGTAGCGGACCTTTTCGCTTCAACCTCTGGACCCAATAGTCCGGAGTGTGTCCGAATACCCTCGCGGTTATAAAAACCGGGGCATGCGTGGAGACCAGGCGTAGGGGTCATTTGTGCTTTATCAGACAAGTGCCCAACTAGTTATGTTATATTACATGGTTAGTAAGAAACATCTTCCAGGGAGAATAGTTCCGTTAGGGGTTCCTTTCCCTGGGAGGCATGCCCTAAAGTGCATGTCCGGACTGCAAAAAGAGCAGAAAAACATCTGGGGGCAGTGAAATGAATATGTAAGAAATCATCTTTTAGTTCACCGACCGAGTATTCCCTTAAGAATGCTAGCTTTCGGCTTCACCCAGTCTGAGGTACACATCCGGCTGACCCGGTAGTAACAATCGCAGAGGTGCTCCCTATACGACCTAGCCAAATAATCGGGAATGTAGGGGTAAGCACAGGAGCCAGGCAACCCAGCTTGGCCAAAACTTAAGTCATATCGATGCATATAATGGTGAATAAAAGGTACATGCGGAAGTGTGACATATGTGTTGGGCATAAAGCCCGAATTAATAAGCTTCTGTTAAAGAAGCCCCCCAGGTATAATGAGCGCGGGTAGCGCGTCAAGTGTGTGCGAACAAAGTTTCGACAAGGAAAATTTTTTACAAGCAACTTTTTTCCAAAAAAGTATAATGCTTGGTCGAACCGAACACAAGTTAGAAATTAAAGCTTTGAGCATGAAAGCGACTTAGCTGGTTAGTGTGTTCGGTATTGATGACGCGGTCCGAGCTTGATACAGGACAAGGTTCCATCCCCCAAGCCGGTCCTGAGGTGGCGGAGCAAAGAGCTCGGCACTCCGAAGTGGTGACATAGCACGGTCAATGCAGGGCGGCAGAGTGACGCCGAAGTCCCCGGATCATTTTCCTGTGCACAAAGAATGGTGCAAACCGGAGGTAATAGTAATAATGATAATTTAAAAAAAATCATTGCATAACAAATAATTTATGCAAAGTGAGTGATAAAAGAAATATGGCCTGGCGCCGAAGTCAATGTCGATGCAGGGTGGCGGCGTGATGCGGTAAAGGCATGGCAAGGCCTGAATTCACAGGTCAGTTCGAGTTCCGGATGCGGCGTTTGCCGGACTATGTATGGAAACTGACCGAACCACCATGCGACCGCTGTTAAAGCGGCCACCATTTGATAGACCTGCGTGCATATGATGGACAAAACAGAGTAATAATTCCTTGGGAAAAATTAACCCAAACAAGCAAAAAGAAATACTAGGATTAGTAGCACCTGGTTCCTTTGTTGTAGCAATCCGAAGGAAGGTGATTCCCAAAATTGGGACTCGATCCGCGCACCCATTGCCTTGATCGACTAGTGACACCGAAGTGTCCGGAGTAGGTTGATGAAGAGATGGTGAAGCCCCCGGTCCAGCCGAGATGTCTAAGTAGGTCGGCGTGATGGACACCAGCTTGAAGAAGCAATAGTGCGGCCCTGCTGATGCAGGTCGTGACGTGGTCGATGCCGGCTTGATGAAGCGACCGTGCGGCGATGCCGGTATGCCCGCTCCGTGTAATCCGTGGGGCGGCGATGTTGGTGATGATTTATCCTTTGCGATGCCAGACTCTTGTTCGGCTTGCCGAGATGATGATCTGAAGAAGTTGATCTCGGCTCAACAAAGTGACGACGTGTCTAGCGCAGGTCGGCAGCCGTGGAGCAATATTGCCGGACTGGTTTGACACCAGCATGATGTTGAAGATCATGTTCAAAATATCTTAAAGTTAGTGGGATGTGTTCGGAAACAAAACACAATACCCCACACAAAACTTCCTTCAAAAAGGATGTCCGAAATCCCGTTCATAAAAAATACGAACTCGGGTCGGATTCATTTTCGCGCAGAAAACAGATCCGAAAAGTGATGCACTAATCGGAAGGTTCCCGGAGTTTGGACAGTCGGATCGAGATGAAATTTTAAGGGATGGTAGATATAGGAATTCTGCAGCCGATCAACGGTTGGATCTTCCAAAGGAAGTCTGAGGTAGAAGCTGGACACCATGCACTAAAATCGTCCGGATTCTCATCCAGATTCAATGCGGCTCCGGTATATCGGATATTGCCAGAGATTCCTCCATCGGAACTCGACGAAATTTTTCAGGGTTGTTGTAGACTCAATTCCGCACAATTCCACCGAAACAATCGTTAAAATAACGCTTGAGGATGTGGTGGCGGCAGACACAAGTCCGCTGTCCAGAAAAACAGTACGGTTGCCCGAGGGCAATGTTGACGTTGAGCCCCCGGGCTCCCTGGATAATTCCTCCATGATCTTGATAGAGATCGGAGTTGATGTTGATGAAGGCCCTCATCCGAACATGACGATCGGAGGTAGGACGCAGTCCTTGGTCGAACCAAGGTGACTAGTGAAGCTGGTGACGAAGAAGTCGACGTCGCAGTTGACCTGCAGTCGAGCCATTGATCCTTTCGCCGATCACACAGCGGAACTCTCAATGAAAGCACCAATGTCGGTGTCAAAACCGGCGGATATCAGGTAGGGGGTCCCGAACTGTGCGTCTAGGCGGATGGTAACAGGAGACGAGGGACACGATGTTCTTACCCAGGTTCGGGCCCTCTTGATGGAGGTAAAACCCTACGTCCTGCTTGATTAATATTGATGATGTGGGTTACAAGAGTAGATCTACCATGAGATCAAGGAGGCTAAACCCTAGAAGCTAGCCTATGGTATGATTGTTGTTCCTCCTATGGACTAAGGCCATCCGGTTTATATAAACACCGGAGAGGGCTAGGGTTACAAAGAGTCGGTTACAAAGGTAGGAGATCCACATATCCGTATCGCCAAGCTTGCCTTCCATGCCAAGGAAAGTCCCATCCAGACACGGGACGAAGTCTTCAATCTTGTATCTTCATAGTCTTGGAGTCCGGTCGATGATGATAGTTCGGCTATCCGGACACCCCCTAGTCCGGGACTCCCTCAGTAGCCCCTGAACCAGGCTTCAATGACGACGAGTCCGGCGTGCATATTGTCTTCGGCATTGCAAGGCGGTTTCCTCCTCCGAATAATTTATAGAAGATAGTGAACACCAGGATAGTGTCCGGCTCTGCAAAATAAATTCCACATACAACCGCAGAGAGAATAATATTACACAAGTTCAATCTGATGACGTATTTTGTGGCGTAACGTCACACCACTACCAGGCCTTCAAATTGTTTTTATTGTTCCATCTCAGCGCGTTTAGCGAGGCGGTTTCCTTGGCACGTCTTGTCGAAGCAGAGATCGTGTTCCCCTTATTCCGGGATTCCCATCAATACGGACGTGGGTAACCCAACTGCGCCATCAATCGCGACACTTGGGGGATAAGCGAGTTTTACCAGGCCAGTGGGGACGCGTGTTTCTGTCCGCCCATATAAGGGGATAAAGATCCAACCTTTTTACCTGCGCCTTCTTCCTCCTTGGCTTATCCATCTCTGCGAACTCGAGCTCTAGCGCCCAAGCCCGCACGTCTCACCTCAACCTTCTCCAAATATGTCCGGAGCGGGAGGCAAGTGGATGGCCTCCTCCGTCACGGAGGGGCATATCCAGAAGCTGCGCAACGCCAGATACTTGTCCAGCGACATCGTGCATCGGCTTCCCGATGAGGGAGAGCTCATCCCCACCCCCAGGCCCCATGAGAGGGTAGTATTCCTTCCCCATTTCCTCCGCAGACTGGGCTTCCCACTTCATCCCTTTGTCCGGGGGCTCATGTTCTACTACGGCCTAGATTTCCATGATCTGGCCCCAAATTTTATTCTCAACATCTCAGCGTTTATCGTCGTGTGCAAGGCCTTCCTCTGCATCCAGCCCCACTTCGGCTTGTGGCTCAAGACCTTCAGTGTCAAGCCGAAGGTTGTGAAGGGCAGCCAAGCGGAGTGCGGAGGCGCCATGGTGGGAAGGATGTCCCACGTTACGTGGCTGGAGGGCACCTTTGTGGAAACCATCAAGGGGTGGCAATCGGGGTGGTTCTACATCACCGAGCCGCGTGATCCCGAATGGGCAGCGGCCCCCGAATTCAGATCCGGCATCCCCACATGGCTCACCTCCTGGAAAGAGAGCGGCCGGATTTGGGGCAAATCGGAGGAGCTGACCGTACTCCAAGCCTGCGTCCAAAAGCTGGTGGACAAGAAGCTCAAGCTTGTCAACATAGTCCAGGTCATGCTCATCCGCCAGATTCTCCCGTGCCAACGACGGGGCTTCAATATGTGGGAGTTCGATCCGGCGCAGCACCAGACTTTGAATGGGATCTTCGACACTACATACGAAGAGGTCTGGAAGGTGCTGTTCAAGGGCGCCGAGGCTCCCACATCCGCTACCGAAGACCGCAGATTCAGCTCGCAGCGTCCAGCTGACGAGGTAAGTGATATTGTCCTTTACTGGATGCTTGTTATTCATAGTTTGACTCTATGCGGGATCTAAATTCCCTTTCCTTTGACATGACTAGCTGAAGAAGGCCGCACATGCTATCTGTCCGGCCCCATTGCCAGAGGACCCAGCTGACGCCCGCCTAACAGGGCTGCTGGCTCCGGCACCCCATGTGGTGCCGGAGAAGAAGGCCAAGAAGAAGGCCACGGGGACTCGGAAGAGTTCCCATTTTCAGGTGCTATCGGACGATGAATCCGGTGCCGACTCCTCCCACCAAGGCGAGGAGGAGAAGAAGAAAGCCTCTCCCCCAGCGGGGGGAGGGAAGAAAAGGAAGGCCTCCCCAACAAGGGAGGCCGAAGGGTCCAAGAGGGGAAAAACTCTTCCCCCGGACTGTGCCGCCAACGCCAGTGACGACGACGAGGACTGGCCTCCAAGGGCCAAGCCTCTGGCGAGATCGTAAGTATCCGGACTCCCGAATAACTTCAAGGTTTTCGTCTTCCGCCACATTATGTCTTTCTAATGCCGCACACAACCCTGCAGTCCGCCTAAGGATGATCTCCCCACTTCGTCGAGCGGGTCCTTAGGGGCGTCCGATATGGATTCTCTTCCGACTGCCTCCACCCCACGTGATGCGGACGATGCCGAGGTGGGATCCCAGGAAGGGACCCACCAGGAGGAGAGGGCCCCGGAGGTGTCGCAGGACAACCTCCCGGACTTTGCACCGGACTCAGCCCCAGAACCCATAGTGGCTCCGGAGTCCGGCGGGCGACCCCTTCGTAAGAAGGGCAAGACCGCGACACCGGCTGCCTCCATCCAACCGGAGGTGTTGGATAATTTGCTGGAGGCGCTCAACGGCGCCTCCATCAAAGAGGAACACCGCACTGTTACGAGTGGGGTGATTCAGAAGGTTCAGCTCGCCAAGAGCGGGCTGACCGAAGCCTGCAGCAGCCTTCTAACAGGCTTTGAGGTAAGAATTTCAATATATGTAAAATTGTACCGCATAGACAGTAGCCCCTGATGCTCGGTTCGGTGTTCGGAAAGAAAAGCCGGACTGAGGATCTTTAGAAAGATAAACGCAGGAGTCATGAAAATATGTCAATATGGGATTGCAGGCTGTGCTGCTGACCTCTGCCGCACTGACTGCGGAGGTCAAAATTTTGAAGGAAAACCTCGAGCGGTCCGAGAACGAGCTCGGCCATGCCAAGAAGCAGCTCGAGGAAAAAGAAGGTGAGTAATACCTTATGAAAATTGTACCTTACAAAAAAGGATTTGGTTGCAAGAAAAATGACAAGGATAATTGGGGTATTTCAGGGGCCACTAACAAGGTGGCGACCCTGAAGGAGGTGGTGGCCGCGGCCGAACGCAATGCGACTGCGGAGTGCACCGAGCGAGAGAAACAGGAGGCGCGGGTGGCGGAGGTACAGCAAGAGCTCCAGGATCTCGTGAAGAAACACGAGAGCCTGGAGCGTGACTCGAAGACTCGAGAGTCTGAGCTTGCAATGGCTCTTGAGAGTGCCAAAGTTGCTAAGGCCGAAGCCTACAAGGCCCTCCAAGAGATAGAGGCGGTGAAGAAAATAGCAGCGGGTAAGGCATTTTTCATGCAAAGTAAGCATGTGAGTGTTAATTACCTGTCGCTTACGCGAATTCGGAGCTCTCCAGGAGCGTTCGCAGATCTTCCCCGCAGTGTGTCCGATGCTGCCGCATTCTACCGGGCCGAGGAGGGGAGCTCAACGGAGAAGGTCTTCTGGTCTCAGTATGCTGAGGCCGGACATCCGGTGCCCCTTAGAGACCAGCTGAAGCAGCTGGTCAAGCTCCACAAGGCGGCCGAACAGGCCATGAAGGGCCTCATAGTTCGGCTGTGGCCTAAGGAGGCTATTCCTGGGAGCTACTTCGGCCTGGTGCGGCGGCTGGTGGACGCGTGCCCGTGGGTTGAAGTTATCAAGCACTCCGCCTGTATCGAGGGTGTGCGTCAGGCCCTTGCCCGCGCAAAGGTGCACTGGGGCAAGATGGATGCCCAGAAGCTTGTGACGGACCCCCCACCAGAGGGCAAGGAGCATCGCACGCCCGAGATGTATTATAGGAGTGTGCTGAAGGGCGCCCGCACTATTGTGGGTGAGTGCTCCAAAGGTGTAATATTTGTGTAGACTCGCATTTTGTTATCCTGTGCGCCGAAAACTTGGTTCATATGCGCTAAGCAACGCTTGTTAATTTAAAATATTACCTTCTGTGCGGCTGTTTATCAAATCTGAGAGATGGCAAGTCGTCGGCTTCAGTCCCCATGCCACGAGTGCTGGGGTGTTCGGGATAAACTCGAGCGCTCTTGTTCCCATTTTTGGATCCATCTAGGGAGGCGCTCAACACAACGAACAAGGCAACCGGACTTATAATGCTTGAACACTCTCACTTAGCCATAGAATTCTATAATTTTAAATTTCGGCGAAGCCCCTAGTTTTCGGAAGGCCGAATTTGGGGCGCTATCCACGCCTTGGCCGGACAGAATCCGGCTCCTCGCTCGAAGCGGCATAAGTCTTTAGGGACTCACAAAGAACCTCTCGAACAGCGACCAACTCTCGCCTCATCATGACGGTCAGTTTTAGCTTTCTCCACTGAGGCGTTAACCCAGCTCAACTGGGGCGCAATCGCAATGGTTCTCCCAGTGCTACCTTAGCCGATAAAACGGAACGTAAGGTACCAAAACATGGGAGCTGGGCAAACCCAACTATTGACCCAAGAACATGATTCGGAGCCGATGCATATAATGCTATAAGTTCAGGATGCCGCACTTGTGAAAGTGTTCAGACTTATCACACCATAACGCGGGAAACATAAGCCCCTGGTGTATTTAGCCGTACCAAAACGTACGGATGCAACATGTCATAGATGAACATATGTGTAAGAAAGAAATGCAATTAGAAGCAAAAATGTGTTGCATTGCTATATTCAAATAAAAACTGCTGTAAGTGCAGGACGATACAAGTGGTGCGGTAAGCAAGGGATGGGACTGTTTAACATGTCCCCCTCCAGGGGTAGGCTACGGAATAATGCATAAAACAGATTGAATGCTCATAATGGAGACCACCTGGATTTTCGTTTTAGCCTTTCTCCTTCCCTGGCTGTTGTATCGTGGGTTCGGCATGTCTGCTGCCGGACAGGGCCTCTGACGAACGGAGTCCTGTGGGTAAAAAATAAAAGGAAAAGAAAAAGACTCGACGCACTTAAAAGCCCCTGGTGCGGTTGAGCCGCAGTTTGGGCTTATCGTGGTCGAGCCCCTTGCCCCATGCCCATCGTATCTTTAGAGCGTAATGGAGTATGGGAAGGGTCTGTCTAAATGTTTTACAGGGGCTGGGGTTGGGGCCGCACTGCTACGCGTGCTCTGGGCACGCTTAGCTGTGTCCGGCCGCTTAGCAGCCGGACTCGAGAATTGCCTTAAAAGGCTGCTTTGTACTTCTGCCGCGAGAGCCGCTGTATGTTCCTCCGTTCGGAGGGAGCGTTCAGTGTTTCCGTTGACCGTGATGACTCCTCTAGGGCCTGGCATCTTGAGCTTGAGGTATGCGTAGTGCGGCACCGCGTTGAACTTTGCGAACGCGGTACGTCCGAGCAAGGCATGATAGCCGCTGCGGAACGGGACTATGTCAAAGATTAACTCCTCGCTTCGGAAGTTATCCGGGGATCCGAAGACCACTTCCAGTGTAACTGAGCCTGTACAATTGGCTTCTACACCTGGTATGACGCCTTTAAAGGTCGTTTTGATAGGTTTAATCCTTGAGGGGTCTATGCCCATTTTGCGCACCGTGTCCAGATAAAGCAGGTTTAGGCTGCTGCCGCCGTCCATTAGGACTCTGGTGAGATGAAATCCATCGACGATTGGGTCTAGAACCAATGCGGCGAACCCACCATGGCGAATGCTGGTGGGGTGGTCCCTTCGGTCAAAGCTGATCGGGCAAGAGGACCATGGATTGAACTTCGGGGCAACTGGCTCCATCGCGTATACATCCCTGAGTGCACGCTTCCGCTCCCTTTTGGGTATGTGCGTGGCATATATCATGTTCACCGTCCGCACCAGTGGGGGGAAACCCTTCTGTCCTCTATTGTTCGGCGGTCGGGTCTCTTCCTCGTCATCGCTATGTAGCCCCTTGTCACTGTTTTCGGCAATTAACTTGCCTGCCTGCTTGAACACCCAACAGTCCCTATTGGTGTGGTTAGCTGGCTTTTCAGGGGTGCCATGTATCTGGCACAAGCGGTCGAGAATTCGGTCCAAATTGGACGGACCCTGAGTTGTTCTTTTGAATGGCTTTTTTCGTTGACCGGGTTTAGAGCCTCTGAATCCGGCATTGACTGCCGTATCCTCACTGTTATCGCCGTTAATGCGGCGTTTGTTTTTGTAGCGACGCGACCTGCCACTACGGTCCTTGATATCCGGACTGCCAGAATTTTTGTTGAGGTTGTTGCTGCGTGCTAGCCAGCTGTCCTCACCCGCACAGAAGCGGGTCATGAGTGATGTAAGGGCTGCCATGGATTTCGGCTTTTCCTGTCCCAGGTGCCGGGCAAGCCACTCGTCGCGGATGTTATGCTTGAAGGCCGCGAGGGCCTCGGCATCCGGATAGTCGACGATTTGGTTTTTCTTGGTTAAGAACCGTGTCCAGAATTGTTTGGCCGATTCGTCTGGCTGCTGAATTATGTGTCTTAGGTCATCTGCATCTGGTGGTCGCACGTACGTGCCTTGGAAGTTATTGAGGAATGCGGCTTCCAGGTCCTCCCAACTCCCGATTGACTGTGCTGGCAAGCTGTTAAGCCAGTGCCGGGCTGGTCCTTTAAGTTTGAGTGGGAGATATTTGATGGCGTGGAGATCGTCTCCGCGGGCCATGTGGATGTGGAGGAGATAGTCCTCGATCCAGACCGCGTGGTCTGTTGTGCCATCATAAGATTCAATATTGACGGGTTTGAACCCTTCTGGGATTTGATGATCCATTACCTCATCTGTGAAGCACAGTGGGTGTGCGGCGCCTCTGTACTGGGCGATATCGCGACGGAGCTCAAAAGAGCTTTGTCTATTGTGTTCGGCCCGGCCGGACTTACTGTGTCCGGGGTGATGATGATCGTCACGTATCGTGGGGCGCCCACGTGATCCATAGATCGATCTTGATTGTCTTGCCTTATCCTCCAATATGTCTCGCAGGTCCGGAGTGTTCCCGTGTGGCCTTGTGCTTTTCGAGCGATGCCAGGGTACGGGTCTAGTGAAGGGCCTTGAGGCCTCTCTGTCGAGACCACGGGGTGGTCGATCAGCCGTATTGTCTCCTGGTGAAGCGGGATCATATGCCTCCACCTCTAATCGGGGGAGCAGCTTACGTTTGGGGTAGCTTTTGGAGGGGCGTTCGAGTTCATGCTCTTCGGCCGCGAGGACTTCGGTCCATCTGTCGGCTAGCAGATCTTGATCAGCTCTAAGCTGCTGCTGCTTTTTCTTGAGGCTGTTTGCCGTGGCCATAAGCCTGCATTTGAAACGCTCCTGTTCGACGGGATCCTCAGGCACGACGAATTCGTCGTCGTCGAGGCTTGCCTCATCTCCGGAGGGAGGCATATAGTCCTCTACCTCTTCTTCGGCCGCTCTCTCATGAGGGCTGGCGTCTCCCTCCTCCTGTGCTGGATCTTGCTGGAGTGGGTTGTCTTAGGCGCTATCCGGTGTATTATTGTCTCCGGTGCCGGAATCCTCATTCTTGCTATGGCGGGATTTAGAGCGGCGCCGCTAACGCCGGCGCTTGGGCTGTTTCTTGGAGGGGTCATCCTCCGCTATTCCTTCGCCGTTCCCATCCTTTGGGATATCCACCATGTATATGTCGTATGAAGAGGTGGCTTTCCAGTGCCCGGTGGGCGCTGGTTCTTGGTCGTCTCCGGCATCATCGTCCATACCGTCGATGTCCTCAGAGTCGTAATCTAGCATGTCGGTTAGATCGTCGACAGTGGCTACCAAGTGGGTGGTGGGTGGGCTCTGAATTACTTCGTCGTCCGCATCCCAACCGTCCTGGCCGCAGTCCGGCCAGGCCTCTCCTGATAACGAGAGGCATTTTAGCGAACTCAAGATGTCGCCAAAAGGTGAGTGTTGAAAGATGTCCGCCGCGGTGAACTCCATGATCGGCGCCCAATCGGATTCGACTGGAGGGGGCGCGGGAGGTTCGGAGTCCGGCAAGGAGTCCGGCACCTCGGAGTCACGAGCTTCATGGGGGACAAGATCGGTGTTCGGCTCTATCACCGTAGAGGTTGCAGCCCCCGAGGCGGTGTCTAGGCATCCATCCTCGATCTGCGGAGCTGGCTCCGAATTAAAGATCGGAGTGGTTTCGAGTGTGGCCTCTAGGGTACTGTCGGGCGGCAGAGCTAAATCATGCCCATCGTGACAGTACGACACGATCGGCCGTGGCTCGACTCCGTCGAGGATCAAGTACCCGCGGATGTCAGCCGTGAAGTTCAAACTTCCAAATCTGACCTGATGGCCTGGGGCGTAACTTTCGATCTGCTCTAGGTGGCCAAGCGAATTGGACCGCAGTGCAAAGCCGCCGAATACGAAGATCTGTCCGGGGAGGAAGATCTCACCCTGGACTGCGTCATTGATGATATTCGAAGAAGCCATCGAGCCTATCGGTGACGACACAGAGGAACTCTCAATGAAAGCACTAATGTCGGTGTCAAAACCGGCGGATCTCGGGTAGGTGGTCCCGAACTGTGCGTCTAGGCGGATGGTAACAGGAGACGAGGGACACGATGTTTTTACCCAGGTTCGGGCCCTCTTGATGGAGGTAAAACCCTACGTCCTGCTTGATTAATATTGATGATGTGGGTTACAAGAGTAGATCTACCACGAGATCAAGGAGGCTAAACCCTAGAAGCTAGCCTATGGTATGATTGTTGTTCCTCCTATGGACTAAGGCCATCCGGTTTATATAGACACCGGAGAGGGCTAGGGTTACAAAGAGTCGGTTACAAAGGTAGGAGATCTACATATCCGTATCGCCAAGCTTGCCTTCCACGCCAAGGAAAGTCCCATCCGGACACGGGACGAAGTCTTCAATCTTGTATCTTCATAGTCTTGGAGTCCGGCCGATGATGATAGTTCGGCTATCCGGACACCCCCTAGTCCGGGACTCCCTCAGTAGCCCCCGAACCAGGCTTCAATAACGACGAATCCGGCGCGTATGTTGTCTTCGGCATTTGCAAGGCGGGTTCTTCTTCATGCTCCATGTGTTTGCCGGATAGTGTCCGGTTGCTTCATAAATGCTGCGCTCCTTGGCTTCCGTGTCCAATAATGGTCTTCTTCCACGCGTCGCATGAATTCGAAAAGCCAGGGTATTTTTATGTTTTACCCCTAGCTGCGCAAATAAGCTGCCTATAAGGGAGGCGAGGATCCAGATCCAAATCACATCATCCTCCTTCTGCAAGCACTCACCAAGGCGCATCTGACACCAAACCCATTCCAACATGGACAGTCGACGCGGCTCCTCTTCTCGCGCTCCCAGCCCTAAGCCAGGAGATTGGAGGAGATGCTCAGTCCCGCACAGCGAGTTAGTGATACTCCAAGCAGAGGGATATCTTCCCCCGGCCTTCATGGTTCTGGTTCGAGCCGGACTGGCCGCCTACAAAGGTGGGAAGCAGGCGGAGAGCGCCCCCAATCCCTCCAAAGGAGAGCGGGTGTGCTTCATCTCCTACTTAATAAGGGTACTCGGATTTCCTATACATCCGTTTCTCCGGGGGCTCCTGGAGTTCTACGGACTCCAGCTTCATCACCTTACACCTGCCTCCATTTTGCACATCGCGGGCTTCGTAGCTCTGTGTGAGCTGTTCTTGGGCATTGAGCCCCATTTTGCGCTGTGGAAGAGGCTGTTTTGCCTCGTACCCCACTCTCACGAGGGGTCGATATATCAAGTGGGTGGAGCCGAAATATGGCGCATCGCCGGAACCGGATACCTGTCCGGGACCCCGAAGAAGGTGTCCGAAGATTGGCCTTCGGAGTGGTTTTATATGGAGGATGCTCCGCTGCCGGATCCAGTCCGGATCGGCCTTCCGGAGTTCAGCAACGCTCCCCTGAAGAAACGCCTAAGTTGGCGCCCACGGAGCCCTCGACGAGAAGATGATAGTAGCGTCCATTACTTGATGGGACGGATACGGCTGCAAGCCCATTCCGGATTAACCATGATCGGAGTCATGGCCACATGCATTATGCGTGGGGTGCAGCCGCTCCAATATAGGGGCCACCCCATGTGGGACTTCAACGGAGACGACGACGCCACCCGTCACGGCCGCAAGGGACCTGGCTCGGCCGACGATCTGGTGAAGATCCTGTCCGACTTGTACAAGGGGGAGAAGGAGGACTTCCTCCACATGAATCCTCTGTATGGATTTTCCATGAACAACCCTCGGAGCTGGGTAAGCGGTCGCATGCATATCTGAACCGTGCCTTTAAAGGCAATTGTCTTATTATAAGATTTTGACATAGGAACTACGTCGGGATGTGGAGGGCATAAAAAGCCCAGCCCCACAACCCGAAGACCCAGAAAGGTCCCTCGACCCGGCCTCCGAAGAGGATCCGGACTTAGCGGTGGAACGGATCGACAGGGTGTACCACCAGCTCAGCATCGATAATGCTTTAGTCGCCATTATGGCTGACTAACCCGGTTTGTGTCCGGCTTCCCCGGTGAGTACGACCGAAGTCCTGGCACCGTTACTTCTTTAATGCTTAGTTCTGACCACCGTGCTCCAATGGTGTTCGGCAGGAAGCGCCTTTACGGCAGGAAGTCGAGCCCGTGGCGACCGGCCAACAAGAGTCAGTCCAGCCCAGCAGACGGAAGAGGAGTGCGACGCGAACTGAAACGTCGCCGCAACGGTACGGAGCACCGTTATTTTTTAAGGGAAGGATTCCCAGGAGGTATATTAATGCTCATAATCTTTCCAGAAAGAGCGCTCGCCAGACAGTGTCCGAAGAGGTTGCCAATCAAGCCTCCGCCAGCCATGCTCCAACGCATGGCCTGGAAGGGGAGGCGAATACAAGGCATGAGTCGGACGCTCCTCCGACGGAGGATGCCGACAGGCTATCCGCCACCCGGTCTGAGGTGGAGAGCGCCATGAATCACAGGCGTCGCCGAAGAGTTCTTCGTGACGCATGTTTCTCCCCAGAGGCGTTAAATGCCTTTGATGCGGGAAACGCACACCTCCGTGCCGCTCAAGATGGGTTAACCAGAGCCACGGAGCAGTATGTGAAAGACATACGTGTAAGTAATTTTAATAGTTATATATGCCAGTAGCCCCCGAGACTTAAAATGGTTAAAATAACTGATTTAAGGATCAATTTTTATGCAAGATCTCACGGAGAAGAATACCCATCTGTCCCAGGAGCTACAAGAGTGCAAGGCCCAACTTGAGGCCGCACTGGCCGCCACAGGGGGAGCCACAGAGACCCCCGCTGGTAAGACGTACTTTGAAGAGATAATTAATTAACAAAGTGCAGCGTGAATCTGACAATAATATTGCAGAGGGCGCTGGACTAGATCCGGACAAGCAACAGCTACTGCGTCAGCTAAAGGCTGGCGAGAGGGTGCTTATGAAGGTGCAGCAGGAGAGAAACAAGCTCCAAGATGCCCACACCCAGCTTGGAGAAGAGCTGAAAGGTGTTCGGGCCCAGCTGTCTGGCTCCTTGAAGGAGAATTAGCGACTTCATCGCGGCATTTATAGTAAGTGCTTGAGCAAATTCCTTTGAAAAGAAGAATTCGGCGAGGAAGTCGTTTGACAGAAATATGTCTTTAGGTGTGCTCACAGGTTGCCCTGCGGAGGAAATGCCTGGGTCAACAGGTGACCAACTTCCCGAGCTGGTGCAATTGTTCGAACGTGTTCGGCGGGCGATGAGTGGCGTCGTTCAGGCTTTATGGCCATCCGTCTCCCTACCCGAGGGCCTTGGTGAGCTTGCTGAGAAGCTCCAGGGAGCACGGCGACGCCTCCGTTTGTGGAAGATATCTGCCTGCCGTCAGGGCGCCAGGGAGGCCTGGGCCATGGTGAAGACGCGCTACCCGAAGGCGGACCCAAACCACATGGCCGAGGTCGGACCTGCGGGGCCTGATGGGAAGGAGATCCCTGTGAGCTTGATGTATGGCCAAGTAGAACTGGCCGCGAAATATTCCCAACAGGACTGTAAATTAGACAGCCCGTTAGATGGGATTGAGGAGGAGTACAATCAGTCAGTTTGACGATGTAATTTGAAATGACATGTAAGATGCCTTCTAGCCGGATTGTAGATCGTTTGTCTTTGCGGACCGTTTTGCTTCAACCTCAGGACCCAACAGTCCGGAGTGTGTGCGAATACCCCTACGGTTATAAAAGAACCGGGGCATGCATGGAGACAAGGCGTCGGGGTCATAATTGCTTTATCAGACAAGTGCCCAACTAGTTATGTTATATTACATGGTTAGTAAGAAACATCTTCTAGGGAGAATAGTTCCGTTAAGGGTTCCTTTCCCTGGGAGGCATGCCCTAAGGTACAATGCCGGACTGCGAAAATAGCAGAAAAAGCATCTGGGGGCTTATAAATAAGTAAGTAATAAATCATATTTCAAGTCACCGACCGGATATTCTTTTAAGAATGCTAGCTTTCGGCTTCACCCAGTCTGAGGTACACATCCGGCTGACACGGCAGTAACAATCGCAGAGGTGCTCCTTTTACCTCCTAGCCGAACAATCGAGAACGTAGGGGTAAGCACAGGAGCCAGGCAACCCAGCTTGGCCAAAACTTAAGTCATATCGATGCATATAATGGTGAATAAAAGGTACATGCGGAAGTATGACACATGTATTGGGCGTGAAGCCCATATTAATAAGCTTATGGTAAAGAAGCCCCCAGGTATAATAAGTGCTAGGAGCACATCAAGTGTGTGCGAACAAAGCGCAAATCAGCCTATAAAAGGTATTGAAAAAAAGTGGGAAGAAGGAGGGGGACAAGAGACAGTAAAAAATATAAAAAGGTGGACGGGGGAGTGAGACGAACTCTGAGTCCGGTGTTTAGGCGTAGAATCTTCGGATACGGGCTGCGTTCCATGGGTTCGGCTCGAGTTGGTTGTCAGATGCTTTACGTAGACGGTATGCTCCGCCGGTCAGGACTTGGTCGATGATGAAGGGACCTTCCCACTTGGGCTTAAGTTTGTCCTTTTTCTTGTCCGGCAGGCGTAGAACGAGTTCGCCGACATTGTAAGTTTTGGCCCGTACTTCTCTGCTTTGATATCTTCGAGCCTGTTGCTGATAGAATGCGGAACGAGCCTTTGCCACGTCCCGCTCCTCCTCTAAGGCGTCCAAACTGTCCTGCCGATCCAACTCGGCTTCTCTTTCTTCGTACATGCGCACATGAGGTGAGTCATGAATTATATCACAAGGCAGAACTGCCTTTGCGCCGTACACCATGAAAAATGGTGTGAATCTAGTAGTTCGATTTGGCGTGGTCCGCAGCCCCCAGAGTACGGAGTCTAGCTCCTCTACCCAGTGCGTGTTAGATTCCTTGAGGGACCGCACTAGTCTGGGTTTGATGCCGCTCATGATTAGACCATTTGCTCGCTTGACTTGACCGTTAGTTTGGGGGTGATAGACTGAAGCGTAATCGAGCTTGATGCCCATGTTTTTGCACCAGAGTTTAACCTCGTCGGCAGTGAAGTTCATGCCGTTATCAGTGATGATGCTGTGGGGGATGCCAAAACGGTGTACTACCCCGGATAGGAAGTCTATCACCAGTTCGGATTCTGCCATCTTAACCGGCTTGGCCTCAATCCATTTGGTGAATTTGTCCACCATGACCAATAAGTATTTGTGCTTGTGGGTTCCCCCTTTAAGGGGTCCAACCATGTCAAGCCCCCAGACCGCGAACGGCCAGGTAATGGGTATAGTTTTGAGGGCGGTGGGTGGCATGTGGCTCTGATTAGCAAAGAGCTGGCAACCGACGCATCGTTGGACTAAGTCCTGAGCATCCGCCCGGGCTGCCAGCCAATCAAACCCTGTACGGAAGGCCTTGCCTACGAGTGCCCGGGCTGCAACGTGGTGCCCACCGAGTCCGGTGTGAATTTCAGCCAGGAGATTCTGCCCCTCCTCTTCGGAGATACACCTTTGAAGGACTCCGGTTGTGCTTTTCTTATAAAGTTCTCCCTCATGGACCTTGTAGGCTTTAGATCGCCGAACTATGCAGTGGGCCTCATTTTGGTCTTCGGGAAGTTCCTGCCGAATTAAGTAGGCTAGGAATGGTTCTGTCCATGGGGCAATTACTGCCATTATTTCGTGAGCTGAAGGTGTTATTTCGTTGGCTGAGCCGCCGATTGTGTCAGAATGGTCTGAGTTAGGTGATGCAGCTGGCTCCGGATTGTTATTTTCGGACTCCTCTTCCCATAACACGGATGGCTTGAAGAGCCGTTCTAGGAAGATGTTTGGAGGGACGGCGTCTCTTTTCGCACCGATGCATGCTAACACGTCTGCTGCCTGGTTATTATCCCGGGCTACATGGTGGAATTCGAGTCCTTCGAACCGAGCTGACATTTTTAGGACGGCGTTGCGGTAAGCTGCCATTTTTGGATCTTTGGCATCAAAGTCTCCATTTACTTGGGATATTGCGAGGTTTGAATCCCCGCGCACCTCTAGGCATTGAATGCCCATGGAGATTGCCATCCGGAGGCCATGTAGAAGGGCCTCGTATTCGGCTGCGTTATTGGAGTCCATGTACATTATTTGAAGTACGTATTGGATTGTGTCTCCAGTTGGGGACGTCAGGATGACGCCAGCCCCCAAGCCAGCCAACATTTTGGATCCGTCGAAATGCATGATCCAATTGGAGTATGCACCGTACTCTTTAGGGAGTTCGGCTTCGGTCCATTCGGCGACGAAGTCGGCCAGAACCTGCAATTTTATAGCTCGCCATGGTTTATAGATTATGTCAAATGGTAAGAGCTCAATAGCCCATTTTGCAATCCTGCCCATTGTGTCGCGATTGTTTATAATATCGTTGAGAGGTACTTCGGAGGCCACCGTTATGGAACACTCTTGAAAGTAGTGTCGCAGCTTCCGAGATGCCATGAACACCGCATATGCTATCTTTTGATAATGTGGGTACCGGGACTTGCATGGAGTTAGAACAGTGGATACATAGTACACTGGTTTTTGAAGAGGGAATCTGTGCCCTTCTGTCTCTCGCTCGACGACGAGTACCGCGCTGACAACTTGATGTGTTGCTGTGATATATAATAACATAGGTTCGCCCAGGTTGGGCGTGGCCAGGACCAGATTTGTTGCCAGTATGGCCTTTATTTCTTTGAGTCCGGCTGTGGCAGCATCCGTCCATTCGAAATGTTCGGTGCGCCGGAGGAGGCGGTAGAGGGGCAAAGCCTTTTCTCCCAAACGGGAGATGAAGCGGCTTAAGGCCGCTATGCATCCGGTTAGTTTTTGTATTTGCTTGAGGTCTTTTGGAATATCCAATTGTGACAGAGCTCGGATTTTGGCCGGGTTTGCTTCAATTCCTCTACCGGATACGATGAAGCCCAAGAGCTTTCCGGCTGGTACGCCGAAGATGCATTTTTCCGGATTGAGCTTAATGTCATATGCTCGCAGGTTGTCGAATGTCACCCTCAAGTATTCTACTAGAGTTTCGACGTGTTTGGTCTTGACGACCACATCGTCTACGTATGCCTGTACTCTTTTGCCTATCTGGGTAGCCAAACATGTTTGAATCATGCGCTGATATGTTGCACCGGCGTTTTTGAGTCCGAAGGGCATTGCGTTGAAGCAAAATGGCTCATATGGAGTAATGAATGCCGTTGCGGCCTGGTCTTTCTCCGCCATCTTGATTTGATGGTATCCGGAGTATGCGTCGAGGAAGCACAATGAATCGTGCCCTGCGGTAGCATCGATGATTTGGTCGATGCGAGGGAGGGGGAAAGGGTCCTTCGGACAGGCCTTGTTAAGGTCTTTAAAATCGACGCAGAGGCGCCAGGATTTGTCCTTTTTTGTTACTATTACTAGATTGGCTAGCCAGTCCGGATGTTTTATATCTCTGATGAATCCGGCTTCTAAGAGTTTGGCTAGCTCTTCTCCCATTGCCTGTCTTTTGGGTTCGGAAAATCGCCGAAGAGCTTGTTTGACCGGCTTGAATCCTTTTAGGATGTTTAGGCTGTGCTCTGCCAGCCTGCGTGGGATTCCTGGCATGTCTGAAGGGTGCCAGGCAAAAATGTCCCAATTTTCCCGAAGGAATTCTCGTAGTGCGGCTTTGACATCAGGACTTAATTGTGCCCCAATGGAGGCCGTCTTTGTGGGGTCCGTTGGATGGACCTGAAATTTGACTATTTCGTCTGCTGGTTTAAAAGAGGTGGACTTGAACCTCTTATCGAGTATCACATCGTCCCTATCCACCGTGGAGCGCAGCGTAGTTAGTTCCTCTGCCGCTAGGGCTTCGGACAATGCCTCTAGGGCCAGTGCGGCTGTCTTATTTTCAGCGCGGAGTGCTGTATCTGGATCGCTGGCAAGAGTGATTATCCCATTGGGTCCGGGCATTTTGAGCTTCATGTACCCGTAGTGGGGTATAGCTTGGAAGATTGTGAATGCCTCTCGCCCTAACAAAACGTGATATCCGCTGCAGAATGGGGCCACTTGGAACGTGACCTCCTCGGACCTGTAATTGTCCGGTGAGCCGAACACTACATCTAGTGTGATTTTTCCTGTGCAGCGTACTTCTCGACTAGGGATTATCTCTCTGAAGGTTGTGCTGCTTCGCTCGATGCGGCTCCAGTTAATATCCATTTTTTGAAGGGTTTCCTCGTAGATGAGGTTTAATCCGCTGCCGCCATCCATGAGTACCTTGGTAAGGCAAAAGCCGTCCACTATCGGACTGAGGACCAATGCGGCTGGTGCTCTAGCTGTTCGGAATTTAGGTTCGTCGCTGGCGTTAAAGGTGATAGCCGTGTCACTCCATGGATTTGCTGTTGCTACTTGGTAGACTTCGGCGAGGCCGCGGATTGTTCGTTTTCGCATGTTATTTGATGCGAAAGTCTCGAAGACTGTTAATACCGTACCGGTACTGCTGGGCTGTTTGCCCGAGGCTAAAAAGCCTTTGCCACTTTTGGCCACCTGCCGTAGTATCCAACATGCTCGAAGGCTGTGTGTTGGAGTGGCGCCCTCCGTACTGTGGATTTTGCAGGGTCCGTTGAGCCAGCCCTCCAGTACGGTTCCATGCCCTTTAGGGGGTCTTTGCTTTTTGGTTTTTAACCCAGGTGCTTGAGTATGGCGCACCCTTTTACTTCGGACTAGGGTTGTGGTCAAGGCCGGACTGTCCCAAAACCTAGTTTCGGTGTTCCTGACACTCTCTACCGCACAGTATTTTTGTACGATAGTCGCTAGGTCGATGAAGCGTGTAACTTCGCGACGACTTATGGCGTTCATGATTCCCTTGTCCGTGCAATTGTTGCAGAAAATTGAAATCGCGCTTTCTTCGCAGCAGTCCTTTATCCTGTTCATAACCAGGAGGAATCTGGCCCAGTAATGATGTACTGTTTCATCGGGCTCTTTCCGTATTCGAGATAGATCGCTTATGTTTGGGTGGGCGGGTGGAATCAAGTTCGGAACCCCGCCCGATCTAAGGCTCAAAGGCCAAGAAGTTTCCGGATTTGGAAGCTTGACTTGATGGAAGCTTTCCAACGAATCTAGTCCGATGCCTGACTCTAGGTTCAGTATTTGATTAGCGTCTATCCCTTCGCGGGAATCCGGCTTGGAGGGATCTGGAATCCGGACATAGTTGGTTTTCAACGTAGAAGAAGGGTTGCCGCATTGTTCCTCTACCACGACAACATGGTGGGTGGCCTGAGGAGAGTTAATCTCTCTCAGATCGGGTTTAAGCCCAATCTGATCGTAGTCTGTGGCGACTCCCAGGGCGGCGATTCGATCCAAGAGATCATTGACAGAGGAGAGCTCAATCGGATCTAACTGCTCGGCAAATTCCGGGCTGACGTGAAGATCGCTTTTGATGACCTGAGAGGTCATCGTCGGAGCGGTGGCCGAACAGGCGGTCATAAGAAAACGATCTAGCCGGACGGTTTGGCCGGCGGCCAAAGCTCTCTTGACGACGGTACCGTCTTTAAAGATGGGAGAAGGCATCCTTCCTGATCGCGACGACATAGAGGAACTCTCAATGAAAGCACCAATGTCGGTGTCAAAACCAGCGGATCTCGGGTAGGGGGTCCCGAACTGTGCGTCTAGGCGGATGGTAATAGGAGACGAGGGACACGATGTTTTTACCCAGGTTCGGGCCCTCTTGATGGAGGTAAAACCCTACGTCCTTCTTGATTAATACTGATGATGTGGGTTACAAGAGTAGATCTACCACGAGATCAAGGAGGCTAAACCCTAGAAGCTAGCCTATGGTATGATTGTTGTTCGTCTTATGGACTAAGGCCATCCAGTTTATATAGACACGGAGAGGGCTAGGGTTACACAGAGTCGGTTACAAAGGTAGGAGATCTACATATCCGTATCGCCAAGCTTGCCTTCCATGCCAAGGAAAGTCCCATCCGGACACGGGACGAACTCTTCAATCTTGTATCTTCATAGTCTTGGAGTCCGGCCGATGATGGTAGTTCGGCTATCCGGACACCCCCTAGTCCGGGACTCCCTCAGTAGCCCCTGAACTAGGCTTCAATGACGACGAGCCCGGTGCGCATATTGTCTTCGGCATTGCAAGGCGGGTTCCTCCAAATAATTTATAGAAGATGGTGAACACCAGGATAGTGTTCGGCTCTGCAAAATAAATTCCACATACAACCGTAGAGAGAATAATATTACACAAGTTCAATCTGCTGACGTATTTTGTGGCGTAACATCACACCACTACCAAGCCTTCAAATTGTTTTTATTGTTCCATCTCAGCGCGTTTAGCGAGGCAGTTTCCTTGGCACGTCTTGTCGAAGCAGAGATCGTGTTCCCCTTATTCCGGGATTCCCATCAATACGGACGTGGGTAACCCAACCGCGCCATCAATCGCGACGCTTGGGGGATAAGCGAGTTTTACCAGGCCGGCGGGGACGCATGTTTCTGTCCGCCCATATAAGGGGATAAAGATGCAACCTTTTTACCTGCGCCTTCTTCCTCCTTGGCTTATCCATCTCTGCGAACTCGAGCTCTAGCGCCCAAGCCCGCACATCTCACCTCAACCTTCTCCAAATATGTCCGGAGTGGGAGGCAAGTGGATGGCCTCCTCCGTCACAGAGGGGCATATCCAGAAGCTACGCAGCGCCGGATACTTGTCCAGTGACATCGCGCACCGGCTCCCCGACGAGGGAGAGCTCATCCCCACCCCTAGGCCCCATGAGAGGGTAGTATTCCTTCCCCATTTCCTCCACGGACTGGGCTTCACACTTCATCCCTTTGTCCGGGGGCTCATGTTCTACTACGGCCTAGATTTCCATGTTCTGGCCCCAAATTTTATTCTCAACATCTTGGCGTTTATCGTCGTGTGCGAGGCCTTCCTCTGCATCCAGCCCCACTTCGGCTTGTGGCTCAAGACCTTCAGTGTCAAGCCGAAGGTTGTGAAGGGCAGCCAAGCGGAGTGCGGAGGCGACATGGTGGGCAGGATGTCCCACGTTACGTGGCTGGAGGGCACCTTTGTGGAAACCATCAAGGGGTGGCAATCGGGGTGGTTCTACATCACCGAGCCGCGTGATCCCGAATGGGCAGCGGCCCCCGAATTTAGATCCGGCATCCCCACACGGCTCACCTCCTAGAAAGAGAGCGGCCGGATTTGGGGCGATTCGGAGGAGCTGACCGGACTCCAAGCCTGCGTCCAAAAGCTGGTGGACAAGAAGCTCAAGCTTGTCAACGTAGTCTAGGTCATGCTCATCCGCCAGATTCTCCTGTGCCAACGACGGGGCCTCAACATGTGGGAGTTCGATCCGGCACAGCACTAGACTTTGAATGGGTGTCACATCCCTGGTCCTGTTATGCATTAGGCTAGACCTCATGTGAGCTTCGTGTTTTAATTCAAATGAAATTTGAATTGAGGAATTTTCAAAGCCTCAGAATCCTTAAAAAAATGATCAAGATAAAAATTGCTTCAAGTAAGTCCAAGAAAATGTTCTTGTTATCCTCTGGAAATATTGGCAAGAGGTAAAATCCAAACCAATATTTTCGGTATCTCAGAAACATTTATTTTGGGTATTTGAATTAAATCAATAGCTATTTGAATTGGACTTATATCTACTGTTAAATAAATATAGGTCCAATAATTCTGAAATATTTTTGTGGAGCATTGTTTTAATTCTTTTTAGCTCCTAAAAATATTGTCAGAAGCAAAATAAATTGAATTGGTTTCAAAACCAAATTCAAAACAAACCTGCAAAATAGAAAACAGAATTAAAACAAAACAGAGAGAAAAAAATAAAAAGAACAGAAGCCTACCTGGGCCACTTACCTGTAGCCGGCCCAGCTGGCCAGCTCCTCCCGCTGGCCCAGCCCACCGCCGCCTCCCTTCCCTGTCGCCTTCCTCCTCGCGCCAGTAGGCAGAGGAGGGACACGGCGCGCGCGCCCGAGCTCGCCACGCCACCACCCTGCTCGTCTGCATCGCCTGGCCACCGCGACGCCGCGCGTCATCTCCTCGGCGCCACCCCGACCCCCCTGGACCCCCTCGCTCTCTCCCTCTCCCTTGTATCTCTCCTCTGCTTCCTCTCTCTCTCACTCGCCGAGCGCAGCCGCAGCCGCGCCACCGTAACGCCGCGGCCACCGTCTCCCCCTCGACCCCTCGCTGTGCTTGCGAGCTCCGCCTCGACCCTCTCTTCCTCCCCACCGATCCACGGCCCTCCGGAAACCCTGCATCGCCGCCCACGTCGCCGTTCCCCTCCTCGGCCACCGGAGATCGTCGCCGTCGATTCGCTGCACTCCGGCCGCCCCCGAGCCCACTAACCCTCCCTACAGCTCCGCGGTGAGCCTCCGTGCAGAACCCCTCTCTCTCCCCTCGCGTTTGCAAGCTCTAGGCCATAGTTCCGCCGCGGCCGAACTCCGGCCGCCGCTGACCTCGTCACCGCCGTCACTACAGCCGCTTGAGCTCGTCTCGGAGCGTGTCACCGCACTTAGGAAGCCACCAGGAGCCTAACGCATATCCTAACTCGCCCTCCCGTGCACCACAGCGCCAACCCCGCACTCACCGAACTCCGGCGCCGCCGCGAGCTCCGTTCTGACGAGCCCCGGCGTCCCCGCAGCCTCCCACCTACCCCATCAGATGCGGGAGAGCCCGGGCTACGCCCCGGTGCCCTCAGCGCGCGAATCCGATGCCCCTAGCGCAAGTCCGGCGTGCCCCGCCGTGCTCTGTGGTCACCGCCGGCCAAACTCCGGCGGGCCGATGTGGCCACTTAGTTAGGGGCTAATCACCCTATGAGCCACTGCCATGTGGGCCCCGAGCCTAATTAGGTTAGTTTAATTTTTCTGTTTAGATTAGTGCTAATCTGTGGACCCCATGTGTCAGATTTTGACTTAGTCAAGTCAACGTTGACCGGTCCCACCTGTCAGTGAGTGAAACAGCCCTGTGTCACTGACGTGTGGCCCCCACACGTCAGGTTTGACCAGCAGCAGCGTCTGTTGACCTGCTGACGTCACGGTGACGCACTGCTGACGTAGTAAATGTTTCTGTAATTTAAATAATTCTTAAATGATTTATTAATTCCAGAAAATGCCTAAAACTTCTAAAATTCATAGAAATTCAACCGTAACTCCAAATTAAATAATTTATATATGAAAAATTATCAGAAAAATTCAAGGAATCCATCTGTACCATTTTCATGCATGTTAGAACAACCTATCACTACTGTTTAGGACAAATGAATTAAATGGCATTTGAATAATCACATATGGAGTTTGAATTTGAATCTTGTATTCAAACCAACTTCATTTAATCTGTTGCTAGTCGCATTAGCCCAAAACACATTCATATTGCCATGTCATAGCATGCATCATATTGTGCATTGCATTGATTGTGTTCCTTTCTGTGTTGCCGGTATTTGTCCCCTCTCGATAGACGTGATACCGATGATGTGATCGTTGACACTGATGAAGACTCAATGTTATCTTCAGAAGTGCCAGGCAAGCAAAACCCCCTTGTTCATTCCGATAAAATCCCACTCTCTCGCTCCTGCTCTCTTTTACTGCATTAGGACAACATCGATTCATCTGTTACTTGCTGCGGTAGCTGAACCCTTTTATCCTTTGCATGACCTGTCATTCCACAGTAAATAGATGAAACCCACTAGCATGAGTAGGAGTTGTTTGAGCCCTGTGTGCCTACTCATTCATGTTTGTTTGTCATGCCTGCTACTGCTTAGAGTTGAGTCAGGTCTGATTCATCGGGGATGAATCAGAGGTGTGTGAACATGTCCTACTGTGTGTGAGCTAAGTGTGTGAACACGATTTGGTAAAGGTAGCGGTGAGAGGCCATGTAGGAGTACATGGTGGGTTGTCTCATTGCAGCCGTCCTCAGGAACTGAGTTCTGTGTTTGTGATCCATGATTCAGCTACTACCACGCATTGGGCCCGAAACCAATGGACCCTCTCGGCTTCTTAATCACCCTTGTCCTCTGTCCAGGAGTTGCAAGTAGTTTCTGGTGTTTGTAGTATGCTGGAGGCCGTGGACAGCGCTGACCGTAGGGGTGGGCTGTGATGCGGTAGGCACGTGGCCGGGTAAACCGGGCACCCGTTTGGTGTCACGGAACCCTGTACACATCGTTTGGGGCCGTGAGCGAAACTCCGGCCGGATCTCCTCATGGATGGAACCCGAATAGGCGATAAACCTGGACTAGAGACTTGAGTGTTTAGGCAGGCCGTGGCCGACACCCACGTTGGGCTTCCGCTTGAAGGTTGCCGAGTACATGTCGTGTAAACGGCGGTAAGTGGTGAGAGCGTGTGTGAAGAAGTACACCCCTGCAGGGTTAACCTAATCTATTCGAATAGCCGTGTCCACGGAAAAGGACCTCTGGGTTGCTTATATCAGTTCATAGACAAGTGAAAGTGGATACTCTAAAATACGCAAGATAAGCGTGAGTGCTATGGATGGCGTTCTCGTAGGGAGACGGGAGCGGATCCATAGTGGTGTATTGATATGGTGAATATGTGGACTCGTGTGCGCCACCTCAAAAGAGTTACTCGCAGTCGTAGTTCAGGATAGCCACCGAGTCAAAGCTGGCTTGCTGCAGTTAAACCCCACCATCCCCTTTGTTGATAATGATGCATATGTAGATAGTTCTGATGTAAGTCTTGCTGGGTACATTTGTACTCACGTTTGCCTATTTAGTTTTTTGCAGAGAGACTTCGGTCTCGCTAGTAGTTTCGCGTGGACTTCGACATTTAGCTTGTTACCTCAGCTACGATCTTGTGCCCTCGGCAGTATCTGGCAGATAGTCAGGCTTCTCAGCCTTTTTCATTTATAGTGGTCTGTACTCAGACATGATAGTTTCCGCTTGTGCTTTGACTTGTATACTCTGAATGTTGGGTCATGAGACCTATGTTTGTAATATCTTGCTCCTCGGAGCCTAATGAATAAATACTTGATTTGTAGAGTCATGTTGTGATGCCATGTTGTATTTGCACATATCGAGCATATTGTGTGTATGTTATTGAAATGCTTGGTATGTGTGGGATCTGACCATCTAGTTGTTTATCTTTAGTAGCCTCTCTTACCGGGAAATGTCTCCTAGTGTTTCCACTGAGCCATGGTAGCTTGCTACTGCTCCGGAACACTTAGGCTGGCCGGCATGTGTCCTTCTTCGTTCCTGTGTCTGTCCCTTCGGGGAAATGTCACGCGATGAATACCGGAGTCCTGTTAGCCCGCTACAGCCCAGTTCACCGGAGTCCTGCTAGCCCAGTGCTACAGCCTGGATTCACTCGCTGATGACCGACACGTTCGATGCTGGGTCATGGATGCCTGTCCCTGTAAGTCTGTGCCACTTTGGGTTTACGACTAGTCATGTCAGCCCGGGCTCCTTATCATATGGATGCTAGCGACACTATCATATACGTGAGCCAAAAGGCGCAAACGGTCCCGGGCAAAGGTAAGGCGACACCCGTGGGGATACCGTGCGTGAGGCCGCAAAGTGATATGAGGTGCTACAGGCTAGATCGATGTGACATCGAGTCGGGGTCCTGACAGCGTTGGTATCAGAGCTTGACTGCCTGTAGGATTACTAAGCCAAACTGGTCGAAGTTGAGTCTAGAAATTCTTTAGTTATATAAGGGAATTGATTGTTGGATGGAACGTAAGGCTCTTTTTACTCCTTATACCTCATGGCCTTCTGATCTGAGTCATCATCTTCTCTTCTACGGGGATTAAGAACTAGGCTTTCTCTTCTTTCTATCAGGATCACGTGTTACTAATCCGTAGACTTATAAGATTGTTGGATTTAAGCTTGAGTTCAGTTTCTACTACTTCCGTATGTTAATTGTTGATCTCGAAACCTTGATATCGTGCTTCTGAGTGGTTATGCCACCATTTTGTGAATGTCTCAAATCTTTTCTGAGCATTTACAGCCGTTATGCTGTCCGAGTCATCCCAGGTTTCTAAATAGTTTGAAGCAATTTGCAAAATCCTTTCCCTCTGGTTTCGATGTTCCTTTATGCCAGCTCAATCACACTAATTGTTGAGTTGAGGTAATTTATTGCCCTGACATATATGTTGGAGCTATTATTATGACCCTAGGTGTCTTAGGGGATCACCTAGTAATTTAGCCATGATTGGTGTCCCAGTGTGATGATTCTGGCCTTTATCCTCGAAAGCATTCCGTGATGCTACTTAGTAATAGGTATTCTGTTCCTGGGTTCTTGAACCCGAGATTCACTCCACCTACTTCGTGTTGATAGTAATTGCTAGTGCCTTCAGGATATTAGTAACCTTTGCGATAGTCCTTGAAGTCCATGGTATCTTCTTCTTCCAAATACCATGAACTACTTATGGCAGAAGTTCCTCGTTGAACTGAAATATCACAACAGGATTATTCTTGAGGAGTTCTCCATTCATAAATCGTGACTCTGCCAGTTCTACCTTTCTGCATGGGTTATCCGGAAGAATTATGTTGAACTCGGTTCGACATACTAATTTATGCATCCACAACTCAGAAAGTTATATGTTCCTTTGAGTTGTCCCTCTTTAGTTGTCTACCGACCTTCGTCTATTAATTGATAGTCAAGAGTATGCGCGCATTCGTTTGTCGATGCCTATTACTCTTGTGGCCCGTCAAGCCATTCCGTCCTGAATGACTAGGAGAAACAAACTCCAGTACCTCATCCATATTTAGGATTGGGTCAAAGTAGTTGTGTTCCGCAGATCAAGTTACAATCCAGCTTCTAGTCTGCTCTACCCTGAAGTATTACCTTCTTTATGACAGGAATTTCATGAGAATTGCACCACCTTTTGTGAATTCTTGACATAGTGATACTTCTCGCCATCCTTTTTCATTCCTCGGTTCCGTGTTGATGCAACCGGAATACCGGCAAATGAATTGTGATGTGTGAAATCAATACTCCTAGCAACCTCGTTGCTTGGTAGTTAAAGGATAATAATTTTATTCTTAGTATGTTGGTTATTGAATCACCATTCTAAGATTGATCGTGCTACCTAGTCCTTATTTCCTGGTGCACTCTTTGATTGATGAGTTAGGATTTGTCAAGTCCTCGCTCATTTGATCATATCATCTTGCCCTGAAAAGCAAGATTGTTCTCGAGCTTAGTAACATATCGGTGGTTCGTGATTTTCCGAAGATCTTCTCGGAAGTACTACCAGGTCGTCACCTGACCGTTATGTTGAGCCCGTGATCAAGTTGGTTTCTTATGAACCACCTTCTTTCCAAGAATCGGTGTTAGATATCCCTGAGCTAGTTGGTTAAGCTGGACAACAACTTGGAGAGTTGGAAGATAAAAACTTGTCTGACTTAGTTCGTTCCAAAGGGATATTCTTGTGTAGTGTGTGTTGAAGAAAGATGATATCTTCATCGATTGGTCCCTGTGATCAGTTGCTGGACCTATTGTCTTATCAATCCCTTGATTTGAGTGTGGGCTATCGTCAAATCAAATCAGTACCAACGATGCTCGTAATGTTGTCCTACTCGTGGTTGATCCCTCGAGCATACACCATTACATCTTTGGTCTGACCAATGCTATCACCATGTTCACATGATGGTGGAAGTCCAGTGATATGGAAATTCCGATGAGTTGCTGTTGAGCCCATCAGTAGCATTTTGTCTCCCCCCATGAATCATGTTGAACATCAACCTAGTGTTGGAAACTTGTGTAAGCATTTCTTCGTGTTTCGTTCATGAAGCATATGTTTGAATGAAAGTAGTGATTTTCCCTAATTCATGTGCATATGATGCAAGTTGCCGCCATGAATTTGAGGAAGATTGTTTTGTTTCCCTGGAATCATTCCAAATTAGTCATGCACACGTGCAAAGTATTCTGTGGTCTGGAGACTTGCAACCTTCATTCCATATGTGTCCCGAGCACACCAAGCCACTGATTGATTTGTTCAAGGGGAAGAAGTCCCTTCATAAGAGCTAATCATATGACTTATGCAAGGACTTCGTTATCCACGGTGATGGTTCCCAACCAGAACTCGGTAGTGTTTTATTGTAAGACTACCACGTGGTCATGCTTGTCCGAGACAACGTGTTCACATGTTTGTAGCAGAACCAGCTCATGTTTTGGAGCTTACTATCGTAGTTCATTTTCCGAGAATCTCGCAACGTCATCTCGTCGATTTGTGTTGCAAACTTTCATTTTTCTTTCTAGACTTGATGAGTCTGGGATATCCTGACACCAACCAGATCTGAATCTCAGGCAGATATGATGGTTGGAACATTCTCCAAGAACTATAATATTGGTCCCTCGATAACCGGTAAAGTGGATGTCGTGGCCAACACACCCAGCCGGAAGACCTGTTATTATAATATCTTGATTGAGGAAGTTGGCCACCTCCCCATAGGGATTTCGTAGGATTTACTCCCTAGTTTCCCCTATGGATTTTGAGATCCCGAAGTCCGACCTTTTACTTGATGTCCTAGATACCAGACCATTTCTATGAATGGGTTACACTAGCACATCAAGGAGAACATTAGAAGCGGAGTGCTAAATGTTTCTCGGTCGATCATCCAGATTTTGTTTCCTTGGCCTCGCTAAGATGAAATCTGAGAAGGTGTTATCTTTCTTTGCATCTACATCCTCCATCATCATTCATCATGGTAGCAAGTTGTGTTGCCGGACCCTTGACACGGATGTTGGTAAAACCTTGATGAATATGGAAATGCTCAAGTTCTTGAGAGCACGCACAAGTGTGACGCCCCCGATTCAATCGTACACTAATCATGCACGCAAATGTGTACGATCAAGATCAGGGACTCACGGGAAGATATCACAACACAACTCTACAAATAAAATAAGTCATACAAGCAACATAATACAAGCCAGGGGCCTCGAGGGCTCGAATACAAGTGCTCGATCATAGACGAGTCAGCGGAAGCAACAATATCTGAGTACAGACATAAGTTAAACAAGTTGCCTTAAGAAGGCTAGCACAAACTGGGATACAGATCGAAAGAGGCGCAGGCCTCCTGCCTGGGATCCTCCTAAACTACTCCTGGTCGTCGTCAGCGGGCTGCACGTAGTAGTAGGCACCTCCGGTGTAGTAGGGGTCGTCGTCGACGGTGGCATCTGGCTCCTGGACTCCAGCATCTGGTTGCGACAACCAGGTAGAAGGGAAAGGGGGAAAGGAGGAAGAAAAGCAACCGTGAGTACTCATCCAAAGTACTCGCAAGCAAGGAGCTACACTACATATGCATGGGTATATGTGTAAGGGGCCATATCGGTGGACTGAACTGCAGAAAGCCAGAATAAGAGGGGGATAGCTAGTCTTATCGAAGACTACGCTTCTGGTCACCTTCGTCTTGCAACAGGCAGAAGAGAGTAGGTCGAAGTCCTCCAAGTAACATCTCCAAGTAACATCTCATAGCATAATCCTACCCGGCGATCCTCCCCTCGTATCCCTGAGGGAGAGCGACCACCGGTTGTATCTGGCACTTGGAAGGGTGTGTTTTATTAAGTATCCGGTTCTAGTTGTCATAAGGTCAAGGTACAACTCCAAGTCGTCCTGTTACCGAAGATCACGGCTATTCGAATAGATTAACTTCCCTGCAGGGGTGCACCACATAACCCAACACGCTCGATCCCATTTGGCCGGACACACTTTCCTGGGTCATGCCCGGCCTCGGAAGATCAACACGTCGCAGCCCCACCTAGGCTCAACAGAGAGGCCAACACGCCGGTCTAAACCTAAGCGCACAGGGGTCTGGGCCCATCGCCCATAGCACACCTGCACGTTGCGTACGCGGCCGAAAGCAGAACTAGCCCCCTTAATACAAGAGCAGGCTTACGTTCCAATCCGGCGCGCGCCGCTCCGTCGCTGACGTCTGAAGGGCTTCGGCTGATACCACGACGTCGGGATACCCATAACTACTCCCGCGTAGATGGTTAGTGCGTATAGGCTCGTAGCCAACTCAGATCAAATACCAAGATCTCGTTAAGCGTGTTAAGTGTCCGCGAACGCCGAACAGGGCCAGGCCCACCTGTCTCCTAGGTGGTCTCAACCTGCCCTGTCGCTCCGCCATAAAGATCCACACAGAGGGCCGTCGGGACAAAGGTCCTTTCAGCCCCCAATCCGTGAATCACTCGCGGGTACTCTTCGAGCTGACCCGACTTTAGTCACATCTGTATAGTATGTATGTATGTATGATATATACCCGTGATCACCTCCCGAGTGATCACGGCCCAATAGTATAGCAAGGCAGACTGACAAGAATGTAGGGCCAATGATGATAAACTAGCATCCTATACTAAGCATTTAGGATTGCAGGTAAGGTATCAACAGGTGTAGCAACAATGCCAGGCTATGCATCAGAATAGGATCAACAGAAAGCAGTAACATGCTACACTACTCTAATGCAAGCAGTATAGAGAAGAATAGGCGATATCTGGTGATCAAGGGGGGGGCTTGCCTGGTTGCTCTGGCAAGAGAGAGAGGTCGTCAACTCCGTAGTCGAACTGGGCAGCAGCAGCGTCGGTCTCGTAGTCTACCGGAGAGAAGAGGGGGAAGAAACAATGAATACAATGCAAACAAATGCATATCGATGCATGACATGACAAGTAACAATGCTAGGTGTGCCCAATCGCGGTAGTAGGTGATACCGACGAAGGGGGAAAACATCCGGGAAAGTATTCCCGGTGTTTCGCGTTTTCGGACCGGTGAACCGGAGGGGGAAAGTTGCGTGTTCGGTATGCTAGGGGTGTGTGGCGGACGAACGGGCTGCGTATCCGGATTCGTCTCGTCGTTCTGAGCAACTTTCATGTAGAAAGTATTTTCATCCGAGTTACGGATTAAAAGATATGATTTTCTAAAGATTATATTAATTTCTGAAATTTAATTAATTAATTATTTAATTCGAAAATGAATTTATGACGTCAGCATGACATAAGAGTGACGTCAGCAGCCAGCAGTTCGGTTGACTAGTCAAATTGACATGGGGGACCCACCTGTCATAGACAGTGGGTTAAACAGGGTTCAAACTAATCTAAATTCAGTTATTAAACTACTGGGCCCACCTGTCATTGTCTAATTTAGGTTAACTAAACTAATTTAATTAATTCCTGTTAATTAGGGGGGTGGGCCCCACTGGTCAGTGGCTGGGGGTTGCCAAGTCAGCAGGGTTGACTGGTCAACCCAGTCAACTGGGGCCCGTGGGGCCCGTTGGCAGTGACCCTGGTGGTAGCCCCAGGTCAGCCACGTCGGATGCCGGCGCCGGAGTTGGCTTTGGCAAGCCAAAACACGGCGGAGGACGCCGGCAAGCCTCGGGATTCTGCCACGGTGGCCCAAAACGGGTGTGGCTACTCCCGTTCGAAAGCTAACGACGTCGCGCGTCGCATGGGGCTACGGGTTGGTCTCGGGGATGACCGGAACCACGCCGGCGAGCAGAGGAGGCGGCGACTCGTACGGGTGGATGTCGGAGACGGCGGAACAGCGGGCTACGGAGCAAAAGAAGAGGCTAGGCAGGCTCTACGTGCGCGGGCGAGCTAAACGGGCACTGGAGCGGGACCATTTGGTCGCCGAAAGCTCGTCGGCGATGAGCTCCCGCGGTGATGGGTTCGGGCACGTACGAGGCGGTGATTACGAGCACGTTGGGGCGAGGAGAAGAGAGCGGAGAGGAAGGAGAGCTCACCGTGGAGCAGACAAGAAGGCTCGGTGGCGGTTTAGGAGCTGCAGGGGCGGCGCCGGAGACGAAGAAGATCGATGGCAGCCGGAGAAGGGGACGAAGGGGATCCGATGCTGCAGCGCCTCCGAGCTCCAGCTGAGGCCTCCGGTAGGCGAGGAAGGTGACGGAGGCGTCGACGGGCACGCAGGCGCGGCGAGGCGGAGACTGTGGCCGCGCGATTTACGGTGGCGAGGCCATGGCGGCGCTCGGTTGCGGTGGGGAAGGAGGGGGAGATGGATCTGGAGGGGAGAGGGAGAGGCGCGGGGACCGAGGGCGAGCGTGGGGGCGAGTGGGAGGGGAGACCGAGGGGGCGCGGCGTCGGCGTCCTTATCCCCACGCCTCGTCGCCGGCGAGGTGGGTTCGGCGGGGACGCGCCCTGTTCCGACCCGGGTCGGGGGAACATGGGAAGGGGACGCTGTGCGGGGGCTGGGCCGGCTGGGCCGGCCAGGCTGACTGCGGGCCAGGGGGTTGGGTGGTGGCCGTGCGGGTGGGTTGGGCTGCCTGGTCCAGGGGGCTCCCCCCCCTTTGTTGTTTTTTTTGTAATCTCTTTCTTTTATTTATTTCCCTTTCTGTTTTATTTAGTTTTAGGGCATTTAGGCATTTTATAAAATGGTGTTTGCTTCACCATAATTACAAGTGCAATATTTGGCAACCCCCGAACATTTTCGCTTTGCCTTTTGAAAACTTAGGGTGTTTGTCACTAATTCATATTTTGAATTTGCAATGATTTTGAACTACCACTTGATTAGCAACAGTAACACGGATGACATGGCATCATTAAAAGAGTTTTACTGTAGCCTAATTATCCGGTCGTTACAAATCTCCTCCACTACAAGAAATCTCGTCCCGAGATTTAGGAGGTAGAAGGAAACAGTGTGGGGTATTCATCACGCAGGCGATCCTCACGTTCCCAAGTGGCTTCATCTTCAGAATGGTGCGACCACTGGACTTTGAGGAACTTGATCGCCTTCTGGCGGGTGCGGCGTTCAGCTTGGTCGAGAATGCGGACCGGATGCTCTTTATAGGAGAGGTCCTGTTGCAATTCGAGCACTTCATGATCCACTGCTCGGATTGGGTCCTTGAAGCAGCGGCGGAGCTGTGATACATGGAACACATCGTGAACCTGAGAAAGGTTCGGCGGAAGCTCCAGTTGATATGCCACCTTTCCACGCCTCTCGAGAATAGTGAATGGGCCAATATAGCGAGGAGCTAGCTTGCCCTTGATCCCGAAGCGGTGAGCACCCTTCATTGGTGTAACGCGAAGATAGGCCTTCTCGCCAGGTTGATAGACCATGTCTTTATGATGACGGTCATAATTACTCTTTTGGCGTGACTGAGCAGTCTTGAGATTCTCGCGAATAATGCGGACTTGCTCTTCGGCATGTTGGATAATATCCGGACCGAAGAGTGGACGTTCCCCAGTTTCTGACCAGTTCAGAGGGGTTCGGCACTTTCGTCCATATAACACTTCGAAGGGGGCCATCTTCAGACTAGCTTGATAGCTATTATTATAAGAGAACTCAGCATACGGAAGAGATTCCTCCCATTTCTTGCCGAAGGAAATAACACAAGCTCGAAGCATGTCTTCGAGAACTTGGTTGACACGTTCAACTTGCCCTTGTGACTGAGGATGAAAGGCAGTGCTGAAAGACAGATGAGTGCCCATAGCTTCTTGGAAACTTGCCCAGAATCTTGAAGTGAATAAGCTGCCACGGTCTGAACTGATTACCAATGGAATACCGTGAAGCGAGACAATTCTGGTCATGTAGAGGTTTGCCAGCTGACTAGCAGTGATCGTTTCCTTGACAGCCAGAAAATGTGCAACTTTAGAAAGTCGGTCAATGACGACAAGAATAGCATCATTACCCTTTTGCGATTTGGGAAATCCAGTAACGAAGTCCATCTCGACATGGTCCCATTTCCATTCAGGAATAGACATAGATTGCAGAGTTCCAGCAGGCCTTTGATGTTCTGCTTTGATACGACGGCAAACGTCACATTCAGCAACATAACAAGCAATGTCTTGCTTCATGTTAGACCACCAGAATCTCTGGCGGATGTCTTGGTACATCTTTGCACTACCAGGATGGATACAAAGAGGCGTATCATGAGCTTCTTTCATAACCTCCTGAGTCATATTCAGGTTTTCCTTCTTACACGGCACCACTAGGCGGCCTTTGAAGTACAAGGCGCCATCATCAGCAATAGTGAAGGATGAGGAACTTCCTTCTTTGAGGTCTTGCTTAATCTTGTAGACTTCAGAGTCAAATCCCTGCATTGTCTTTATGGTGCCCACGAGATCGGGTTCAACAGCCAGGGTATAGAGAGAACCCTGGGAAACAACACGGAGATTCATCTTGCGGAACTCCGGAGGAGGGGGAGCGAGTGCACCCGGAGGAACAATATGGAGGTTTAGCTTTCTGAATTCTTCAACAAGTGAGGGCTGAACTTTGTGAACCTGGAGGTGGTTGCAGTAAGACTTGCGGCTCAAGGCATCAGCCATTACATTAGCCTTGCCTGGTGTATAGGAAATACCCAAATCAAAATCTGCAACAGTCTCCATCCATCTCTGCTGACGGAGGTTCAGGTCTGGCTGAGTAAACAGATACTTCAGACTTTGGTGGTCAGTGAAGATCTCGCAACGATTACCGAGAAGGTAATGTCGCCACTGTTTCAGTGAATGGATAACAGCAGCAAGCTCGAGGTCATGAACTGGGTAGTTCTCTTCGTGAGGGCGCAATTGCCGAGAGGCATAAGCAACCACTTTGCGCTCTTGCATTAGGACACAGCCTAGTCCTTGACGGGAAGCGTCGCAGTAAATGACGAAGTCCTTCTTAGTATCAGGAGGAGCTAGTACTGGGGCAGAAGTTAACTTGTCCTTGAGTTCTTGGAAACTTTCCTGACATTTATCTGTCCATTGGAACTTGACGCCCTTATGCAATAGGTTAGTCAGAGGCCTGGCAATCTTGGAGAAGTTCTCGACGAATCGACGGCAGTAGCTGGCGAGACCGAGAAAACTTCTGACTTGCTTAACGTTCTTCGGAGGAGTCCAATCGAGAATAGCCTGAACTCGTTCAGGGTTGACGGCAATACCATCTTTAGAGATGACATGCCCGAGATAGGTTACTTCGGGAAGCCAGAATTCACACTTGGAGAACTTGGCATATAGCTGATGCTCTCGTAGCTTTTCCAGCACGAGACGAAGATGTTCAGCATGTTCTTCTTCATTCTTGGAAAATATCAGGATATCATCCAGATAAACCACGACGAACTTGTCGAGGTAATCCATGAATATATAATTCATCAGGCGAGAGAAGGTGGCTGGAGCATTGGTTAAGCCGAAAGACATGACGGTGTACTCGTATGAACCATAACGAGTCACAAATGCGGTCTTGGGGATATCCTCCTTACGAACACGGATCTGGTGGTAACCCAACCTCAAGTCGAGTTTAGAGAACACTGATGATCCAGCTAATTGATCATACAGATCATTGATCCGAGGAAGAGGATACTTATTCTGAATGGTAGCTTGGTTTATAGGACGGTAGTCTTGGACCAATCGGTTTGTCCCATCTTTCTTCTTGACAAAGAGAGAAGGTGCTCCCCAAGGAGAGCAACTTGGGCGAATGAAACCACTTTGAAGAGATTTATCGATTTCCTCCTTAAGCTCAAGGAGTTCATGCGGCGGCATCTTGTAGGGTCTCTTGGCTATAGGAGTGGTGCCTGGTTTCAAGTCGATGACGAATTCGACAGCTCTAGCAGGGGGAATCCCTGGGAGTTCTTCAGGAAAGACGTCTAGGAATTCACGCACGACGGGAATGTTTTCAATGCCCTTGAGTGGTGCAACGTTCAATGCGTTTAAGGCATAAAGCCTGGCCTCGGCATTCCGAACCAGATGAGCATCATAGCTAATTATTTCATCAGAAGGGTGTAGCAGATGGACGGTCTTAGTGGCGCAAACGATAGAAGCGGTATGCGCCTTTAACCAATCCATTCCCAGAATGAGGTCGATGTTAGACGATTTCAGTATAATGGGCGAGGCACGAAACTCCAACCCTTCGATTTCCACAGGGACGTCAATGCCAACCATGGAGGTCTGACATTGTCCCGCGGGGGTTTTTACCACTACCGAAGTGTTCATCTGCTCAAATTTAACATCGTGCTTGTATGCAAATTCTTCTGACATGAATGAATGCGATGCACCTGTATCAAATAAAACGGATGCTGGTACTGAATTTACGAGGAGTGTACCCATCACAGTAGCAGGCTGGTCTTGAGCTTCATTCAGATCAATGTGGTTGGCATGAACACGGCCATAAGACTTGGCATTGTTGTTGCGGGCCTGGTTGTTTCCACGGCCAGTAGCTGGAAGGGCCAGTTGATTCTGATTCTGAAAGCAATCCCTAGCACGGTGACCTGGTTGACCACACTTGTAGCACAGGCCATTATTGGGAGTGGGAACAGGAGCTTGGGGTGGCGGAGCTGGAAGCCTTGGCTGCCTAGTTGGAGCAGTAGGCAGACGAGGTGCAGCGTAAGACTGCCTTGGGGCTGGTGCATTTGGACGGTACATGCTGTTCGGGATCCATATCTTACGCTTCTGCGAGGGCGGGCCCGAAGATGAGCCCGTGTCACGGTTGCGCCTTTGAGAGCTCTGGTGTTCTTGCAGACCAGTCTCAACATTGATGGCCTTATTCACCAAGGTGGCGAAATCGGCAAAGTCATGCACTATAAGTGCGAGCTTGATGTCAGCTTGAAGGCCTTCACGGAACTTCCCCTGTCTGCGAGCATCAGTTGCAATGTCTTCTTCAGCATAGCGGGATAAATCCAGAAACTCTCGCTGATAAGCTTCAACAGTCTTGTTGCCTTGGGTGAGGTTTCGAAACTCACGCTTCTTCCGGTCCATGACTCCCTGAGGAATGAAGCGGGCACGGAAGGCAGCCTGGAAGTCTGGCCAGGTGATGATTGTTCCAACTGGCAGAGTATGCCTGTGGCTGTCCCACCATTGAGCTGCGGGTCCCTTCAGGAAGAAGGAAGCAAAAGTGACATAGCTGGCAGGGGCTACATCAGCAGACTCCATCTCATAGGTGATGTCACGGAGCCAGTCATCAGCATCCAGCGGCTGGGTTGAGCTGCGGTACACACTTGGGTTGAGGCGTATGAAATCCTGCAGAGTTGTTGTGTTTGGATGCTGGTTCATATTGGGGCGAGGAAACTGAGCCATCATGTTTTCCATGAACTGGCGATTCATCTCAAGCTGTTGGATCATACCAGCCATGTACTCAGGCGGTGGTGGGAAGTTGCCACCACGACCACGACCAGCTGGTCTAACCATCCTGCTAATATACAACAGGGGTAGTTCAGTATTGAGAAATTTGCTTAGACAAGAGTCATTCATGATGAAACATGCATAATGAAAGGAGCACGACAGATACCACATAGATAGTCGGCATAACATACAAAAGGGGTCGGACATAGAGTTCAGTACACAGAGTTCAGTACATATATTAAGTCATCATAGGCGGCACGCAGGCTCGCGAGTGCATCTAAGACTAATGAGCAAGACTACATCAGTCCCAGGAGGTACTGTGAAGGTAGCTGTAACCTGACAGCTGGTAGTGAGGCAACGGATAGTCCTCCACGTCAGTGGCCTGGGGGCCGCGGATACTCTGGTGTAGAACCCGACGCTCAGGTGGCAGAAGAGGACCAAGTGCGGGAGAGTAGCCTCCCACCTCTGGCCATCCGACACCGTGGGGCATCACGGTCCTGGCTGGGTAGATCGCAGAACGCGGCAGCTGTCCGGACCGGACAAAGGGGTGCAACCGCGTCAGAGCCCTGTAAAGGTGCTGACGAGTGGTGTACAACTCGTGGCGAAGAGCTCTGTTAGCTCGGTCCAGCCCATCAGCATGCAGAACCAGGCGCTGATGGTGGAAGGGCTCTCGGGTGACGGTGGAGTAGGCGGCAGTGTAGTATCCCTCCGCGCCAACGTCAGATGCGATAGGAATGTGTCTGAAAGGGGAAGTGTCCAACGCCTGATACTCTCCACGAAGACGTGTCAGAGCAGCATGAGCCGCATCGTGGACTGCCATCTCGATGGTCACTCCAACACCATGAGCGGTGTGCAGCACGGTAGTGGACTCATACTCCCGAGAGTAGAGGTGGACGATGGCACGGTACTGCTCCTGGTTAAAGTCCTGGTACTCCTCGCAGACGGTGTACTCAGGGTGCCAGCGATAACCCAGATAGGTCATCATATCAGCTAGCACAGCAGGTGATCCTGAGGCACCAATGGCCGCAGTGTGGCGCACGACCTGCCTCGCGGGTTCCATCTGAAAACAAAGATGTTTCAATGGAGTCAAATGACAACACGGGCACTATTCAAAATGCTATCCTGCAGAATAACTATGGCTTATCCAACTTTGGGGTGAACGTGGTAACGGGATCCTAAAGTCAGAGTTAGTAATTTCGTTTAACCCGAGTAGAAAAGAGTTCAGAGTCCCAGAGTAAAGGTTGAGGAGTAAAAGATCCTAGTACCACCCAATGGCGACGTGGGCCCGTAAGGCTCACAGCCATGTTAGTAAAAGTTTTATAGTGACTAGACTCGACTTCGGCCAAGGAGTGTGGAAGGGGGATTCCTACAGGCAGTCGGCTCTGATACCAACTTGTGACGCCCCTGATTCAATCGTACACTAATCATGCACGCAAATGTGTACGATCAAGATCAGGGACTCACGGGAAGATATCACAACACAACTCTACAAATAAAATAAGTCATACAAGCAACATAATACAAGCCAGGGGCCTCGAGGGCTCGAATACAAGTGCTCGATCATAGACGAGTCAGCGGAAGCAACAATATCTGAGTACAGACATAAGTTAAACAAGTTGCCTTAAGAAGGCTAGCACAAACTGGGATACAGATCGAAAGAGGCGCAGGCCTCCTGCCTGGGATCCTCCTAAACTACTCCTGGTCGTCGTCAGCGGGCTGCACGTAGTAGTAGGCACCTCCGGTGTAGTAGGGGTCGTCGTCGACGGTGGCATCTGGCTCCTGGACTCCAGCATCTGGTTGCGACAACCAGGTAGAAGGAAAGGGGGAAAGGAGGGAGAAAAGCAACCGTGAGTACTCATCCAAAGTACTCGCAAGCAAGGAGCTACACTACATATGCATGGGTATATGTGTAAGGGGCCATATCGGTGGACTGAACTGCAGAAAGCCAGAATAAGAGGGGGATAGCTAGTCTTATCGAAGACTATGCTTCTGGTCACCTTCGTCTTGCAATAGGCAGAAGAGAGTAGGTCGAAGTCCTCCAAGTAACATCTCCAAGTAACATCTCATAGCATAATCCTACCCGGCGATCCTCCCCTCGTATCCCTGAGGGAGAGCGACCACCGGTTGTATCTGGCACTTGGAAGGGTGTGTTTTATTAAGTATCCGGTTCTAGTTGTCATAAGGTCAAGGTACAACTCCAAGTCGTCCTGTTACCGAAGATCACGGCTATTCGAATAGATTAACTTCCCTGCAGGGGTGCACCACATAACCCAACACGCTCGATCCCATTTGGCCGGACACACTTTCCTGGGTCATGCCCGGCCTCGGAAGATCAACACGTCGCAGCCCCACCTAGGCTCAACAGAGAGGCCAACACGCCGGTCTAAACCTAAGCGCACAGGGGTCTGGGCCCATCGCCCATAGCACACCTGCACGTTGCGTACGCGGCCGAAAGCAGAACTAGCCCCCTTAATACAAGAGCAGGCTTACGTTCCAATCCGGCGCGCGCCGCTCCGTCGCTGACGTCTGAAGGGCTTCGGCTGATACCACGACGTCGGGATACCCATAACTACTCCCGCGTAGATGGTTAGTGCGTATAGGCTCGTAGCCAACTCAGATCAAATACCAAGATCTCGTTAAGCGTGTTAAGTGTCCGCGAACGCCGAACAGGGCCAGGCCCACCTGTCTCCTAGGTGGTCTCAACCTGCCCTGTCGCTCCGCCATAAAGATCCACACAGAGGGCCGTCGGGACAAAGGTCCTTTCAGCCCCCAATCCGTGAATCACTCGCGGGTACTCTTCGAGCTGACCCGACTTTAGTCACATCTGTATAGTATGTATGTATGTATGATATATACCCGTGATCACCTCCCGAGTGATCACGGCCCAATAGTATAGCAAGGCAGACTGACAAGAATGTAGGGCCAATGATGATAAACTAGCATCCTATACTAAGCATTTAGGATTGCAGGTAAGGTATCAACAGGTGTAGCAACAATGCCAGGCTATGCATCAGAATAGGATCAACAGAAAGCAGTAACATGCTACACTACTCTAATGCAAGCAGTATAGAGAAGAATAGGCGATATCTGGTGATCAAGGGGGGGGCTTGCCTGGTTGCTCTGGCAAGAGAGAGAGGTCGTCAACTCCGTAGTCGAACTGGGCAGCAGCAGCGTCGGTCTCGTAGTCTACCGGAGAGAAGAGGGGGAAGAAACAATGAATACAATGCAAACAAATGCATATCGATGCATGACATGACAAGTAACAATGCTAGGTGTGCCCAATCGCGGTAGTAGGTGATACCGACGAAGGGGGAAAACATCCGGGAAAGTATTCCCGGTGTTTCGCGTTTTCGGACCGGTGAACCGGAGGGGGAAAGTTGCGTGTTCGGTATGCTAGGGGTGTGTGGCGGACGAACGGGCTGCGTATCCGGATTCGTCTCGTCGTTCTGAGCAACTTTCATGTAGAAAGTATTTTCATCCGAGTTACGGATTAAAAGATATGATTTTCTAAAGATTATATTAATTTCTGAAATTTAATTAATTAATTATTTAATTCGAAAATGAATTTATGACGTCAGCATGACATAAGAGTGACGTCAGCAGCCAGCAGTTCGGTTGACTAGTCAAATTGACATGGGGGACCCACCTGTCATAGACAGTGGGTTAAACAGGGTTCAAACTAATCTAAATTCAGTTATTAAACTACTGGGCCCACCTGTCATTGTCTAATTTAGGTTAACTAAACTAATTTAATTAATTCCTGTTAATTAGGGGGGTGGGCCCCACTGGTCAGTGGCTGGGGGTTGCCAAGTCAGCAGGGTTGACTGGTCAACCCAGTCAACTGGGGCCCGTGGGGCCCGTTGGCAGTGACCCTGGTGGTAGCCCCAGGTCAGCCACGTCGGATGCCGGCGCCGGAGTTGGCTTTGGCAAGCCAAAACACGGCGGAGGACGCCGGCGAGCCTCGGGATTCTGCCACGGTGGCCCAAAACGGGTGTGGCTACTCCCGTTCGAAAGCTAACGACGTCGCGCGTCGCATGGGGCTACGGGTTGGTCTCGGGGATGACCGGAACCACGCCGGCGAGCAGCGGAGGCGGCGACTCGTACGGGTGGATGTCGGAGACGGCGGAACAGCGGGCTACGGAGCAAAAGAAGAGGCTAGGCAGGCTCTACGTGCGCGGGCGAGCTAAACGGGCACTGGAGCGGGACCATTTGGTCGCCGAAAGCTCGTCGGCGATGAGCTCCCGCGGTGATGGGTTCGGGCACGTACGAGGCGGTGATTACGAGCACGTTGGGGCGAGGAGAAGAGAGCGGAGAGGAAGGAGAGCTCACCGTGGAGCACACAAGAAGGCTCGGTGGCGGTTTAGGAGCTGCAGGGGCGGCGCCGGAGACAAAGAAGATCGATGGCAGCCGGAGAAGGGGACGAAGGGGATCCGATGCTGCAGCGCCTCCGAGCTCCAGCTGAGGCCTCCGGTAGGCGAGGAAGGTGACGGAGGCGTCGACGGGCACGCAGGCGCGGCGAGGCGGAGACTGTGGCCGTGCGATTTACGGCGGCGAGGCCATGGCGGCGCTCGGTTGCGGTGGGGAAGGAGGGGGAGATGGATCTGGAGGGGAGAGGGAGAGGCGCGGGGGCCGAGGGCGAGCGTGGGGGCGAGTGGGAGGGGAGACCGAGGGGGCGCGGCGTCGGCGTCCTTATCCCCACGCCTCGTCGCCGGCGAGGTGGGTTCGGCGGGGACGCGCCCTGTTCCGACCCGGGT